>NW_028274823.1:5594642-5906964 GCF_037043125.1 Eumetopias jubatus | reverse complement strand
ATCTGTCCAACCCTGGGCTTCTTCACTTGTAAATTAGGGATAATATACCTGTTCTTATACCCCATTATTATTATTGTACCCCAAAATAATACTTGGCTTACTGTGTTATTATGAAGGTTAAATTATATAATACACTTAAATGCTTAGAAAAATACGTAAAACTTAGAAAAGCACTTTTTCAATGTTCGGCTCTCACTCCTGAGTGTTATTCATGGCTCATTTTTCATCTCTTTCAAATATATTTTATAAATACGCATCTACTGACAAGTGTGAGCCAAAATAACAATAAGGCACTTGTGTATTTCTGTCCCAGTTAAGAATTGAGATACTGTAACCCTATGAACTTATGAATTAATTTGTGATTCCATTGTGAATAGGAAGCTGACAAAAGTTTTAAGGAACTACGTGGACAATGCCGAGAAGCCGGGAATAAACGATCAGCTGTACAAAGCCATGAAGGCTTTGGAGTACATCTTCAAGTTCATTGTGCGCTCCAGGATCCTTTTCAATCAGTAAGTGTTGCCCGTGCCGGCCCTTCTAGGGGATTTTAGGAGATCTTTTACTTCCTTCCTTTTCCTTGTCTATTTCCCTCCCTCCTTCTCTTCCTCTCTTCTTTTCTTTCCTTGCCTTGCTTTCTGGTATGACAGGACAGGAATTAGATAGCTGTCCCATGTTGGGGTTGCCCTCTCTTAGGGTAACTGCTTCCCGGTCTATGAAATGCAAGCTCAAGTTTGAGCAGCAAGTCCTGTTCTCAAGTCTGGAATTTGTGCATGTGAGTAAAACACTGACTGTTGAAAGTATTCCGTGTTCATCAGAGGTAGTGCAGGGTGTATACAAAGGTTCTGAAGTTCATTTCAGTATATCTTCCTACAGAAAAAGCCTCCCAAGAGCAAACAGTTAAAACAAGCAACAACAACAAAAGGCCAAAACCAAGTTAAATTGCCTCCCTTGGGAAGACTGTGGGGCTTCCTCTCTTTCTTTCCTTCAGCCAGAATAATATTTTGTTTCTAGAGAGATACTCTCACATGCGGAACTGCCGGGTGAATGGACACTTAGTTGTTTAGCTCGGTGAATTCTTTCTCATCCTCTCTGGAGGAGTTTTTGCATTGGTTTTGAACTTTAAAGTGGATTGGGGTGCTGATGACTTTCTTATTTTCTAGAGAACATTAATGTTCGTCCAGGTACCTGTGATTAAGAGCTGGGCTAAAGTCAGGGCTTTCAGGTGGCCCATAGCATGTAACTGTGCACGAAGAGATGTGGAAGCAGGACAGGTTGAGTGTTGAGTGTTGATGTGGACTCTCACTGCTTTGGGTGACCTACTGTGAGTGATGTTGGTTCATGTTGATCATTCAAGGTTGATGTTCTTGTCGTGAGTTCTACACACAGAGATGGAGTTTCACAAACTGACCTCCCTTTCACTTAGAGCACACACACCACCTTTTAACAGCGTAGTGCTCTTGAAACTTATGCGTGGAAACTGGTCATTGAACCAGCGTAGACCCAAATCAGGCCCTCGCTGTGCCTCTTCATTTTATCTTTGTTGGCCTGAGGTGGCTTTCTCCAGAAGGGCCCAGGAGAAAGGGAGGGTATTCAGAATCCAATCTTGTGCACACCATGGTGCAAATAAAGCCAGAGGAGCAAGTTATTGACTGTGTAGATCTGGAAAAGTCCTACACAGGGTAGGACCCACCTTGGTTACAGTGGTGATGAATGCCTACAGTCCCTATGTTACTGGTTAAGGATTATTGCACTTGTGTTCTCTGTGGAGTCGACATGATGTAGACAAGTCTACGCTGCCATTTGATTGTGTGAAGACACAACAGCTTGAGGTCATCATGCTGTCATCCTTGAGTAAGGCATTGAAGGCATCCTCTTTTATTTTGCTAATTATGGGTAGGCATGAAGCTTGCTGTAGACTGAGCTTTCTCTCTTTTTTTTTCTTTAAGATTTTATTTATTTATTTCACAGAGAGAGAGAGAGAGAGAGAGAGGGAGAGAGAACAAGCAGGAGTAGGGGGAGGAGCAGAGGGAGAGGGAGAAGCAGACTCCCTGCTGAGCAGGGAGCCTGATCCAGGGCTCCATCCCAGGACCCTGGAATCATGACTTGAGCCGAAGACACTTAACTCACTGAGCCACCCAGGCGCCCCTGAGCTTTCTCTTTTCTTTAGGGTCAAAGCCACTGATGATTTTCCCACTGTCAGTTGTGAAAGATGACCAAGTAAAGTAGGTTTTGTTTTCCTGGATTTTATTTTTTTTCCAATAAAATTAATTCTATTAAAATGAACTTCTTGGCACCCTTTATCTAGCTTTTGTGTATTTCCCCACGAATTTTAAATCATTAATTACTCTAAACCAAAATCTACACTAAAGTGAGAGCATGAACTTGAAAGAACAGCATAGTCGGGTGGTATGTATAGATTTTGTCATGTTTTGTTTGAAAGAATCTTAATCTTGTACAATTTATAATCGATATGACACTGAGTCAGGAGTTGGATGATGCTCATTTCCTTCTTGAGCACACTGCTGACTGTCCTTCTCATTCAGAGATTAGGAATCAAAAGAAACATGCATTGATAATCTGTGTTTTTGTTATTGTAGTAAATGCTATAATCCTTTACAAAATAATGCAGCTAGAAAAGATTGGGGTCATCTAAGTGGACCAGTGGCGAAGTTATTTCTTTCTCTTAATCTCTTTCAATCTCTAAATACAATTGACATGATATCTTAGAACCATGGTCCATAAATGTAGAATTTTTTTTTTTAAGATATTTATTTATTGGACAGAGAGAGAGACACAGCGAGGGAGGGAACACAAGCAGGGGGAGTGGGAGAGGGGGAAGCAGGCTTCCCGCGGAGCAGGGAGCCCGATGTGGGGCTCGATCCTAGGACCCTGGGACCATGACCTGAGCCGAAGGCAGACGGTTAACGACTGAGCCACCCAGGCGCCCCATAAGTGTTGAATTTGATCAGTCTCATAGAGGTTAGGAACATGATTGACTGCTGTTATAGAAAAGCCTGGCTTAATGTGGCTTAATGAGATGAGCTTCACTTCTCCCCACCCGTGTATGTAACATGGTGCCCAGAGGAAGATTCTGGAGTTTATGCAGTTGGTCCCTGGTTTCCTTATGTCCTTGGCTCCTATTGCCCTTCTGCCCCATCATTCTTATGGTCCATCTCTGTGTCTTATGGCCCCTTCCTGGCATCAGGACTGCATTCCAAGCAGCAGAGGGGGGAAGGTGTGGCATAAATAGCCTTCCAGTTACTCTCCTTTTGAAGAACTTTCCCAGTCCCTATAAAGTGTCATCTCAGAACTGTCACGTGACCACCCGAGATGCAAGGGAGGCTGGCAAGGACTTTTAGATGGGCTTATGGATGCTTTCAACAAAATCAGAGTTCTTATAGTAAAGGAGTCAGGGAGAAATATATATCGGACAGGTGATTAGCATTCTCTTCCTTGTGCTTTTAACCTGAATTTCTCTTGCCTGACAGTTCAGAACACCCTTAGCTTATTACTCTGGGTTCCGAAGTCCTACTTAATTAGGCCCCTGAGAGCTTTTCTTGCTGTTAGTTTGGGGGTCAGTCTCTGAAATCACTGGAGCCCTTTGTGACCCAAAGATGCGGTTTGGTCTTCTGTGCTATGCAGAAGCTCACAGATCCTTGCCTGTGACCCAGGGAAATGTTTTATGTTTGGTGTTCTTAAGAATGCCTTTGTTTTGGCGCTGGGTATCATGGTGTTGGCACAGACCTTGATCCTGCTGCCTGCCTTTGTTCTGGAGTGGCCCCAGCGTGAGCCATGGCCTGATCACAAAAGGGGTCTCTTTGCTGGGATAACTTGTTTGTCAAGTTTGTCAAGTTTGTCACGAGCTGACACAGTCCAGGACAAAAGTGCAAAGAGGTCATGAGGCGAGTAACAGCAGTTGCCAAAAGGCAGTGAGGCTTCCTAAGGCTTCCAAGGCCCTTGTCTGGGCATTCCTGACCTCATCCGAATACTGTAGCAAACATGGACATTTTGATGACGAGGTCCTTCCCTCCCGCCCTTCCTCCCTTGTGGCTTGCTTCTCCCTCCCCTAAGTACTTAATGAGCTTTGGAGCCCTGACTGTATCACAGACTTTAGTAGTTTGTTGACCTTATTTTTTTCCTAATTGCTTCCTAAATGTGTGTCTTGGCTGCCTTCTGTGATTCCTGAGAGCAGAGAGGAACATATGTTCCCTTCAAAACTTAGAACACAGTTGTATCCACATTGTGTAGATAAGATAATATTTCTTAAATTTAAATCTGTACTCTAAAACTACTGAGAACTCAGATTCTGTGGGAAGGAAAAAATCATGGCCTTCAAATCATGGACCACAGGGCCAAAGACCCGAGTAGGGTCTCGTTGTGCTCACCACTACTCCCCGTGGTCCCACCAGCTGTATTTCAGTAGCTTTTCATCTGTGATTATCAAAGGCATGAATTTTAGATGAAATAATATTCCTGTTTCGTATAGGCTGCTGAAAGAGAAAGCAGTCCTGTGTCCTACACAGGTGTCGCGAGTGTTTGCTCCATAACAAGTTCCGAGCAGCCCTCCTGTGTGGTGTTTGCAGAGCTGGGGGAGAAGGCAAACAAGGGTTCCCATTTTCTTACCTGTACCCCATTTATTAGCTTGGGAGAAAGAAATTGTTCTCACAGCTGGAGTTGACAAGAGTGTTTTTCTCTTTGCAGTTGGAATAAACGTTAGAGGTTCTTTATTTTTCTTCTTTCAAAATCGTCTGCTCTGTTGTCAGGTAATGTAGTAGCTTTGTAAAATTCCCAGGTAATTGACAATCATTTTTCTTCCAAAGAACGAAGAGGTGAATTGTTGGAGATGAAGATAATGGAAGCTTACCCCACTATCTTTCTCACTATGCAAATCCATACTTTCTGTTTTGTTTAGAAGGCTCATCTTGTTTTGAAGTGAGAACAGCAGTTTTAAAACTCTGGCCCAAAGACATCTGGTTCAGAACCCACAGAAAGATTCCTGACAGCCAGGGGCACTTCTCCGCTGGTTTTTGTTTGTCTGCGTTTTCTGTGTGGGTGGATCACATTAAGTGGAAAGCCGGAAAACAGACATCCTGCTTCAGACCTTCTGAAGCAAATCACTAAAGCTAGTTATTGCTGTGTTCTTCTTCTGTCTTCCTGGTGCTTTGTGGAAGCTCTGCCTGTCATCTGGCATTAGCTTTGTGCATAATTAGTTATTGATCATGAATAAATTGTTGCAGATCTGTCATTCTGCTATCATTTCCTGGGTCACAAAAATAGAATGTAGCTAATAGACAACAATCTTGCCATTCCCTGATAATGAATACTTATAATGTGTAAATAGAGGAAGGACTGATAACTAGGTCTTACTCATCTATTTATCTACTGATAGCCCTCTGAGTTCTTGCCTCACCCCTTCCGCCACCTGAAGGTGGGTCAAACAAGTGACTGTTCTTGGTTTATTTGATAAAACCAAGAGGTGAGACTCTGGAGGCCTCCCTTTCATTACAGAAAGATGCATCAGTAGGAATGCTGTAAATTATTAACCATTTCTGTATTTTAAATATGTTGATTGGCAGCAGAGAAACTAATAAGTAAATTTACATCTTTGAGGGATTCTTGGTAGAAATTTAGATATCATAGACTCATTACTTATACCTTACAGATTTTAAAACTGTTTTTGGGGGCATACAGATTTAGAATTGTGATCTCTCTCTCTCTCGTGGATTTACAGATACAACTCACTTTATTGCTGTTTGCTTTATTGCCACTTTGCATATACTGTGGTTTTTATAAATCAGTTTGTGGCAACCCTGTGTCAAGCAAGCCTATTGGTGCCATTTTTCCAAAAACATTTGCTCACTTCATATCTCTGTGTTGTGTTTAGGTAATTCTTGCAATATTTCAAGCTTTTCCCTTGTTACTGTATTTGTTATGGTGCTCTGTGATCAGTGATTATCAATGGCTGAAACCCCAGATGACTGTTAACATTTTTTAGCAATAAAGTTTTTTAAAATTAAGGTATATGTACTTTTTTTTTTTTTTAGGATATAATGCTGTCACACATTTAATAGACTGCACTGTAGTGTAAACATATTTTTCATATGCACTGGGAAACCAGAAAATTAATTTGACTCTCTTTATTGCCATACTCATTTTATTGTGGTGGTCTGGAAACTGAACCTACGGTGTCTCAGAGGGATGCCTGTACCCTTTTATCGATATGAAAACTTTCCCTTTATCTTTTGGTTAATATCTGCATGGAATATCTCTTCTCTTTTTCGCTTTTAACCTTTCTGTGTCCTTATATTTAAGGTCTGTCTCTTGCACGTAACACATAGTTGTATCTTTATTTCATCCAGTCTGAAAATCCTTTTAACTGAGGATATAGTTTGTTAATATGGGAAGGGTTTATACCTACTGTCTTTCTGTTCATTTTCTTTTACCCATCTCTATTATGTTCTCCTTTTACTCCTTCTTTGTGTTCTTTTGTACCAAGCCTGATTTTCTTTTTATTGCCTCATGTTTTCCTCTTTTAACATGTTAGTGACATGTTCTTCTACTGTTTTTTTATTGATTATCCTACATGTGACAACATGTGTGAATTCTTACAGAATAATTAAAATGATTACTATTGTCACTTCCCTGATAACACTAGATGTGGCTGAAATAGAACACTCTATCTCCACATGAAATCTCCTTTTTTTATTATTAATGAGTGCATTTCAAGATACCTATATTTTATGCGTCGTAAGACATGACTGTTATTTTGTACAGTTAGTATTAATTCAGTAAGTTTTATATTTATTTTTTTCATTTTTCTTTCAATTTCATGTTTCTTTATGGGATAAGTTTCCTTCTGCCCCCAGAAAACTCCTTGTAGAATTTCTTTTAATAAAAGTCTGCTGCATGTTTTGTTTGTATGAAAATCATTTATTTCCTCCTTGTTTTTAAAGGATATTTTTAGTTAATGTAGAATTCTAATTTGACAGTTAGTCCTTTCAAATTCCTTTCTAATTTGGCAGCAGTCCTTTCAGACTGCCAGACTGACTGGCAGTCAGTCCTTTCAGTATCTCTTTTGGTTTCCATCATTTCTGGTGAGAAGTCAGCTTTTAGACTTCTTGTTACATCTTTGAAGGTGACAGTGTGTTTTTTTCTTTTTTTTTTTGTTTGTTTGCTTGTTTTTCCTCTAGCTGCTTTTACAATTTGTTGTTTCTGTGGTTATGAGCAGTTTTACTGTGGATTGTATAAGAATGCTTTTGCTTTTTATTGATCCTACGTTGGATTTTCAGGGCTTCTTGAATTTTGGATTGATTTCTCTATTTGTTTTGGCAAATTCATGGTCATTTTCTATTTTAGTGTCATATTTGTCACATTGTGTCTCTCATTTTCTTCTGGAACTTCAATTACATGTGTATTAGACCTCTTTATTATACCCTACATATCTCTAACACGCTCTTCTCTATTTTCTTTCTCCGTGCTTGCTTATTTTCATGTTGATCATCTTCCACTTCACTAATTCTGCCTTTTACTCAGTCTAATCTCAATTTAACCCATATAGTGAATTCTTAATTTTAGATATTATAGTTTTTAGTTTTAAAATTTTCGTTTGATTCTTTTCTGTAGATTTATTTCTCTACTATACTTTCCCATCTTCTGTTTTCTCTCATCTCATTTCCATCTTTTTATTTTCTCCATTTTTTCCCTGTTTTAAAATATAATTATGTTGATATTCTTGCTAGCTAGGTGCAATATTTTGACCACCTGTCCTTCTGTTTCTGTTGTCTTCCTTTTTTTTTTTTTTTGGTTTGGCCATGTGGGGTCTGTTCTTTTCTATGTTTAGTTAATTTTTATTTAAATGTAGCTCCAGATGATGTGCTCTTCTTTCAGAGATGATTCATCCTTTCCCCTTCCAGGCAGAGACAGTGGGACTGACATTTCTCTCTATCAAGGCTGTGTGTAGCCTTCGTAAGCCTCCATCTACATTTGGTTTGCTCCTGGTTCTCCAGGGTTTTCATTGGAGAGTCTGCTGTGTCACCTGGGACCCATCTCCTTGGCATTTTCTAATTCATTATCATTCATTATCTTTGGAGACTGATAGAAACCCCACTCTACCGAGTAGTCTCCTACCCCACGCAGCTCTAGGAATTGGCAGATGTCCTGAGGATGAGAATGACTGCACATTTGCAGCCTCCCCAGGTGTTTGGACCGGTCTGTAAAATGTTGCTCTGTTGCTTCCTGTTCCCTGCAAACAGGAGTTCATGACTCGATACTTTTGATTGTTTGCTATGCACCTTTTAAACAAATTCATATTGAATAAAATCCTTTATAAAACAGATACACTAGGTTGCAATTTCCCGTTTTAGACAGAATTTGTTGCTTTACAGTGGAACTCATTTAAATATAAGATTACCTGTAGGGTAATTAATTATCACTTAGTTTACAAAATTTTCCATTGTACACAAGTTTTCAGGTATGGTATACTTTAGGCCAAAAACTAGTCTATATTAAGAAAACATCTGCGTTGCAACATTTTAAAATGCAAATGCATTGCTTTTTAGTAACACGGCAACTTGAAGTAACTGCTAATAAATAATTTATATGTGAAACTTCCTTATAATTAGCAACATATATTTGTATACATGTAACCAAGGTGCACCTTCCTTATTATCCATTTATTGATTATGCTCCACCTCTTGACAATTTTCCCGTTACCAGCAATTCTGTGATGAATCTGTATAGTGTCATTACTCTGAAATAAAATAATTTTGAATTTACTGTTATAATATCATTTTTATATGGTTACAAGATCGTGTTAAATTCACGAAATTAAATTTATGTTAATTATGTGACATTGTGGGTTTAAAAAAATACTGGCAGGAAGTACACCAAAATATTAATGGTGTAATCTCCGCGGGGTAGCATTAAAGCTGAATTTTCCTGTTCCTCCTTCCTCTGGTCCTTCTTTCCTCTTTCTCTCCTTCCATCCCTTTCTATACATTTCTGTTTTGTAGATTTATAAAACGTTACTATGTTACAATGAAAAAAAGCAATAAATGGTGTGGTTCAAAACCAGCTTCTTCAGCTGGAGGACATAGCTCCCTAGCCGCGTGGTCCAGATGAACCCCATTTCTGAGCTGCCTCCCGTGTTCCCTGGATGTGGAGGATTTTCCCTCACGTTCTAAGTTGCCACTGCGGCAGCACCTTCCATGGCTCTTGATGCAGGAGCAAATAGAGGCAAGGCCCCATCTGCCAGGCCCCATCGAGTGTCGTGTGCTCCTTTGTAGACTCTATGAAGACAAAGGAGAGGCGGACTTCATGGAGTCCCTGCTGCAGCTGTTCCGATCCATCAGCGACATGATGAGCAGCGTGTCGGACCAGACCGTCAGGGTGAAGGTAGGCCCTTGGGTGCAGCAGGACCGGCCATCCCCAAGGCCCACTGTGATCTGCGGGGCTCCCCAGGTGGGATTTTGCCTCCTGCAAAGCCTGAACTTGCGTGATAGCCCAGGGATGGCTTTTGTAGCGAGCACGGTCCTGCCTCCTGTGTATTGAAATTTGGTTTTCCTTCCCCTGGCGGTGCTCTTCAGTGGTCATTGCTCTCTTTGCTCCTCCGCAAGGAGATGTTCTGAATTTACTTTACGTAAATGTGAGGATGTTGATGAGAGTAGTGTTTGCACGTCACTTGTCGGGGTGTCTCGGGGGCTGGGCAGAGGTGGGGGTGCTGAGGCTGTAGGTGTCCCAGGCGTCGGTTGGACCTCAAGCTACGTTGTGGGAATGGTGATGTGTCTTGGTCCTGCAGCAAGTCTTTTGCTTGCCCAGAAGAGCGAGGGATCCAGCGTTCCCTCCGTCCCTCCGTTTTCACCACCTTGGATTACTTGTTCTCGCCCTGTTGCCCTTTGGAAGAAAGATGCCTTCACCCCATGTGAGGTCCTCGGGGCTGCGATGTGGAGGTGCTGGGAGGCGGAGCATGGGGTGGGCCCCTGGAGCAGCCCAGGGCCTGCACGCTCTCCAGCTTCCCCATTCTGGCAGTTTCCGTGGGGCCGACTGACTGCAGATGGAGGTGTGGTTTGCAGGTGGCTGCCAAGCTGATTCCTTCAGAGAACAAGAATCTTCTGAGTGATTAACTTGCGGCTTTCACGCAAGTGTTCATTATAGCTGCCTTTGCTGTCACTCTCCTCCCTTACTGCTCTTTTATTTTTTTATTTTTTATTTTTTTAAAGATTTATTTATTTGAGAGAGCGAGAATGAGAGAGAGAGAGTACATGAGAGGGGAGAGGGTGAGAGAGAGAAGCAGGCTCCTCGCTGAGCAGGGAGCCCGATGTGGGACTCGATCCCGGGACTCCAGGATCATGACCTGAGCTGAAGGCAGTCGCTTAACCAACTGAGCCACCCAGGCGCCCCACGTTAATGCTCTTTTAATGTGTAATTTCGGAAAACATTGTGATGGCTGTTGTCTTGAAAACGTTTTGGAAACTGATTTCCCAGCTTGCAAGCTTCCCATTCCGCCTGGAACAAAGACATACGTGTGTCAGGTGTGTCTCATGGTTGCTGTGACAAGGGGCACCATCATAACTAAACATGGACGGATCCACACTGGCCCTTTGCTTTCAGAGGTGGTGCAGCTGTCTTGCAGAGCTGCTGGATTCTTGCGTGGAATTGCTTGATCTTTATTTGAGTTTCTTGTAAAAAACTGATGATCTGCAGAGAAAGCAAGGTGGTACGTATATTGAAGTTTTAGGTTAACTATTTTCACGACTTGATATCGCCTCAAGCTTCCTTATTGCTCCGGGGTTAAAATTAGCAACGTGTTCAGGACGTTTACTACTACATCCTGTGGCATTTGAGAAAAACAGGCGCAGCGGGTGTAAGAATAGATAAAAATTACAGGAAGTTTGAGCCCAGAAGTAATTTTAGACTTCTAAATATACTCTTACATTATTAAATTTGATTGGGCTTGACTTTTGTCTGCCCACCTCTCTCTGTGTCAAATTATTTAGTGACTGGAGTCTTGCAAGTCCTTCCTTCAGTGGTTGTTTTCTTGTAAGATGGGAGTGAATTCAGGGATGTTCATGCATGGATGACAACTTTATGTCTGCAAGACCGGCTGGCGACGGAGTTTTGTTTCAAATGTTGCCTCCCTTGCTGCTAATTTTGTAGTTCGTTTTTGCACCATAGGTGCTCTCTGTACAGGTGAGGTTCAAAGACTCCCACCCCAGGACCCTGGTTTTTATGTTGTTCTCACCCTTCAGGTTTTGCTCTGCGGAAGTGGAAGTAACAGTTGTGAATCATCTTCTATAGAGAAAAGATGAAAAATATGAGATAGGAAAAAGACTGTGGCATTTCGTAGGGGTTGCAAGTCTTTTCCCAAAGGGTGGCCCTTGGTGGCCGTTTCGATTATGTGGGGTGAGCTGATGGGATTGGTGGGTGGGGGTGGGGCGTGGCTCCTCTGTCCCCGGAGCCTGCACCCTGCAGTCCCCTTCCCAGAGCTGCAGCTGCTCCCTGCATCCAACTGGCAGCAGGGTCAGCCCCGGCATTTTAGACCTCAAGGGAGAAAGACGCAAGAGGATTGGGGGCAATAATTAACCGCAGGAGGAACATGGCGTCAAGGTCGTCGTGAACAGTGCTGCCTTCCATCTGACTCAGTACCACACGTTTTTCCTGGGTCGTTGAATGTAAGTGAGCACACACACAAAGAGGAGACTGCGTGGGTATGTTTTTGTGAGGTGGGAGAAGAAACTGCGGGGGTGTGTGGTCCACCCTGTCTCTCCCTTCTCTGCCTGGGGCACTCCTACCCCTTCTCTGTGGCATCCATGTGCTTCTGGAGACAGCCTTACCTTCGTGCTGCTTTTTGCTGTCCCTCAGTGAATGCCCCCCAACCTCGGGGCTCCTGCCAGATCCTTAAAACAATTTTATTATGGTGATTAACATAAAATATACCATCTTCACCATTTTCAAGGGTCTGGTTCTATGGCATTCACACTGTTGTGTAGCCATCACCACCGTCCATGTCTAGAACTTTCTTCATCTCCCCAAATGGAAACCCTGTCCTCATTAAAGAGGGACTGCCTGTTCTTTCCCTCCCCAGCCCCTGGCACCCACCAGCCTATTTTCTGTCTCTGGAAATGTTCCTAGTCAAGGTTCCTCATGTAAGTGGAATCGTACAGCATATGTCTCTTTGTGGCCGGCTTATTTCACTGGTATAATATCTTCAGGACTCTCCCAGAGTGTAGCAGTTGTCAGAATCTCATTCCTCTTTGAGGCGGAATTGTATTCCATTGATGTGTAGATCACATTTTGTTTATTTATGCATCCACTGATGGACACACTAGGGTTGTTTACACCTTTTGGCCATTGTGAATAATGCTGTGAAACTGTTCAGGTCTCTGCTTTCACTTGTTTTGGGTGTGTATCAGATGTGGAAATGCTGGGTCATATGGTAATACCATGTTTAATTTTTTGAGAAATTACCATATTCTTTTCCATAGCAACTGTACAATTTTACTCAAAAAGATTTTTTTTTTTTTAATCTTTAAATTCCTTAGTGAATTTACCTTACCAGCGATTTCTGGCAACCTCTCAAGCTTGAGGCTTATCACCAAACCCCCCTGCCACCACCTTTAGCAAATGATGCTAGTCTGTCCGCTTTGCTGAAAAGATCCTTTAGGATCTGTCTGCCATCACCTTTCCTTTCTCACTTCCCATCCTACCACCTGAGAGTAACCTTCCACCTGTGCAGCGTCTCCCCCACCCACCCCTGCCTCTAGGGTTTTGATCAGTCCTTTTCCCATCATGTCAGTCTAGAATCTTCTGTCTGTGTATCAGATTGCTTTTTCACTTGGTCTACAGTCATGCCCAGACTTTCTCAACACTCAGCTTGTGCGATCCCTCTCTGCCATCAGGCTTCCCTCTCTCCTTCCTATCCTATGAGAGGGTCCTTGTACCACGGCCAGCACCCCCTGGTTCTCTTCTCTGCTCTCCTCTGTCTGATCGTGGTCCACCTCTCCCCCACGGATGACCCAGTGGCACTCAGACATGGCCTCTCCGAAGTCAGATGTGGCCGTTCTCTTCCCTTTGTTCTCCTTGGCTGTGGTATCACACATCCGTGTTTGCTCATGTCCTTAGTTCTTCTTGATAAAATTGTGCAGAAAGTTTCTTAACCCTACTCCCTCCTCCCTCAGTGCTATACCTGCCCTTTCTTATTTCCTGACTGTATTTCATTGTTTTCCTAAAACTCACATCTGCTGGTGGCCTTCTTTTTCTCAGAAAGCTGTGATGTTTTCCAGCTGCCTGGAGAGATGGGTCAGATTCCGGTTTCTGCATTTCAGAAATCTTCATAGCCAACCCAACCAAGTCTCCTAGCCTTTAATTCTTAGAGACTTAAGTAGAATGCCTCCCCTAGAGAACACAACATCCGGGGGTTGGGAAGCCTCCCTGAATTAATTCCAGTGGTTGATAGAATCGTGAGCTTCACATGCTAGAATAGCAACAGCTGATATGCATTGATCACTGTCCTAAGTGCTTTACATGTATCAGCTTATTTAATCCTTATGATAAAACTGTTAGGTACTCTCCTTAGACAACCAGAGATAGTAACTAAGTTGACTAAGTCCACATGGCTAGCATGGGGGCACAGTGATGATTTAAGCCTAGTTTGCCTGGTTTCAGAGACACGTTATTTTCTATTCAACTCCCCTGGAGAATGCTGCTAAGCATCAGCCATCTGACAGTATTCGGAAACAGGGCCCATCCCTGTCATCCACATTGGTGGACAACAGCTCTTTGATGCTTTGGGGCTGTAAAGGCGTAAACACTATTTCTGGTGGACCTTTCCATCAAGTGGACATATGGTATGTTCATGCGTAAAGCAATTAAAAATACTTTCACCAGGGGCGCCTGGGTGGCTCAGTCGCTTGAGTGTCTGACTTTTGATTTTGGCTTAGGTCATGATCTCAGGATTGTGAGATTGAGCCCCACATCAGGCTTCACGCTGGGTGTGGAGCCTGCCTTAGATTCTACTTCCTCTCCCTCTGCCTCTCCCCCCCTACAAAAAACAAAACAAAAACAACAACTTTGACCAAATGCCTCCCAATTGGGTGTGTTTGAAGGGAGGATAAAGGGAGTTTGATGGGGCTGGTCACAAAGGCTTCTAGGAGGACCAGATCTTGGTCATGGTCCCACTGTGTTGGCAGCAGGTGGTTCTCTTTCTTGACCACTCGAGGATTGCAGGGCTAGATTTGGGGTGGTTGGGGCTTTACAATCAGAGTTAACCTAGGCATTGCTCTTTTCACTGAATTCCAGAATATTGGAATATTAGCTCTATGGAGTGATCCTAGAAATGACTACCCTGCCTCCTAGGCATAGTCTGCTGGTGTGTCTAGGGAGAATTCCAGAACTTTCGGTAGAGGGAAACTTTGACCATGATCCACAGTAAGAAATAGATTCTTGGTGTGTGTGTGTGTGTGTGTGTGTGTGTGTGTGTGTGTGTGTGTGTGTATAAAGCTGAAAGATGTTTCATGAAAACATTCTTACCTTTATTCCATGTGATACCCTCTGGCATTTTCTATTCTAATATCCTTTAGTCTCTTCTGAACTAATGTATTTCACAAAAACAAAAACAAAAAAACAAATTGGGGGTTGACAGGCACTAAATTTTTTTCCTGAACGGCTAGTGTATCTCACCCCACATTTAAAAACACTGCTCTTTATCATTCTTCAGGGTTCTTCTGCTGTTTCTCCTGTTCAGTTTAGTATGAGAATATGGTTCATTTTCTGTGTGTCTCCCATTGTCTTATAAAGTCACGGGCCCCCATGGCTCGGTTACTTTCCCTCACTGTGAGCAGATTGGCTGGGGGTGAAGAGTCATTGAATCTGAGGTCCCCAAGCTGAGGTTGGTGCACAGATGCAGGAGACTTTGTCTTCCTTCCTAGGGCTGCCCCTGGGTGCTGGCTTTCTTCTTACCGTTCGTGGTGCCGATCCGTCTGGACTTCTCTGGAAGGGTCTGTGTTGGAAGTAAATTGTACGGTGATTGTGGTACGGTGATTACGGTAAATGGCGTTTTGGGTGAGTTTTGTCCTCTGAGAAGTACTGTTCATTCCCTTAAAAACCGTATCCTGACTTGACATGAACAGCACTCACTTGCCATACAGCTTGTCTAAAATTCTTCCTTATCAGAAGATTTTGTTGCTTTTTGTCCTTTTCTAAGCTAGCATCTGGGGTCCACACTGCCTATCATAAATTGGGAGTTTAGAATTTTGTGTCCTCAGGAAAAGCTGTCTTGGTGTATTAGGGATGATGACAAATAAGGATCAGAAGTCATTGGATCTCCTTGTAGATGAGGACATGAGGTTCACAGGGAACTCCTGACCTTCCAGGGCTCATTTACAGAAATTGCTGCTCCCCGCTCCGCCCCTGCCTCCTGAGCCTCTCCTGTTTTCCACTTCTAGTGCTGTTTGCGAGATTGCAAGATTTCGTAAGGATGTGAATTGCCGGTTCTCTTAAACAAAGCAATGTTTACTGTGTCCTTGTCCTCAGCTTTTAAATGTAATTGTGATCTTGTTAGAAAAGTGGAAAATGCCAAGTGTTGATTAAGAAAAAGAAGACTCATTTATCATTCATCTCCTATGAATTAATCACCCTGTTAGTGTGTTTGTCTTTATAAATGGCGTGCTTTTTCTCCTTAGTGTCATCAGGTATCTATGGGGATACGTGGTATGTAGGACATGTACCTACGTGCATACTGACATATAGGTTCATACTGACATATAGGTACATGTGTATACATGTGCTTTTACAACTTTGATTTTTCCCCATACCTATTTCCCTGTGTCCTGCAGTATCTTTCAAGAACATATTTCTTGAGGTTGCATATGACCTCCTGCTTATGTCATCACTGCTTGAGCCAGTTTTCTGTGTTTGGGAACTTGGATTGTTTCTGGTTTTTGTCTCCACAAACAGAGCTTTAGTGAGCCTCGCTGGCTGGCCCTGTCTGGGTGGCACAGCCCTGGCTGGTTCCATCTGGTTTGCAGGGAGGCAGCCAGAGTTCCAAATGCTCTGACTCCCGCGCACGTGCTCACCAGAGCTGTGAGGACGCGCTCCGGATTATAAATCTGTGCGCCCCTTGTCTGTACTGTTGTGTTCGATGCCACTGCCTGTTCCTGGCTTTCACTCAAGTCCTGCTTCTCCCTCTGGTGGCACTTCCCTGCCTTCCTCGGGGGACCCAGCCTCTCAGGTGCTGTGTCGTGCGGCTGCAGAGCCGTCTGTCCTCAGGAGCCACCTGCGTCCGTGGCGTCTGTTGGTATGGGCTTAGTGGCCGTGTCAGGCGAGGAGGTGAGAGCTTTGCCGTCCAGCTCCTTCCACTCAGATGATTCTGGGTCCTGAGGGAACCAGCCAAGGAGATGAGGGGCCAGATGCAGCTTAAAGAAATGGGTAGCATCTGAGCCAGGAAGGTGCGCTGACAGCAAACAATGAAACATTTCTTCATTCTTTTTCTGGGGTTGGGCATGGCTACTGACTGTGTTGATTAACCCAAGAGTAGCAGAGTTGTGAGTCAGGGCTTTGCTTGCCCGTCTCTGGTCACCAACGAGGACGGAGGATGGGGTGGTTTGGATGGTGACCTTCCAGGTCATGCTGTCTGCTTTGGGGGAAGTCCTGTTGAACCAGAACATCCGGCCGCTGAGGGTCGGCAGCTCAGGAGAAGCCAGCACGAAGGTAAGGGTTACACTTGATTGAGAATCAGCAGCAGGCCAGGCTTTCCGGAGAGTTCTCCTACTGACACAGAGAGGAGAGGGAAGGCCCGGACTCAGGAGCTGTGGGGACAAGCCAGGCCTGGAGGTGGTGTCCGTCTCCTGGGACTGCTGTGCCGAAATACCATAGACATGGCCTCTTAAGACAAATTTATTCTCTCCTGTTCCTTCTGAGTGCTTGTCTTCGTCAATTTGGGCTACTATCACACAATATCATAGACTGGTTTTCCCTCCCATGGTGGAGAGCAGGGGCAGGAAGCAGGCTCTTCTGTGATCCTTATTAGGGCACTAATCCTGTCACGGGCCCCACCCTCATGACTGCATCTGATCCTAACCACCTCCCGAAGGTCCCAGTGCCTGATAAAATCACATTGGGGTGTACAGTTCCGACATATGAACTTGGGGTGGGTGGGGGTGACATAAGCGTTCAGGTATAACAGTGCTCTAAGGGTCTGTTGTGTGCCTTCCTCCCAGCTTCTTGGGGATGCCGATGGTCCTTGGTTGTAGACACTTCATCCCCGTCTCTGTCTCTCCCTTCACACCGTGTTCCCCTGTGTGTCTGAGTTTTTGGGTCTCTCTTCTTCTTTGGATGCTAGTCATATTGAATTCAAGGCCTACCCTATTCTACTATGACCTTGTGTTAACTTGAATCTGTCTGCAGAGACTCTAAATAAGGTCACTCTCACAGGTACTAGGAGTTAGGATTTGAACAGATTTTTTTCTGGGACACAGTTCAACCTACAGTAGAAGTTGAGTTGAGCTCTTCCAGGCCAGTGGTTGAGGAAGGGCTGGAGGGGCAGTGCCCAGTGCCAGGGGCCCAGACCTTAGTGTGTGCACACAAATCACCTGGAGGTCTTGTTAAAATGCAGATTCTCACTCAGTCGTTCTAGAGAGGGGGCCCAAGATTTTTCCTGTCTAATCAGGAAATCAGCCCAGTTAATTCTGCTGGTGTTGGTCCCTGGGCGACGCCTGGAATTGGAAGTGGCCAGGGCTGACCTAGTGTAGAGAACATTCTGGCAGCTGTATGAACACCAGCGGAGGAGGGGGTCATGGGAGTCCGGGCTTGGGCAGATTTCCCTCCAGGGCTGGCTTCACCTGGGCTTCCAGCTGTCATCTGCGTGATGTTCTGGATTGTTCTGACTGTGCAAGTTCTCCCTATATAGATAGGGAGATACACAGATGAAGAAACACTTGGAGGTCAAGTCATGACTCATGTCAAAAAAGAAGCAGCAGCTAAAGCAACACCACGGAAAGGTGAAGAAAATATTTTATGAGTGGCTCTTAGTAAACCTTCAGCTCAAAATGCTTCCAATTTCCTCATCCTGCTTTCTGGTCTGTGGCTTCCAGACTCTGCAGAGAGTTCCACAGTCTGGCCAAGGGAGTTGAACACATCAGACACCACGCTTCCGACCTCTGCCAGACTGGTAGTTGGGAGAGCATTTTCCTAGCTTTGGATTCCTGAGATCTCTTCTGGCCCCAGTGCATAATCTTCTCAGCTGCTCCGCTAGGATGCTTGAGATGCTGTCCACAGGGCAAGACATTATCTGAAGCTGCCCATCTGGATACGCTTGCCTCCTTGAGCCCCTCCGCATCCCCACTGGTAGCGCAGGGCTCATTGTAATAGTAGCAGAAATGAAAGTGGTTTCTGCCCCACTCTCCTTCAGCCAGCCAACCATTTGTATTGGTTTTCCACCAGTTGTGGTGCACGGGCATGGGTATTTTTACAGTTCCGACGTAGATGGCCATTTGGTTTCCTGCTTCTTTACCATTATCTGACAAGCATCTTTCCATATTAATGACCAGTCATAGTAATGATTGTGGTGGTTCAGTGCCAGTTTGAATTGATGTGCATTCACTTAATCAAGTGGTTTTTCATCATATTAATTTTTCCATTGTTGAATACTAGGAGTTTGCTTTTAGCATTTTAACCCTACGATGAATGATTTCATTGGTAAGTAGTTGTTGGCATTTATCTTTTTTAAAAAATTCTGTGGCAGGTTTCCTTCGTGCTGATCACCCCCATGTTCCTACCTGTGTCCTGCCAATGTCTTTGGAGGGCAACATTGCCCCTGGACGAGAACTGTTGGGCTGCAGTACTGGTGATGAGGTTCGAGAAGGAGATGGAGACCTGCCGTATAATTTGCAGGCTGTGGTGGTAGATCTGATGTAGGAGGTGAGGAAGATCAAGGGAGGTGTCATAATTGCCCACTAAATCTTTGGCTTAAGCATTTGTGTGTTGGAGACATCTGTAGGAGCAAGTGAAGGTTGTAGAACGTATAGACCTGGAGCATGGGCTTATTCCGAGACCCCCCCCTGGAAACCTCTTTCTGGGAGTTGCTGTGTCAGTTACTCCGCTCACTCTGTCATGGGAAACCTGGCTCCATGCGACCGTTGTGTGCTGATACATCTTTATTTACTTCCTGTGGCACATTCTGGGTATCTTCTTCACGTGTGTCCACCTGCCATTTCTGAGTGCACTGCTGTGTTTAGGACTAGGTGCTCATTTTCTTTTCTGTCTGGACAGAGTCCTGTTTCCATCCATCATCCGGGGTCTGCTTCGTGGTGCTGCTAGCCGATTGGCTATTGGTGTTTGTGCAGATACAGAGCTTCTCGCTACCGGATGCTTGGTTATGTAACACAGTAGATGGAGACACCAAGCTCAGACTCCCATATGGTTTGGAGGGAATTTATCTGCTGCTTTTGTCCAGCCGGATTGTGGAGCATGAAATAATCCTAATCCCTTGTATTTGTGTGACACTGTTACTTGTCAAAGCCTCTGGCTGCACACCATCTCTCTGATCCTCCCAGTGCCGCCATGATGTCCATTAGAAGTAATAATGGAAAAGCTTTCTCAAGGGATGGGCAGAAAGCATAATCATGTAAAAAGTCTATATTTTAGTAGCTGAGTTGTTGATGGAAACACTCATATCTCATGTCCACTGGCTCTTCTCTGGGAATTTTCAAGTTGCAGCTGCCCCATGAAGCCTTTTCACAGAGCTTTATTTCTAAGAAGGATGAGGGGGGTTTAAAATGGTCTAAAAAAACCTCCCGACCAATCTAAAACAAGACCTTCTCAAGTGAACTGAAGATGCAGGATCTCCAAAGGCTCATGTGCAACTCACTTGCAGAATGGTATTTATAAATGCATTTGCTGTAGGTCCTGTAGATACATTTTTGTATTTTGAGTTTCTGTGGAGTGAGGCCTCTTTTGATTGCAAATTGCATAAACCTCAAACAAGAGATAGATGGGGAGATACTCCAGTGTATGGATAAAAGGACTCAACGTTGTTAAGATGTCAGTTCTTCCCAACCTGATCTATACAGCCCTTGTCATCTAAGTCAGAATCTCAGCAAATATCTTTGTGGATATTGACACATTGATCCTGAAGTTTGTGTGCAGAGTCAGGACCCGGAATAATCAGCCCGATGTGGAATGAGAACAGTGGCAGAGCCCGGGACTACTCAATTTCAGGTCTTACTGGAAAGCTGCAGTAATCCAATTGCCGACACCCCACTCAAATTAGGTACAGAAGGAAGGAGAATAATTGATTCATGCAGCTGGGGCGTCCAAGGCATTAGAGAGGCACAACTGTGACCAGGGGTTAGAAGATCTCCTCCCTTTGCTCAGTTGTCTGTTCGAGGGAGAATGGCCACCAGTAGTGAGAGGCTTATATTTTCTTATTGTTTATAATGCGAGAGGACACGGAGGGCCCGTTGCTCACTTTAGGCCCCTAACAACCCTCAGGACAAACCTTCATCAACCTTCTTGACGTAAAGGAGTAACCATTTCTGGCAGGAACAGACTCAAGGAAGGTGACAAGAAAAATAGCTTCATGATGCAGAGAGTGTGGGGAGAGAGCTGGAAGGGCCAGCAGGCAGGAGGAGGGCCCACGAGATGTTTGTAAATGTAGCTGAAGCCACTGCAAATTTGTGACATTGTGAAATGGGCCCTGCAGCTCTTCTCTGGACCTGTCCACTGGCTGATGGAAAGAGTATTTAATGCCTTCATTTAGGGTTGGTGTTCCCGCCGCCATGCCAAGTAGCCCAAACTGAGGCCCAAGAAGAGACCAGACCTTAAATATGCCCAGGAAGAAATTTATCGAGAAACATGTCGGATGGTGCTGTTGCATAAGTAAGTGTGAAAAAGGACTGTGTTACGTGTGCTTAGAAAATCATCAGCTCCATTATAGCAAATAATTAAAAATTTCATTCAAACCATTGTGCAGAACTTTATGGTGGAATAAATTATTTTTGTATATGTATCGATGAAATCATGGACTTTATGTGAAGTCAAATTTTAAAAGCATTCAATTAGTTAACACTGGGGAATCGGTGAGCTGACGGTGGGAAAGTCACATCCAGAGCTGTTTTAGTAATTTACGCAGGAGCGGAGTGGGTCCTGGGAGGGAGGGTTTTCCATCCCTCAGCCCACTGCTTTTCCCGTGACATCCTGAGTCAGATAATAAGTTTGTACATTACACTGGCTTTATTTAGAATCCTGTGCTAGGTAGTATAATTTTGATGAGAAGCTGAGCAGTATTATTCTCTATGAACTGTGAATGTGACACTTTTATAATTCAAGCAGAATTATTTTTCCCTTGGGAAATCCTATGCATTCAATATGGTACATTGAATTAGAAAAGAGGTAAAGGGGGAAAAAAAGCTATAAAAGGTGTATCTTATTAAAACAGAGCAGGTTTTATTCTTGCATGTGTAACCTTTAGATACAGTGATTGATTCTTAGAGACACTATTTTTTATTTTTTAGCATCAATTCTCTTCTCTAGTTTAATGATTAAGGAAGAACAACAGTCCTCATCGTCTGATTAGGTGAAATGTAACAAATGTGTGATTAAATTTTGAAAATGATATTTTCATACCATTTTGTATCATTGTGACATTACACATTTTGTGTGGTCACTGCTCAAGATTAAATGCAAAGTTGCTATGTCTGAGAAATTAGGTGTCTGCTAAGTCCTTTTGTTGTTTTTCTTTTAAATGATTCATTTTATATTAAAATAGAAGAAAATACTACTGCTACTGCCATTTGTCAGGCCAGTCTTCCTCTGATTGTACTTTGGTAGGTCACAACTCTGTTCACACGTTTCCATCAATGTATCCTTCAGAGGAGTAGCTTTGTGGATCTGTTACCCCTGGAAGTGACCTTGTTGATTTACAAGGTCTCCCAGTTGGTCCTTTCTCCCTTCTGCTGCCATGTTTTTCCAGGTCCATATAGTGGGCATGACGACAAACCGCTGGTTCAGCAGTACATAGGTTTGTTCCAGGTGGTACGATACATTCCCCCTTTGGGGGTGTCTAGTGTGCGAGTGTCAGGGATGGTCCCACCTTCCTGCTGCAGCCAGAGCGGTGGGCAGCCCTGTGTGACAGCAAGCTGAGGTGGGTGCTGCATGTTCTTTGTGGTTCACTATCAAAACTATGCCACTGTTTTTTAAATGAAATTTTCATTTCTTTCTTTTGATTGGTTCTCAGAGACAGGGAACAAAAAAGAATCAAGTACAGTAAAATGACACACATGAATCTACCCCTCAGATCATTCACCGTCAGCTCTTTGGTCATGATCATTTCTGAATTCCTTCTATTCCTCTATGGATTATACATGTGTTTTAACATAGCCAATGATAAACACAGGGCAAGTGTTGTTCTCTACTTTGTGTCCCACACCTTGTGTATGAATATCTTTGCATGTGAATAGGTAATACCTTTTTTTAACATTTTTTATTATCTTAATCACCATACCTTACATCATTAGTTTTTGATGCAGTGTTCCATGATTCATTGTTCGCGTATAACATCCAGTGCTCCATGCAGTACGTGCCCTCTTTAATACCCGTCACCAGGCTGACCCATCCCCCTAGGTAATACCTTCTTAATGATACAGAGAAGCGTGGTGGTTGGGTCACATTAACATCCAGTGAAATGATGTTAAATTGAGAGCTACCTGACATCCCGTGGCACCAAAAAGCTCAACCAGAATGATCAGCAAAGATGCCTTAAGGAGAAACAAGGAACCAGAGAACAGGGGTCATGGTGTCAACCTCAGCGTAAACCTTGGATTTCAGAACTGAAGGTGGAGTCCCTCCAGATGGAACTCTGCAGTTCTTGGGGGATCTGCAGGGGGTGCAGACTGTCATTCTGAAGCTTCCTTGGTTCTCCTTACCGCTCTAGTCCTCCAGGGGCCTTTCCATTCTTCCTTCTCCTCGTCCTGCCCCGGGGATACACCTGCTTCTTGGGTCTGCTCCACATGTCGCTGGGGCTCATCTCTCGGCTGGTCTCTGCTTCCCTTTTGCTCTCTGCCCACTAGCCGCCTGCCTTACTTTCTTTAAAGGCCTGCTCCTTTGTTCGTTCTTCCTGGTGGCATTTCCACATTGGGATTTCTCCTGCTTGTTTCTCTTGGCGCGCAGAACTTCAGCAATGACTCTGGCACTTTGCTCCTGGCCTTCTGGAGGCAGGCAAGTGCCTGAAGCTGGTGTGTTCACAGTGGGTAGGGACCTGATGCTTCTGTGGGAGTGGCCAGAAGGACTCTTCTTGAAAAAGAAAGTAGTCACTTAGACATTTGTGTGGTCAGTTTGGCTGATGTTTTATTAAGTTCTTACCAAGAGGGCGCCTGGGTGGCTCAGTTGGTTAAGTGACTGCCTTTGGCTCAGGTCATGATCCCGGAGTCCCGGGATCGAGTCCCGCATCGGGCTCCCTGCTCAGTGGGGAGTCTGCTTCTCCCTCTGACCCTCTTCCCTCTCGTGCTTTCTATCTCTCATTCTCTCTCTCTCTCAAATGAATAAAAAAAAAAAATCTTAAAAAAAAAAGTTCTTACCAAGAAAGGAACCTTAAGTGCTTGCCCAGGTCTGCTTTATATTATTTATTTTTAAAGAATTTATTTATTAGAGAGAGAGGAGAAAGCATGAGCTGTGGGGAGGGGCAGAGGGAGAAGCAGGCTCCCTGACGTGGGGCTCAAGCCCAGGACCCTGGGATCATGACCTGAGCATGACCTGAGCCGAAGGCAGACGCTTAACCTCCTGAGCCCCCCGGGTGCCCCATTGTCCAAGTCTGCTTTAGACGGTGAAATCTTTGTGGATGTTATTGTCAGGTTTTGCATTTTTATGTATCTGTACTTTTAACATGTGTGCAAAGATAATGTGGCTTGGATTCTGTGACTTCTTAGCGTATTATGTGCTCATCTTGTGCCAGCCATGGAGTCGTACTGGCCCGAGGCCATCAGTAATATATAGAGAAAGGTGTAGCCTTCTCTCTGCAGGAGGAGAAACCAGGTGTTTGGTTCCCAAAATAGGTAACAGATGAGGTGGTGCATCCTGATATCTTGGGGCATCCAAATGAGAGACTGCAGGTAAGACGAGGACCCACAGAAAAGTGGCAAGTGGAGCAGAATCGTTAGGTCAGTGTTGGCGCAAGCAGAGGGGACTGGCTCTGAGCTCTGAGGGGTGGGAGGGAGTCCAGAGGAGGCGTGTTCCAGGGAGGGGGCAGAAGGAGGGGGGATGGGCAAGACAGGAAGAAGGAAAAGAAAAGAGTGGGAGTAGCAGGAGTGGATTGGTTTTTTGGAAGACAGGAACCCAGGGCTGGAGTGGAGACTTGCATCAGCAGCAGAAAGCGGGGGGGTGGGGGTATTCTTGGTCCTACCCTGTGTCCTCAGAGCTGAGAAGGGGAGCACGATGTGTCCTGATCCTCAGATATAGAATCTGAGATCCTGGACTGACTCACTGAGAACTGACATATGGGTTTATTTTTTTAATCTAAAATTACATTTTTAGAAAAGGATAGGATCTCCCAGGGAAGAAATGGGGGTGGGGGGAATGGACTTTTCCCCCAGGGATCTCTCAATATGAAAATTACACGAGTTCTTAGAAATTTTATCTTATGATGTTCTTTATTAGTTCTTTTATTTTTATCATGGGATAACTATTTTCATATGCATTTTTAAGTAAAATATGTTTTTAATTGAAAAAAGTTTTCCTGGAATCTGGCACGTCCCCTTTCGGAGTTTTGTGGCTGTGATTAGGAGCCCCTTCCTGGGGTGCCTGGCCAGTGAGTGCCCTGCCAGGGACTCCTGATGATCTGTCCCCGCGAAGCCACTTTGGGAGAATGTGTGGCCTGGCACCTGCTTTCACGCAGGGTGCCCTGATCGGCTGGAGAGGTGTTACAACATACAAGTGCTGTGCTGTGCTTGTGAACGATATTTGTAGAAAAGAGTGATCATTTTCCAAGTGTGTCCATCCTCTTCTGTGGAGGATATGATATGTCCCGAGTCACTGTCTGACGAGAAGATGACTCTGTCCCCTGCATTGGCTTCCCTTCACTTGTGGGATTCTTGTCGCTCCTTACCCTGCCCTGTGGGCTTTCCACTCCTTCTGCACCCGCTCCCGCCTCGCTGCCAAGCCTCCTTCTCCGCAGGGTGGAAAGCACTGGATCAGGGCATAGGAGACCCTGAGCAAGCCCCTTCCTCACGGTCTCCACACCTGGAAAACGTGTGCAAGTGGTATTATTGGGGCGTGAAGAGTTTGGTGACTTCTGATCCGCCACAGTCACCCGCGTCTGTGTGCTCATGTTCGCATGGAGCTTCTCCTTCCTCCTTCATTTTCAACATTACAGCATTCCTTTGTTCGAGGACAGCACATTGTATATTGGGGCTGTTTTAACCGGGGTGACAACCTTCATCTTTTATTTGGAGTATGTAATGTACTTACTTTATTTTTGTTTAAGATCTCCTTATCAAATAGTGGAATTTTAAATTGAGGGATAATTCGTAGACATTAAAATGCCCAAATGTAATGCATACGGCTTCCTCCGTATTGTCAGATGCTTACGTCATGTGCGCATCCCTCCATCAAAGTGTAAAACGTGTTTGCTGCCGGTCCCTGGGCTTTGGCTTGTCCGGGGCACCTCTTCTGTTCTTCTGTCTGGAATCTGAGTCTCTGAATCCCGGTTCCTCCAGACAGAAACTTTTCTACTCCACTGAGTCTGCTTGTTCCCGTCTGTAAAAGAAAGAAAAGGGTTTGACTGGATTCTGAGCCTCTCTCTGCATTGATGCTCTGTGATCCGCTCTCTGGAAATGAAACGGTAACCTCTTGAAAACAGACAGTGAACAGCAAAGGAAACTTTGCATAGGCTGAAAAGGACAAAATGCCATCATTTGCTTGCATTGCTTCCCAGAAGTAATTTTTTCGAAGTGTGCGCAGAGACGGATTTTTAAAAGAAATCCGTTGAGTGTGTAATGCAGTCATCGATCCTGTAAGAGTGATGTGTCTTTGTGTTTTAAACTAATTGTAGCTCCCAAAATTAGCACGCCAGCTGTGTGATATTTCAAATCTTTTCCCTAGTTCATTTTTTTTGGGGGGGGGGCACTGTGTTAAGTTCAGTGGAGCATAGTCTCATTCACACCCCCACTTATTTATAATTTGGGATAATTATTGAAGTGGCTGGGCCGCCATTCACCTCTCTGGTTAGGAAAATGAGGCTTCTCCAGGCAAATACATAGCATAAGCGGGGTTAAGTCATTGCCGGTACACTTACACTTCAGAAGAGAATAACCTCTTCAGGTATCCTAGAATAGAGGAGGCGTCCTCAAGTCTTGTTTCCACCAGGTCGCTTCCAAGGAGTTGAGAAGTGATGAATTCCCAGTCTCCTCTTTTCCCGCCAGCTCAGAAACCATGCTAAGCTGGGTTGTTAATTTCCTTTGAAAACTTGAAAGTGACAGCATTTCATCTTTTGAAAATTTATCGCTCTCACTTCACAGACTTTCTACTAATCCCTGCCCCCCCCCACTCCAGGGTTTGATTGATGATTGCTTTTGTATTATAATTACTACCTAATATCCAGCCATCCTGAGGTTCTCTTCTCTGCAGCCTCTTTCCACTGGATCTGGGGGATGCCACGTCCTCTGGAGGTGCTGGGTTACTCTGCTTGTCCTCCCTCTGACTTTTTGCTGGCATCTCTGGCTGCTGGGTCTCAGAGCTGAGCATGCACGTTCCTCCTGGAAGGGGAACCCTAAGTGGGTACTTAAACAATTATGTATCACCGTTGACACTGAGTCTGGTCTCTACCAGCCTGTCGTTAATGCCAGGCTATTAAAAATCGGTTTTATTTATTCTGTGTTTGAATTTGGAGTTTCCTACCCAATAATTTAATATTTTTTAGATGACACCTTTGGTTTTTCACTTGTCATGAGTGAGGATAGAGTCAGCCAGCCTGCAATTTTGCCTCTCGCCTTACTAGTGTCTACTCATTAGCTCCTAATTGTTTTTATAACCTCCTCCGAGTCTGGTGTCAGCTCACTCTCAACCCTTTGTGACCCCCCCAAGGTAGTTAAGTGAGGTTTTGCTATTTCTGTGAATTAAATATGTCATCTCTTTTTGAAATGTTCCTGAACCCATGCTGCTGTATTTTTGGCAAAAAAATACTATTTTCAGAGAATGAAAAACCCATCCATTTATACTTCCTTTTATTAGGAGATATCATGGTTTCATAGCTATGTAACTATCAGCTGACATGAGCCTTCTGGGTGGTTTTTCGATTGGTGCATGTGACAGTTCTTGTTCACTGATTTGCACTTGTGTGGACCCTAAGGGTGGGGCGTTTTTGTTCATTTGAGACTTCTACTTTAAGGAGTAGATGATGACTTTTCATACTGCTTGGTGCTCCGTGGTCCCCAGATCTGAGCAGGGGTGCCCCTGGGTGCTCTCCATACATTGGACCAAACCCAACGGGTCGGCATGGTTTTTGTCTCCTCCCTGACTTCACTCCTTGTCTTCTGCTTTCATCTCTTTGGCGGTAGGTCTCTGAGCTGTGACATGGAGCTAGCTGTGGTTGCCACCTGCCAGGGACAGCTGCCCCCGTGGCCACAATCCAAGCCTGGGGAGGAATGCCTGGGTCCCAGTTCAGAATTTTCGGCAGTCTCCTCGGCTCTGCCCTGCTGTGGACAAGCAGAATCAGGGTCCCTGTAGGTTTTTTTTTTTTTTTTTTAAGATTTTGTTTATTTATTCGAGAGCAAGAGACAGAGATAGGGAGAGAGCACAAGCAGGGAGGAGAGGGAGAAGCAGACTCCCCCCTGAGCAGGGAGCCCCACTCAGGGCTGAATCCCAGGACCCTGGGATCAGGACATGAGCCGGAGGCAGATGCTTAATCCGACGGAGCCGCCCAGGTGCTGTGGGTTCTTTTTAAAATCAAGTTTCTTGAGGTTTACAAGCACAGCCTGTGAGTGCATGATCCTTTCATCACACCACAGCCCAGAGTCCAAGCATCTCACGACCCGCATGAGTCCTTTGGCCAGCTCCTGACTCTCGTGCACATGACACTGCTCCCCAGGAACGCAGCTGAACCCAGCTAGGGTGACGAGTGCCCCGATCTCTCTTCCCTCGGGCTTCTACTGCAAGCCTCGGCTAAGCCACAGGGTTTTGCTGTTTAGTTTGTCTCCTCTCCGTGACCTGGAGGGGCTGCTGACACCTCAGGCCAGGGGAGGGCAGTTGTAGGAACGATGAGGAGGAGGAGCTTTCCCACCAGGTATCAGCTCTCACCCCAGGCAGCAGAGCCCTTCTAGGCCTGGGGGGTTGGTGTCTGCCTGGGTCTTGCTTGCAGGGGACGGGACAAATAGAGGCTTAAGTGGGAGGAGAAGTGACGGCGTCTGGCTGGCCGGAGCAGAAGGAGCCGGAATGTGCCCTGGGCTTCTGTCCCCTGCACCCCATGCGTGTCCCCTCCCAACTGGACCCAGACACCCGTCAGCTACCCTTCTCCCTTGCTTTCCCTTTGCTCCCTCTTGTTTCCTCTTGTGGCCCCAGAGGTTCTGCTCATTTCCTGCCTGCTGCACTTTCGCCTGTCTTCCCGTCTCTGCCTGCAAAGCCTCTCTGCCTGGAATGCGTGCCCCCCTCCTCTCTCCGGGGGACCCGCCAGTCTCCTCCGAAACTCAGTGTGCAAGCTGCTTGCTCCAGTTTGCCCTGGCATCCTGTGCAGCATGCTGTTGTCTTCAGAGTCCTCTGCAAAGGACTCTCTGATGTTACCGAACCTTGGCGAGCAGGTGTGTTGGCTTCTCCCGCAGATCCAGTCTCTTGGCCATTGAGCGCTTGGCCTGGCATGCCATGCGTGGGTGCCAACACCTTAGGAACAGATGAATACATGAATTGGAGATGAGAAAGGTACTCTGAAGATGCACCTGCCACCGGCATTCAGGGAGAGGTAAAGCACCTGGAGCCTCACCGTCCGGGCCACCTCCCGGCTGCCTGGACAGCACCGGTCCTCCGTGGGGCGTCCTTCCTGTGTGTCTCGGTGCCAGGACCTTCTCACCTCCCTGTGCCACTGTGGGTTTGCACTGTGGGTTTGTGCTGACTTCGCTGCACAGATGGGAGAGACGCTTTGGCTATTAAAATAGGAGTTAATCATACGAGAAACTCACTAACTGAACGTCCTGGTGAGGAAGGATGCTTCCTGTTGATAGATAATAAAACAGACTGGAATAATTTGAAGTCTTTATAATGGATGTGATTATAAATGATTTCCCTATTTATTCATATAAAAGGCTAAATGGAAGATGATTAGTGAGTTTTGTTTTCTGTTTTTCCTAAGGTGATTTCTTAATCTTCCAAACAAATACCTGTGATACAGAGAAGAAAAAGAAAAACCCATTAAACTTTACTTAAAATCTTTAAGAAGCTTTTTTAAAGTTTTAGAATGCGGAGTTATTTTTCTGTCCCTCACTATGTTGTGACACAAGAGGGAAAAATACATTCTCGGCAACCATTTTGCTGCGCTTCGTTAACCTGTGGTCAAAATTGCTAGATGTTCTTCTGATCACAATATTGGGCTGCTGGCTCTAGTCATCAGAGGAATGATGAGATTGTGGATTTAGCAGGTATTTATACTTTCTCTCTTTTATTGTATTGCCCCTAAAATATTAGTATTCTTCGTGAGACTAAATCTTTTCTAAACCTTATTACTTAATATTGTCTCATCATTGGATGACTAAAGGGTGCTATTTTTTTTTAACCTTCCTTATCCTTAAATCCTTCCTCCAATAATCTCCTGGCCATATCGTGGGTGTTTCATGACTTGCAATTAATTAGTTCTTCGTTGGCCAGTGATTGTTGCGCATTGTGATTAGGTGGGTAATCTATGAAGCCATCGTAAGCTAAGTATGTGTACGTTCTCCGTCACACTTGGGTTCCAGAGGCGTCTGGTTGCCTCATTATAATTATCTCCTGTTTTATTTTTGTGAACCATAGACATCTGTTTCACAGTATCTCCCTCACTAGCATGGCAAGACGTTAAATTGAGTCATGGCGCAGAAGACCCTCTTCCTAGATGGGCCTCCGCACGGTAATGGAGTTGGGGCCATCCTCTCGTTGTCCAGCACCTACTTCCTGGGAGCCCAAAAGGAAACAAATGTTGCTGAGGCCCCCACGGGTGCAGTGTTGCAGGACTGCCTTCCTGACATGGTGGGGTGGGCAGCGTACCACCGTTTCCTATGTCATGTCAGTGAGAACAAAACACAAGTTACTGTCTCAACAAAACACTAGTTTGCTCTGTTGTTCAATGAGTTTCCACAAGGAATTCCATAGTCAAGGGGTAGAGCTCAAACATTGCAGTAGATTCTATGCCAAGTACATGTGCCCCCAGGGATGCTCCCTGTTCCTCCCTGGCACACTTAGCATGGGGATGCAGAATCTTGCAAAGGTGAGGCGGAGGGTAGAGCAGTGCTTGATGGGGGATTGCTTCTGAGAAAGAGGGTTGGTCAGGGGCATCCTGCCGAACACCTGGGGACATGTGGACCTGGGGCAGCCCATTAGGGAGGCAGAGACCTCCTTAGCCCAAGCTGGGATGCAAGACTAGAATCCACTGCCCTTTGATTTCTGGTTTGTTCATCATCCCCTAGTCCAATCTCTGGATTTTAGCCCAAACCTACTTCTTACTCCCTCAACTCCTGGCCTCTGCAGCATGGAGAAAAGCCTTGGGCCTAGAGTCTGGGGTAGGATGGTGGAAGAAAGGGAGGTTAAGAGCCCTTCTTACCCCTTGGCCATCTGTACTTTGTGGACTTCCTGGATCTACTTATACAGCCTTCAGCAGATGCTCACGGGCCAGTGAGAACATAGGGCCACCCACAAAAAAGTGGTATTCATGAGTTAGGTTTGAGCCCCTCTGTGTTTGCCAGGCACTGTTCTAGGCATGGAGGTCTGTCAGTGGTCAGAGCGTGTGGAGGGGATGTGTAAGCTGAGGTTATGTTCTTGTCATGGAGACAGTGGTGTCATCCATCCATCGGTGATAAATGACAATAAAAATTAACTGCCATTTATCCTCACTATCATTTTATTTAAGAACCCCCTCACCTTCTTAGAGTGAGAGGAAGCCAGTCTCATAATAGGAAACAGATCTAAATCTTTAAAACTTCTGGCTGTTATAAAATTACTTCTTTTCCTCCATTTTTTCTTATTTTATCACAGTCTGGTGGGGAAACTGTGACTGATCATGCCGTGTTGCACACAGGTAATTAGGACTCATGACTTTGTCCTCCCCAAATTTCGCCTCTGGGTGCTATGCCCCCCCCCCATTTTTTTCTTCTGGAAAGCATTTTAGTCATTTTATTCATTCATGATTCATTCCACAAATGTTTCCCAGCACCAACTCTAGGCCAGATACTATGGAAGGTGCTGTGGATGTGGAAAGATGTTCATCTCAGCTCTTGGGGAGGTCCCGAGTGAGCGAGGGGATACAAGAGGACCCTCAGTGAGAAGGACGCAGGCCCCCCAGTCCTGGGGCCTGTGGAAGTTGGTGGAAATTGCTGTCAAGTCTTACCAACCGGGTGTGGAGAAATCCCTATGTGCAGGGAGGGAGACTGGCCCTGATCTCCACGAGGCAGTGGCCCAGTTCCTGCACACCCCTGGGCTGCCTCCCATGGTAGGCCTCCAAGGCTAAGCAGCCTTCTTTTTGAGACCCTATGACATCTTCTTTCTCAGTATTTTTTGTTAAAACCCCACTAAAACGCATTAGCTTAAAAACACGATGTTAGTTTGCCATGATTTTGGAGGTTACCTAGCAGAACTGATGAAAAAGGACCAAAGAAATTTAATATATCTTTGGCAGTTTCCTGCTTACACGAACACAAGTATTGGATGTCATTATAATAAACCTTTCTAAGATCATTTAAAATAGAATAATTGGTCACATTGCAGAGATCATGACAGATCATGAATATGAACCTAACATAAAGTAGAAACCCTGCTGATATTATATACATGGGGACCTGTGGCTTGGGAAACAATTTGCTGTCGTTCATAAAAAATGCCATCTTGTAAACATTTTAGATTGTTGTAAAATGATGACCAAAAAAATGGGTGTTGGTGGTAATTAAGGTAATGATATCAAAGGCACAAGTAAAAAGTTTACAAAACAGTTGCATGAAATGTGAGCATGGGCAAAAATATTTCTAAATTAATATTTATATACTGTGATGTTAAATAGGAATGCATAGTTAACATTAATGAAGTATTTTGGGTGGACTCTTGGTTTTTATCTATATCAGTCGAAGTGGATATATTTGAAGTGGACAGATGTAAAATTCTCTCACTGGGAAAATGAGGGACTATTTTATGTCCGGGGTCACCTGATTCGTAGGGACAAAAGGCAGCCGGTAGGTGGGAGCAGATGTGGCAAGAGACATTTGTGATGGGCTCCAGAAGGTTCCAGAAGGTTCCAGAAGGTGAAGGTACATGATGGGGTTTGGGTGGAAGGAAAGGCCCTCTTCAGCTTGTACTTAGAACAGTATCCATTACACAAGGGCTTTTATTCATGCTGTGCGTGTGCTTAGATTCATACCATGCTTGTCAAAGTAATAAGAGTTTTCAGAATATGGGCTTTGTAATTTCCCGAGCAGAGCATATGACACATCGACTTCTCAAGTGGATGCTGAGAATTTCTGTAGTGTTCAGAGAAAGGAGTAAGAAAGATGGGCCATTGCTTTATAAGATTTAACCTGGCTTTGACCAAGTTCAGAAGTTCATGCTCGGCTCAGCCCATGGTGGTCATGTGGTGGGGGAGTGGTCATCCTGAGCTTTTTCTTGTTTTTTTTTTTTTTTTTAAAGATTTTATTTATTTATTTGAGAGAGAGAGAATGAGAGATAGCACGAGAGGGAAGAGGGTCAGAGGGAGAAGCAGACTCCCCGCTGAGCAGGGAGCCCGATGCGGGACTCCATCCCAGGACTCCAGGATCATGACCTGAGCCGAAGGCAGTCCCTTAACCAACTGAGCTGCCCAGGCGCCCTCTTGTTTTGTTTTTTGTTTGTTTGTTTTTACTTAAATTTCAGTTGGTTAACATACAGTGTAATAGCATTTCTCTTGAGCTTTTTCTCCATAGCTTTGTTTTTTAATACACTGTTGTGTTTGTCAAATTCTAGACTTTTCCAGATCCTGAGCTGAATTATTGAATATTCTTGGATGATCACGTCACTTCATTTTCCAACAAAGAGAATTATTTTCTTGCCGTTGCTTTTGTAATTTCAGAGTTTTCTCGGATTTACTCTGAATCGTCCTTTACAAATGCAGAGTGAAAGCTAGCCGGCTTTCTCGTTGGATGGTGGCAATTATAAGTGTAATTGTAAAATTTATTCTGAATTTTATTTCACTTGATAACCAGTTAGCTGCCAACAAGTGCCTCAGATTTTTCTTTGTCCTATGTTCAGGCATGTTTCCAGAGTCTTCAAATAACAAACCTTTTGTAAATTGGAAGTTGGTGCTTTTGTCCTTTTCACTTACTATTGTGCTGTTTGCTGTCACTTTCTCTGACATTGGCTCTACCCTCCAGTCAGTTCTGGGGGCAGCATTGTCCTTCTCTGGAGCAAAATGCCACTTTCCCCCCAGGTTGCAAACAGGGTCCTCACTCTCATGTCTGTATTGAACATACTCATCAGAAATTATGAAAAGCTATTAAGTTGACTACTGTTTATGTGCACAGTAGACACCTCAGCATTGTGTTTTTATTTGCTCTGGTTTTATGTATTCATAGTAACTTCGGTTTCTATCATTTCCGTTCTTGCATCTGAACGTGACAGTGACGGCGCTTTCCAGATAACTCACTATTTATTTGAGTTTTATCTAGAAGAGGAAACATGAGAGGTACATTTGATTCCTTTTAGTGTTACTGGAAGAACATAACTTGAAGACAGGTTTTGGGAGTCAATTTAAATGAATTTATGTTGCCTCTTCTGTGAATCTCACGTTTGCCTCTGGCGTACTCTTGCACTAAGGCCTGAAGGGGGCTGAGAATCCACTCTCTGCCGAGTGGTCCATGAACTGCACCTCAGAACTTTTGTCAAAAAGAAAAAGAAAATCTCTGTATTTGGCTGTGGATGGTCTCACGTGTGAGGGAAGGAAGCCGGGACTTGGGGCTCTTGGGGTTGCAATCCCCGGAGGCCCTCAGCAGGGAGGTGGCTGGGCTGGGCTGGCTTGCCAGGTGGATTTCTCTGTAGGGTCAGCCATCCCCACGGGGAGCACTTTGAGGCTTCCAGGGCCATGCGGGAAGTATAGCACTGCTCCCTGTTCCCCCAGGAGGAGCGTGGGGTGTGGGTGGCAGAGGAGTATGGAAAGGAAGAACCTTCTGCCTGGAAGCGGTGTGCCCACATGTGCGGAGGTGGCCTGGGCACAAGGCGGGGTGGGCTTTGAAGGAAGCAGATCTCAGCTCCTGAGCTACGTGGAGGGTGGAGGGGAACACAGTGGGCTGAGCGTGGGTGTGCATGAGACCAGCTTCCCTGCTCACACATTTCCTTATCCGTGGGGTGGCCCCATCTGTGGTGGGCCGGCTCTGTATGTCCCTGTGGAACCAGAACAAGAGCCGTAACATTTGGCCCGCACATCCGAGTTGCCGGGTGCTGGTGTCTGGGCTCCATGATAGTTAGTCGTCCCGACTGGCTTTTCCTTTGGAGGAGAAGAGTCTGACCGCGGAAGTATTTTTAATTACCTTAACCGAAGGCTTGTCTTTATTTTGGCAGCATTTATAAAAATTACCTATTCTGTGTCGCAGTACATTTTTCAAAAGTCATGAATTTGGATGTTCATGTTTTAAATCCTCCGACCTGTGTAGTAACTGTTTGCTGAGGCACAAATGAGAGATACATCTATAGAACCCTATGAAAGGGTGTTTAGGGGGTGACATTTGGGACAATGATGGGTATTGGGGACACTGGGGTAGCTCTTATTTCTGGTTTCCTTAGATTTCTACCGTGGTGGATTGTGTTACATCTTGCTTAATTAAAACATTGGCATTGATAGTGGCTTGCTTCAGGCGAGGCGTAGCTGTCCCAGTGAACCAGTGACACTGGGATCATTATTATGATGACTAACTTCATGCCTCATTTTAGAAATAGCTGGAGGCACCATGTGTTGTTTCCAAGGTGTTGGTCTGTCACTGCTAGAAACCACTGTATGGGTCAGTGACATGTGTTACAGCGCGAATGACAGTGATTCTGAGTTGCTAAGAGCAGTCCTATGATTATTTTAATGAAAAGTGCCCTTTTATAGTTGAGGGCAGGACATTATTTTTTAAATTAATTAAACTTTTGTGGTGACATATACATACATAAAATTCACCATCTCAACCATTTTAAAGCGACCATTTAGTACATTCACAGTATTGTGCAACCGTCACCACTCTCTGGTTCGAAAACATTTTTGTCATCCCAAAAGGAGGCCCCGTTCCCATTACAGTCACTGCCCAGAACTCCCTCCTATGTCCTCTGGTATCATTCATCTCTTTTCTGTTTCTGTGAGTTTGCCTGTTTTGGATATGTCATATACGTGACGGCATAAGACCCGTGGCCTTTGTGTCTGGCTTCTCAGCTCGTTTTCAAGGTTCATCTGTGTTGTGGCATGTCTCAGTACATCTTTCTGTTTTATGGGGAATCCTATTCCATTGTGTGGACTGTTTGATGGGGCATCCTATTCCATTGTATGGACTTTTTTATGGGGCATGCTATACCATTATTTGGGCATCTTATTCCATATGTACAGGTTGTGTGTCCATTCATCAGTTGATGGACATTTGAGTTCCCATTTTTTTAGTATTGTCCATAGCGTTGCCACGAACGGTCGTGTACCAAGTTTTCCTCTGAACACCTGCTTTTAGTTGTTTGGGGACAGACCTAGGAGTGGAACCAGGGTGTTGTGTGTCTATTCTTTTTAATTTATTGAGGAATAGACATTCTTTTTCTTGCTTTCTTTGCATGGACTCCTGAGTTGCACATGCAAGTTCATCTGTAAAGATCCCTTTCCCCCTTTTTATATTAAATATTACTCTGTAGGACACTTGCGGGGCTGTGCATTATATTTTCAGATATCCAGGGTCTTCCCTGAGTCAAGATTCAAGGAATCCAAGCTCATGCTCTGGTGTTCCCTGAGCAGGAGAGAGGGCTGTGTAGCGGGAAGAGAAGAACACTTAGGGTCAGAGTCCTGGGATGGCAAATCCGTCTTGAGATTTTAGAAACCATGATAGATAGGCACCTTTTTTCAGGAGTATTTTATGTCAAAGTACGGCATTCCTAATAACAGCAAAATCAGTATTTGTTTCTGGCTTACACCCTGCCTCCGTCTCACACGTGTGTGCCTCTGTGCCCCGTCTCCCCACCCCCCCCTTCTTTTATAAAGCCACTGGCATTGGATTCAAGGCCCACCCTCATCTAGTATGACTTCTGCTGAATTTGGTTTCATCTGCAAAGACCCTCTTTCCAATTAAGTTCGTATTCACGGGTACCTGGGGTTAGGACTTGAACACATTTTGGGGGAAAACATAGTTCCACCCACTGTGGGTGGATTTGTGTATGGGATGCTGGGCAGCCATTGAGCACGTGGCTTTGGGTTGGGGTTGGAGTGGGAGGGCAGGGCCCCCCTTTGCTTTCACTGCTTCTCTCTGCAGGGGGCCCTTCTTCACCCTGTTCAGCTGCCTCTGCCTGCTGAGTGTCTCCCCCCTTGACATTCATTTCCAGTGCTTTGCTTCAGAGTTGGTGTGGGCCGGGGGGGGAGGGGCAGGGGAGGTGCTCCCTCCACCCTCCTCCTGCATCCCTCACCTTCTCTCCCCTGCAGGGGCCCTTCTCCCACCCATTGCTGTACCTCGCAGGCTCTGTTCGATGAGATTGTTCAGACCATGAGGAAAACACAAGTGTGAGGTGTTGCCTTCTCTAGTTGCTGTTTTCAATTTCAGGCCCTTAAGATGCTTCTGAACTGGACCATCTTCCTGCCTGTCGACTTCTGAATTTCAAGTAATTTTTTAGAAAATCGCCATTATTTGTAAGTTACGCTTTGCTCTTGGAAGCCGTCTAGACTGGTAACCAATTTTCACCAATTTGGAGCTGTGGAGGCCGGTTCAAAGGATCACTCCCCTTCTCCCTGTCTCCCTGAGCCTCCTCGGCTACACGGCTGTGCTGGTAAAATGTGACACAAGAAAAGTTCAGTAATTTAATTTAGATTTGTTCTTGCCTAGATTATGGTTAATACCCCTTTTAAGCATGTCTTAATTCCTGGCAAATGCGTTTTCGGAGGTTAAGGAGAGCACAGTGGCTCCAAAGAAGAGGGTTTATCCTTGCGTGTGTCATGGTTAGTTAATTTGTCCCTTTCTCAGTCTCTTGCCTTGTACTTTTTGCTACAGGATCCTGCTACTTCGCCCCACATCTGCAGGCACCTGTGCTCTGCCTCACTCCTTGAGTCATGGTGGCCCCACCCTGGCCTTTTATTGTCTTACAATTCATTCCGTTCTTGACCAAACGCCCTCTGGTGTCCCATGTGCCCAGCGCTGGGGAACGAGGGGTGAAACAGGTGCAGGCCCCAGGCCCTTGTTGCAGTAGTATGCCTTACAACAGAGAGAAGGTAGCCCGGAGCAGGGGGCTCCCCCCATGTTTTCATAGAGACGGGTCATTGTTGGTTGGTGCGGCTTCTTGTGGCCAGAGTAGACCTAGTGGTCCAGGTCAGGCCAGGCTGACCCAAGGGCTGAGAGCTGCTGCCTGCTGGGGACCTGTTTGTGACACAGCTGCATGGCTGGGAAAGTTTTCGTCTAACCTAGTGGTTCTCAGCCAGTAGCTGTTTGAGAATATCTGGGCATCGTTTGTTTGGGATAGTGAGTGAGCGAGCGAGCGAGCGAGTGAGCGAGTGAGTGAGAGTGTGTGTGTGTGTGTGTGTGTGTGTGTGTGTGTGTGTGTGTGTGTGTGTGTGTATATGTTTTGTGCAGGGGGTTAAAGGCACTCCCGCCCAGGGGAGACCCTTTACCCGAAGTTGTTATTCTCCCAGGAAGGCATGACAAATTGTTGTTTTGTTTCCCTGTGTGTTTTTAATTGTGGTAAAAGCCTCATAATATAACGTTCCCTAAACAGTTTTTGCAGTTCAGGAGTGTTAACTGTGTTCATATTGTTGTGGACATCTCTGGAACTTTTTCGTCTTGCACAACTTAAACTCTGTCCCCATTCGATGACAACACCCCATCCCCGAAGCCCCAGCCCGCGGCAGCCACTATTCTGCTTTCTGTCTCTGTGACTGTGACAACTTGAGATGCCTGGGGTAAGTGGAATCATGCAGAATGTGTATTTCTGCGACTGGCTTATTTCACTGAGCGTCATGTCCTCAAGGTTCATTGATGCTGCAGCACGTGTCAGAATTCCTTTCTTTCCTAAGGCTGAATTACACTCCATCGGATGTATATACAGCCTTTTCTTTCTTTTTTTATTCACTATGGACACTGGGTTGCTTTTACCGGTGCGCTATTGTGAGTAGTGCTACAATGAACATGGGTGTGCACATGACTCTTCAGGATCCTGCTTCCACTGCTTTGGGGTATATTCCCGGATGTGAAATTGCTGGATCATATGATAATTCTATTTGTAACTTGTGAGGAAACTCCATACCGTTTTCCTTGGTGGCTGTACCAGTTTGCATTCCCACCAACAGCGTACAAGGGTTCCAGTTTCTTTGCCCAACACCCCTCCCTTCCTTCTTTCCTGGCAGCTATCCTAATTGATACAAGGAGATAGCTCATTGTGGTTTTGATTTGCATTAATGATTAGTGCATCTTCCCATATATTTGTTGGCCCTAATGTGGATTTTTAAGTGTAGGAGCTTATCTTGGATTTATTGAAGAATCTTAGTAAATGTGTACGTCTTTCATTATTTTCTTTGGTTTGGACTTGGTGATACTTAAACATGAAACTACTCCTAGGAATGGTTTCTTTCAACTGCTAAGTTGTCAGTTGGGATTGAATGAGCCAGCGTTGGCGGTAGAGATGGGGCATGCCATTTTAAAGACCAGGGTCTGCTTAAAGGAAGCTTGATTGTAAAAAAGAAGAGTTATTTTTAGATTTGAGCTACATTATATGTATTTAGTCTTTTTTAATAATAGGGTATAAGGAGTAGAAGCAATCACTGTCATCCTCTTTTTGCTTGTTGTTCTGGATTACAGCAAGACGTGCAGCAGGGTGACTCTCTCCAGAGTGCTCTGTGTTTCTGTCCAGCCATCTGCCCTGTTTCTTCCGTTCCCCCCAAAGGCACAAGCGCAGGTCTAGGGGCTCCCGTTGGCCGAACTGGTCTGGCTCCGTGTCCCTGTATCAGAATGCCCTGGTTCTTCGGAGGTTGTTTGGCTATGCCCCAAATCTTCCAAAGATGGAACTCTGAAGTCTGAAGGGAGAATTGTGGGCCTTATGTATTTGAGCTCAGAACCTCCAAATGGAATCATTTTAATATGCGTTTTCTTGAGAAATATGTAAATTAATAATTGCTTCATACATTATTCAAGGAAAACTTATTTTGTGTCACCGATAGCTCTTGTAATCTTACATAAAGATATGCTAATGGATTTAATTAAAATAATTATACTGAATAATGTAGCCTGAACTTTACCCTAAAATAGTGTCTATTAATCATCATCAGTAGTAACAGTTTTAGCCAGAGAGACACTTACAACATTAAACTGATCCTGGGTAGAAGGTGCATTTTCTATGTTGTTTTATGGCTTGGATTGAGTTGGCAATCTCACGAGCTGCATGATGATTAAATTTGCTTAGAGGAGAGTATACAGTTTATTTAATTTCTTCAACCTGAACTATTTCAGCGGTTAGAAAACTTCTAGCATTTTCTGCCACTTCATAATCCTTTCTATGTATTTAATCTTTCTTTCCCTCTGAAACTGTAGTTTCAAGATGCTTCTTGTCTGTTTGATTCAGGTCTGACCTTACTCCCCCCACCCGAGCTGCGATTGCTGGATATCATGAGTTCTTGATTGCCGGGTTATTAGGCGATGGACTCACTTTTAGGAGGGGCCCTTAGTAACTTGCCTGTCCTTTCATAGAAATAGAAATAGCTTTACTGCTGGCCGTGGTTCTTTCTAATTTTGTTTCTGGTGTCTTTGCGCCGCTCACTGGCTTTCTAATCAGTGCTCAGTGGTGGGGAACCCTGTTGTATTTGGAGGTGATTTCAGTTTTACCTGAAGCTTCGTGTGCCAGGGTGTGCAGGGGACTCAGGCGTGTGTCCCCAGCATGCCAGTGCACACGTGTCTGTTGCCCGTAGGCCCAAGTACATGTAGAATTGGACTGGTCCATCCTCAGGTGGGCAGATGAAAGCTTTGCCAAGTTCAAAGAGAAAAGCAAACTAGGACTTAAAATGCCATTACATTAATTTGCTTAGGTTTAAAGTCAAACCTGAAGAAATAACTTTCTTAGAAAGCAAACATTGATTTGATAAGTGCAGTTATGTCTTAAAAAACAGGAGACGAGTAAACAAAGCTAAACACAGTGAAGTCATCTAAATTCCTATATCGTGCTGTTCTTTTCCTGGCTAGGCCGTGTCAGAATGGGGCTACTCTTACGGGTTATGTGGCGGTTTATTTAGAGAGAGTGCATGCTCGAATGGGGAGAGGGGCAGAGGGAGAGGAAGAGAGATTTCTCAAGCGGACACAGCGCTGAGCATAGAGCCCGACTGGGGTGGGGCTCGATCTCATGACCCTGAGATCATGACCTGAGCCGAAATCAAGAGTCAGATGCTAACGGACTGAGCCCCCCAGGTGCCCCTCAACTCTGTCCCCTGATGCATCCTGTAGACCTTGCCCTTCCACTCCTGTCCCCCAGGCCACACCCCAGTGAACTGATTAGTGATTGTCACCCTGGTGCATGGAGTCCGCATATTCTGAGCAAGATTTTGTTTAAATAACAAACCAATTTTTAAAAAATAATAAAAATAGGATAAGAGAAGATAAAAAGTCCTCAAATACCTCCTATTCCTATTATCCTGAATTCTGTGATATGGCAAATTATTCTCCTCCATATTTACCACTTTGTATAGGACTTTATAAATGAAAGAATGTGAAGTTATATTTGAGAGTTGTGCACGCTCAGGAGGGTTTCATGCCAGTGTCGCACACAGCCCGTGTTCTCCCGCCCCACCATGGGTGGCAGCAGTGGCCACCGTCTGTTGAACGCCCGCAATGTGTTTGGGAGAGCATGCTGAGCGTATCGTGCATGCAGCGTCATTCCATCCTGCCAACAGTCTCTGGACGCCGGCGCTAGTAACCAGCACGTTTTACCAGTGAGAACCACTCACAGGACGTGCCGTCTTCCTAGGTTCACATAGTGAGTGGTAGAGGCAAGCTTTGTGTGCACACAGCTTGGCTCTGGGACCTGTGTCTGTGTCCCAGGTACGGCGCTGCCTCCCGTGCGTCATGCTGGCGTGGGTTCTCTTGCCCGCATCCGGGACTTTCTGTTCTGGAGGGGTCTTTCTGCCGATGAGATGCCACCCAGCACTGTCTCTCGTCTGTGCAGGAGCCCCCATTCTGTCTGTCCTGTGCTCTACACCTTGGAAAGCTCCTGAAGCAGCTGCTCCTTCTCCTTGAAAGAGACCTGAATTTAGTGAAGCAGCCTGACTCCACAGAGAAAATGAAGCCTTTTGCTGCAAGCATGAGCAGAAACCCAAACACTTGAGGTTCTTGACAAATAACCAATATTAGAAACAGGCAGAGCTAGTTTTTCGGTTGGGAAAGTCAGAGCCCATGGTGGCGTGGACATCAGCGTCCCTGCCTCTTCTGTCCGGCTCATCAGACTGGAGGGGATAGAGTTGTTTCTCTTGGCCGAGGATGGGGATTTCTGTGGGCCCAAAGCAAACAGGTGGAGTGTCTCTTGAGAATTAAGAGGTGATTTTATATAGAGCTCTGTCAGTCTGGATGTCATGGGGTGTCTGCTGTGTCTAAGAGCCTCGGCAGGCCTTGAGGGAGCCCAGAGAGGAGGAATAGCCCTGCCACACCTCAGGAGCTCTGGTCTGGGGGACACAGACACACCAACCTCCTCTTCCAGCCCAGAGCAGGAGTCTCTCTGGATGCCCAACCCGGAATCCATGTGTCTTGAAGAAAATGATGCCTAAGCTACAGATCGAGGAGTAATCAGGGCTTAACTCTGAGTGTTTTGGGGCAAGAGAGGGAGTAGCCTGCAGGGAAACAGTGGTCCAGGAAGAGGGAACACTCGTGCACCCCCTGCTGGCTGGAAGAGGCTCCACTGGTTGGAGAGGGTCAGGTGCAGGTGGAGGCCTCTGAGCAGAGACCCTGGGGGGGGCGGGCAGAGCCTCTGAGGGTGCTTGCTAGTCGGGCTGGTACCCCAAGACTTGGGTGATGCATCAAAGTCTCTACGTGAGAAGTGCATCTGATCTCAAGAAAGCTGCTCTGCAGCCTGAGGCGTGAGCTTGAGGGGGTCCACGTAGAGGCGGAGGGTCAGATGGGAGGCTGCGGCAGCAGTGACAGAGACAGATGGACCTGGACCAGGTCGTAGAAACCACAGGAGTGGAGAAGGTGGTAGAACCACGGGCACGTAATGGTAAGGCTCCACTGCGCTTTGTGATTGGTCCGGAGCGGCTGTGAAGCAGAGGGAGCATCCTGGTGAGGCTGTGACCTGGGGACTCCGCCGTGCAGCACCCTGAGCTGCGGTGTCCCGGGAACGTCAGGTGGCGGACTGGCCTGTGGCAGGTGGAGTCTGCAGCTTCTGTGGGACAGCCATGCGCAGAAGCGCAGCGGCCGTTGTGTGTGGGTGTGACGCACAGGAGGAAGGTGGGGTCCCTCAGGGGTGTGTGGAGGAAGGAGAGAAGTCCAGAATGAGACTCCAAGGACACCACCTTTAAAGGGGTGGTGGGGACAGGGCCCTGCACAGAAAGCGGGGGAGGAGTGAGCATGGAGGAAGGCCAGGCAGGTGAGGGAAGGCTCACCTAGGACGAGGCCACTGGCCTCCTTGGCGGGAATGCAGACGAGGTGGGGCTGCAGAGGGGCTACGGAGGGCAGAGGTGGGAGTGCTGAGCAGCGGGCACCGCGGGAGCCCACAGCCCGGCCCTGCCGGTGCAGGCCGGGAGGGAGGTGCCCGGGGCTCTCCTCCGGAGAGACCGGCGTGAGCTCACACGCAGGGGGAAGGAGCCAGCAGATGTGAGGACTGAGTCAGCTGGAGGGGGGAGGGGCGACAGAGGGCAGAGGGTCCACGCTGAGCCCAGGGGCAGGATTCAGTCCGCTGGAGGCGGACGCTCCCTCTCTCAGCCTGGGTGGTGCACAGATGTGTGGGCGCCCCTGGAGCCTCCGCTCTTTCTCCTGGTGGATTTTGTTCTTCTCGGAAGTAGGAGGTGAGATGGGTGAGGTGGGGTGGGGTCCCAGTCTTGAGGAGAACCGTGAAGAAGGTGGGGTGTGAACGGGGATGGGCACTGGGTACGAGAGGTTGGAGCCTGCTTGTCCCGTGCTCTTCATTCTCTCTGTTCCGTCCTTGGTTACTTCATCCGGACTTGATGGCAGGTGCGTGGTCATCTCTGTTCTCTCTAAACCCCACGTGCCTATAGCACTGGCTGTAGGATCTTGGTCTGTTAGGCAAACTTCTGTGTTAGACAGTATTTTGGGGTCACAGTGGGCACATGCCCCTTTTGGTGGGCATCACTGTGACCTCTGGTTGGGCGGAAGCCCCAGGGAGCCCTGGCCCTGCCCTGGCGCTCAGTCTGCCTGGGTAACGCGGCGCCTGGCGGTCCCATAAAGGCCCATCCTGTTTGTCTCCGTCTGCTTTGCCCTCGTGAAATGGGGGTAACCTGCAGTAACTCGATACATTCCAAACTTGAATCTCATAGGAGGGAGTTGGGATCCCTTGATCTGGCTGGCATTGAAGGACAGGGTCAACACCTAGAAAACAAGCCTTGGTGATTGTACAGTGCAGGACACTGCTTTCCTGCCCTGTCTCATCGAGACAGTGCAGCACAGAGGTAGGTGGTGATGAGTCGTGTGCTGGCTTTGCGCTCACCGTGGACGTGCTCAGCCTTGCTCCAGATCCCAGCAGTGTGAATCTGGGCACATGACTTCTCTGCGTGCCTCTACTCTGTCATCTGTGAAAGGGGATAGCAGACCTTTTTCATGTTCTTCTGAGGATATATTGTGTCCGTAGAGTCGAGCATCTAGAAGAGCCTGAGGCATGGACAGAATATTCCCAAGCTACAAATGAGGAAATGTGAACTCATTTGAAGCAACGGGAATCAACCACTTACTTCTTAGGCACCAGTGTTGAGATTCAAGAACATTCTCTCAGGCCTTTTCCATGCCTGGCTACCCAGGCAATAAATATAGTTTTATTCATTCTGAAAATTAAGGTTCTGTTTGCGTAGAGTCATATAGTGGAGTGCCGTCACCCCCTGCATTCCTGCTTCCCCCGGTGTAGACGAGCCCTTCTCCACCTCCACCCTATAGGTGTGCCTTTTCCATAGTGTTTTGAAGATGGAATCACATGGTATGTAGCCTTTTGAGTTTGTCTTGTTTTACTTCTCAGAGCGCATTTGAGATTTTGAGATTCATCCATGTGGTGTGTAACAGGAGCCTGATTTTTTTTTTTTTATTACCGAGTAGTGTTGCATTGTAGGGATTCACCTCTTGAGGGACTTTTGAGTAGTTTCTAGTTTTTGATGATTACAAAGAAAACTACTGTAAACGTGCACATGCAGGGTTTCGTGGGAGTATTAGGTTTGCGGTTCATCGGGTCAAGACTTAGGAGTACAGTCGCTGGGCTGTATGGGGAGTGCATTTCTGACTTCATGAGAAACTGTCTTGTGCTTTTCTGCAGTTGCTGACCTTGTTTTGCGTTCAGCCCAGCAGCCTATGCAACAGCACTTGAGATTGTCAGGTCTTTTTTTTTTTTTTTTTTTTTGCAATTCTAATAGGTGTTAGTGATATTTCACTATGGTTTTAATTTTCATTTCCCTGGTGACTAATGATGCTTAGCATCTTTTCAAGGGCTTATTTGCCATCCATATATCTTCTTTGGCAAAGTGTCTTTTCAAATATTTGGCCTATTTGGGGGGGAAGACTGTTTTCTCATTATTGAGTTTTAAGTGTTCTTTGGATATGCTGTATACAAATCTTGATCAGATATGTGTTTGCAATTACTTTCTCCTGGTATGTGACTCATCTTTTATTATCTTAGCAGTGTGTTTTAAAGAGCAGAAGTTTTTATTTTGATGAACTACAGTTTATTTTTTTCTTTTACAAATTGTGCTTTTGGTGTCCTAAGAAATCGCTGCTTAGCCCATCACATGTGTCTTCTAGAAGTTGTGTAGTTTTAAGTTTTATGTTTCAGATGTATGATCCACTTAAAATTAATTTTTGTATAGGGCGTGAGGTTTGGAACCAGTCTCACTTGTTGGGGGGGGTCCTGTGTTCCTTTGTTGCAAACAGTTGACCATATATATTCAGGGTATTATGTTAAAGTGGGCTTTTGCTGTCAAAAAACAAAATTCAACTGAGTAAATTTGAAGATATAATTGGCCTTATTCAATGATTTACAGATTGGACAGCATCCCATCTAGCAAGTGGAAAGGAGCTCTGAAGAGCTGGATAAAATGAGACTTTCATAGGCACAAGGGGACAGCTACAAGGAAAGAGCAGGCCACCTCTTCCTCCTCCGAGGGATGGAAGGGGCTGTCAGGTGGATTACCTCAGTAGTGCTGACCAGAAAGTTCCAGATTGACTAGTTTTTTTTTTTTTTTTTTTTAAGATACTATTTATTTGCGAGAGAGAGAGAGAGCACACAAGCAGGGGGAGGGGCAATGGGAGAGGGAGAAGCAGGCTCCCTGCTGAGCAAGGAGCCCGACACGGTTGGGGCTCCATCCCAGGACCCTGGGATCATGTGACCTGAGCTGAAGGCAGATGCTTATCCGACTGGGCCACCCAGGCGCCCCTCCAGATTGAGTAGTTTAATCTGACATTCCCGGGAGAGGCTAAAACTGCAGTTCGTTTAGGTAGGAAGCCTTGGTTTGCTGACATGGAGTTTAGCACAAGTGACTGCATTTTGATTGATTGATTTTTTTTTTTTTTTTTTTTAACACTACGTTTTTGCTTTCAGAAAATAATACTAACAGTTGTTTATGCAGTAAGGGTAGTATTTTCCAGTGTTCAAAGTGTTACCCTGTTTTCTTTTCAGCTTGATTTTGAACTTTAATACAACCTCTGGATGTCCTTGGCATGAGCATTATTTCCCCCATTTCATTCTGGGAGGTGGAGCCCAGCGTGGTACAAGGAGTTACATAGAGTCACAGATAGAGGAGGGACCCACCATGGTCAGAACACTTGAAAATCCACGAACTTTTCCCATCAGGGTGTAGCTGGGGCTCAGGCTGCCCACTGAACTGAGTTTTGATTCTGTCTCTGTTCAGTTCTCATGCTGTGATCAGTGGCAGGGGAATTATCTTCTCCATTGGCAGGTTCCTTGCTGTCCAACAGCCAGCTCCCTGTAAGACATCTGTTGGAATGAGAGAGAAAATATACAGGGGTCCTAGCGCAGCACATAGCATGTAGTAGGATCCATCATGATTACCATCACTCGTATTTTTTGAGACTGTGTATTTTCTGGGTGATCCAAAATATGAACATAAGAGATAAAGTTACTAGAGAAAAAACACGGATTCCTAATTAAGGGATACACGGATATACAGAAAACAGTTTTGGAGTGGAACAAGGACAATCATTTTAGATGTTGAATGTGAAGGAACTGCAGTGATCTGAATGGTAGGGAATTAGGGGTTTGAATGGTAGGGAATCTGTGAAGACACAGATCTTCATCCGCCATAGCTTCATTAGGGTTAAGGAGAAAATCACACAAAAGCTTAGCGCGGTATAGACATTCGGTCAACAGGCAATAACTGTTGGCCTCTGTTAAATTATTAGGTGTCAAGATAACCATGTAACAAATCACCATTGTTTGTGGATCAGAGGTTTTTTTCTTTGCTCTGTTTTTGTTGTGTTTGGTAATCTTATCGTCTCATCTAGAAAGTGATCTTTCCCTTCTTGCTATGTCTGTGGTTCTTCCTTGTAATTACAGATTTGTATTAGCATTTGCCAGACTGCACGAGGCTCAGCATTCTTTGCTCTTGGTTTGCAGGGGGCTGCGTTGAAGTACTTGCCAACTATTGTCAACGATGTGAAGTTGGTGTTCGATCCCAAAGAGCTCAGGTAAGGAAGCACCTGAGGGGCAGCACGTCCTTCACTCTGCCTCCTTTCCCGGCAGGGAGCTTATGAGAGGCTCGAGGCTCAGTCTCATGCTGGCAGACACCAGTGCCCTGGATCATTCTAGAACAAACACATGCTGGTTGTGGTGTCTATGACACTTCCCTAATTGTGACTTTATATGGAAAAGACATCATCTGTCAACACAGTATTTTCTTTAGAGGATTGCTTGTAGGCCAATGGGTAGATCATACAAATTTGGCATTTTGTATCCTTTCGAGGTTGAATTTCACAATGTGGTGGTTGGGTTTTTGTTTTGTTTTCAGCACCTGAAATATCTGACACTGGAGATTTACTATTCACTCCCCTCCCCTGCCTCTCAGCATGCACAAGCGCTCTTCATGCGCTCCTAAGTGACGGACTGCAAGCCTCAGGCAGAATGGTCAGGAGTTGTCACTTAAGATAATATTAACAAAACCACAGCAAACCTCAAGGAAGCTGGTTGTTGGGCTTTCAGGCCAAGGAGGGAGGCTGGGGACCTAATCCTTTCTTTTTGCACCTGTTTTTCGCATCCTGGCTGCTGAGCCCAGTCCTGCTTGTGTAATCTGTAGATGCCCGGTGTTCTGCAAGACTGTTGGGTGCCTTTGGGATGTGCAGCCTTTTTAACCCCAGACATCTAAAGCACAGCCCTATTCTGCTTTTGATTTTGGTTTTGATTTAACATTTGACGCCATAAACTACCTGCAGGGCATGGCACCATTTTTTTTTTAGCAGCCAGAAAGCCCATCTAAATATTAGTAAAGGTCCATGTGTCCCCTGAGGGGTGAAACTGAATAAAAAATGCTCATCCCTCCCATTCTGTATGTCCACTGTAGGTTGCTCATGCCTGGGAGGGGAGGGGTGAGGAGCTTTCGGGGGTGGGGTGCTCTCCTTCACGAATCACCAGGTTTCTGATGTGCCTGAGGATTTAGTGTCCTGCATGGACACACTATTTTCTGCTCGAGGGCACTGACAATGTGGGGCATGTCTTAGCACGCCCTAAACGAGAACAGGAGATGTAAATGGGCCCATCGGCAGCAAGTCTGCCCTGGGCCTGCCGCTGCAACGTGACTGTCAGCAGAACCTATCAGCAGCTCCTGAGGACTTGTTAGAAAATGCTGACTCTCAGGCCCTGTCCCAGCTCTTCTGAGTTAGGAATGGGGAGTGGGGTCCAGCTGGTCAGTTTTAATGACCCTTCCAGACGCTTCTAGTGAAGATTCTTGTTTGAGAGCTTCCGGTCTGGAGAACAGAGCAAGTGGGGGAAGCAGTGGTTGGGTGGGCTGTACTCTGGGATGGGATCAGACTCTCACCAGTTAGTGGAGCGCTCCATGTTCACAGTGGGTGCTGGCGCCAGTGCTTGGAGAGCCAAGGAAGACCCCCTTCTCCAGGGCCAGTGCAGACTGCTCTTGGTCCCTTGTCTCTTTATGCATGCCTGCGTGCTGCTTCACCACCTTATATGTTTTTTTTAAAGATTAATTTATTTATTAGCGAGAACACGTGCGTGTGCTAGTGCAGGGAGGGACACAGGGAGAGAATCTCAAGCAGACTCCCCACTGAACGTGAAGCCTGATACGGGGCTCGATCTCACAACCCAGGAGGTCATGACCTGAGCCGAAACCAAGAGTCAGTTGCTTAACCAACTGAGCCACCCAGGTGCCTCACCTTCTCTACTGATTTTTTTTTTAAATGATCTTGTAAATCATATATGTATTTTTCCTTTTTAGAAAATAGATTGATGTTCTGATGAAACAGAAGAGATCAGAGAGGAGAATAAATCAAAGTTAATTCCACTGCCTAAAAACAACTAGAAGGACCTGGATTTGCACACATGCACATATATACACATTCATGTGTACACACGTATTCCCCTGAAAAATTCAACACAGTCATATTCTTTATTCTACAATCAGCTTCTGCATGTAAGACCTCTTGTTTTCCCACACCTGGGAGTAGTCTTCTACATCATAATTTCTAATAACTTCCATGGTGTTCGATCCTATGCTGGCCCATCATTTATTTCAGTAGCAACAGTCGGCACTGACATTGATTATGTGCTCTCTCCATACAGAAGAGGCTCCACACAAAGCACTTTCCATGTATTGTTCAGTTAATCTTTGCAACAGTGGTATGGCATTGGTTCTGTTACTAGCCCACTTTTATGCTAAGTAACTCATCCCTGAGAACTGAGCTGCTCAGTGGTAGTGCTTCAAGGCCAACCCAGCTTTTTGATTACAGTGAACAGGCCTCTTTGCTCTAGGGGTGCTAGGTTCGGTTTCGGTTTTAATTATTATGCAATACGCTAGGATAAATTCTTTTGTAGCTTAATTGTAGTATCTTGCTCTTATTTACATCATTAGGATAAACAGTAACGTGGGATTACCAGGTCTTATGTTTTCTCTTTCCTTTTTTCTTTTTTTGCATTTTCTTAAAAGATTTTTAATAAATATTATTCAGTTGCCCTCTAAAGGTCAGAGCAACCTTCTGCCAAAGTATGTTGGTGTCTGTCTTCCCAAACTTTGCTGGTACTTGGAATTACTATTTTATAGAAACTTGCCGATAATTATTGGTGAAAGGCTTTTCTTTGTTGCTAACAGGAACCCTTCTTCTAAGACTCTATATTTTTATTGACTGTTTGTAAAAGTAAAGTTAAAAAAAAAAATCTCCAGTGAGAATAATCCGCATATATAAAGTTCACCAGTTTTAGAGTGTTTAATTAAATGGCTTTCAGTATTTTTTACAGAGTCGTGTGCCTATCGTCATGATCCAGTTATGGGGCGGTTTCATCACCCGTCAGATCCCCGGTGGTCAATAATAGTCATTTTCTGTCCCCTCCCCAGCCTTTTTGTATTTGTGGCTCTGCCTTTTCCAGGCTTGTTATATGAATGAAATTATATAATATGTGGCCTTTTGTGTCTGGCTCCATTCCTCAGCATAATGTTTTCAAGGTTCATCCGTGTTGCAGCGTGTGTCAGAACTTCATTCCTTGATACGGATAAATTTTATACTACATCTTGTTTATCCACTGCTCAGGTGATGGACATCTGGGTTTTTCCCCCACTGAGTATGAAGCGTAATGTTGCTGTGATTCATGTACCAAGTTGTGTGTTGGATATGTATTTTCATTTCTTTTGGGTATATATACCTGGGAGTAGAAATGCTGGATCATATGGTAACTGGGTTTAACATTTTCAGGAAATATCCAGCAGTTTCCCAAAGTGGCTGCACCGATTTACATTCCCACCAGCATGATATGAGGGTTTCAGTTTCCTCATATCCTAGCCAACATTTGTTGTTGTCTCTCTTTTGGATTACAGCCCTGTGAGTGGGTACGAAGTGAAAAATAACATTTTAAAGCATCATTTTATTGGATGAGATTTTGGCCCATATTGGATAATGGGCAATCTCCAACATTCTGGTAGTGCTTAATCACCATTTAATAACCTTGCAGCTTGGTACCGTCTTGAACACAGTGGATCATTTTGCTGTATATCTATCCCTAAACTCTTTTCACTTGTGTTTTTCATTATAGCAAAATGTTTACTGATTTCATCCTAAATGTTCCCATGGGTTTGCTGACCATTCAGAAGCTGTATTGCTTGATTGAAATCATTCACAGTGACCTCTTCACACACCACGGTGAGTCGAACCCTGAGAACCATGAAATTGTCACATCATTCATTGTCTAAAGGCCTTGTCTCTTCTGAATTCTCTCCTCCATGCCAACAGGAGTGGAGGTTGCAACCAATTAAAACAGCTCCATTACAAGACAGGAAGATTTAGCCCCTACAAGAAGAATGGTAATTGACACACAGTGGAGTAATAGATCATTGAAAGATGAAGGGGAAAACCTCGTAGTCTGTAATTTAGGTGTATACCAAAGCCCTAAGATAATCAGCGTACATTGTAGCCTTTAAGATGTGTGATTGTCTATCCTGGGGAGGCAATCACCTGCTTCCATTCAGATGATTGCAAAGAAAAATGTCAAGTTTTCTTTAAATTTAGAAATAATGGTTGTCTTTCCTCAATTTTGCATTCTTTGACAGGGTTTCCTCAAACCCTGCTCAAAGTAATAAGAATTTTAATGATTCCTCAACTCATTTATCCTGAGGAACACCTTCTATTTCCCCACGTTATCTCCCTACCCTTTTAATTAATCATTTTCTTTCTATTTGGACAGATTGAATTAATATTTTACACTTGTCAAGCAGTTTTATTGAAAGCTTAAAACCTTTGCCTAATTCCACAACCGAAATCATTTAGTGGAGGCAGATGTGGGGACCGTTGAGTGACATTCTGACTGAGAGGCACAGATTTCTCCTCTTCTGTTTGTGTTCAGATATTTGGCTCTTGCATTTGTTTTCTTTTGTCCTCGTGTGTGGTGTTTCAGGGATGGAGCAGCCTGCCTGGGGATTTCCTGTTGAGCTCCTGGCTGCGCCGAGAGCTCAGGGTATGTCTAGATTAGTCTTTTGTATCTTCTGGGCTCCTGGACCCTGTGCTTTCCTGCTGGTTTTAAACTGATTTCTTGCTTGAACTTTTATCACTGCACTGGAGTTTACACTTACAACTAAGGCTTCTGTTAAGCGAAAATGTTAAGACTTCATTTGAGTGCGAGTGTTTCTTTTTTGAGAGAAACCAGCAAACCAAGAAGTGAGTGGGTTTCTGCATCCCCTCCAAACCTCTGTGCCTGGGCCACAAGCCCATTGCTCACTTGCATAAATGAAAGTCAGCTCCCCTATTGCCATAGGTTGGGATTCAGAGGCACATAAATCTCTTTAAGCTACCAATCCTGGCAGTCCATGTTTTAGGGTCTCGTTGGAGGGCTGGGTCTTGAATTATTCATCCTCCAGGTGTCTTCTAAAGTTTGGTGCAACAATGGGGTTCAAGAGGGCATGATGATGGGGGTGATGGGTGGGGACTTCTGCTTCATTGTTTCTTTCCATATTGATGACATTTTTACCAGAACAAGTAAAATCCCCTGAAAGTTTCCTATTTGGATTATATTAGGGAAGTTATTGATGTCCCTTCTCCTAACCATCCAACCCCAAGACACACATCACCACCACCACCACCACCACCACAAACCACTTCACTGAATGAACAATTATCAGTTAATAACAATTGTCAGTGGATTGATTATTCTTTTACTGACTGTTGATATAGGGAAGTCCTTCTTCCTTGTATTGCATAATTTCTGTTGCAAAACTTTGTGCCACATATCACTTAGCTGTCTTTGAATAAGGACCTAAAACATAAATGGTTCAATTAAGAATATTTTAAAATAGAACTTCTTTTAAGAATACATTTCAAGGGAATGTTTTCTTCTAGTGAAACTTAACTTCATTTCCTTAGCTAGTAGAAAGCTGGAAGGGACCCTTTCTATTTATTTTTGGTAATTTTGTCAGCCGTGGTATTTGGTGACTGTCCAGTTGTGTGAAATATGTGCGTCGAGACTGAGCGTGTGCTCTAAGAGCCACAGTTCACCCGAAGCCTCATGTCTTAGAAGCAGCCCCCCAGCTGCCCAGTCAGTACCCTTGTCTTAAGCCACCACAGGCAGCCCAGACTCACTTCCAGATGCTCACGGGTGATCCGGAAGTGTTTTAGAATACATTGTCCGATGTCCAATGTGAGAAAGCCCCACGCCCGCCCCCCTGCCTGCCTGCAGACTTTAAGTGTTAAGAATCTTTCTGGAAAGGGATCTCGAAGACAACCCTGATTTTTCTCATCTGCAGGCTCCCTGCTTCTTCAAGGCAGCCTACAGCCGTCTTCCCTCCTTGTCAGGAAAGATGAATCAGTGGAAGTCTTCCGGTTGGTCTGTTCTCACAAAGATGTCATTACTTTTGCAAAATATTCTCTGCCACGTTTGGTATAAATCACTGAAGCCACAGTATTTTCTGATGAGATGTGATGGCCCTGCTTTTCCTGCTTTGTTCCAGTTCTTGTTAATTTGTAACAATGGTCATGGTCTGTGTGCTCTTCCTGATCCCAGTGGAGCCAGTCAGCCTACCGCCCCACGTGTCCAGAGTTCTAGAACTGGATATAACCAGAGTTAGCTGCCTTAAGCCACCGAAGCTGCTAGCCCGTAGTAAATGTTCTGTCGAGGATGTGGTCCCAGTGCATGACCTTGTGGCTCCTCTGGGTTCCCCAGTGGGAGCTCCAGGCCCTGTCTTTGCTCACCGGCATGTGCGTTGCCTCACTCGTAGAAGGGACTCACTCAGTTGCTTTGCTCTAAAACGTTGCTTTCCTCCTCCCTCCAATATCGAATACATTCCACAGAATGTATTGGAGGTGTGTCCCTTCGGTGGGAGTGCCAGGCTGATGTGTGTGCAGCAAGGCTGGCTGGGAACACTGACACTGGGGTTGCTGTTCTGCAGAGAGGCCTTCCTTTGCCAGGCATGGGTCCCAGTAGGCTGGGGCAGGCCCTGTTTCAGCCTTGTTTTCCCAACTGCTGCTTCTCTGTCCTCTGAAGGACACGGAAACGGAGGTTGGATGATCCAGCTGAGTTTGCTAAGCTATGGCAGGAGATGTGTGTTTTGGCAGAGAGGGTCATTTGACCCAAATGGGTGTGGACACCTCAGCTGCTCTCGTTGTCACTGTCCACGCACAGGTGTCCCAGCCGCCGTGCTCCTTCTGGATCAGGGCCTTGCGACTCCTGCTTCTTCTGCAGCCGCCACCCTGGTCGAAGGAAGTGGGAGCTCTGCACAGAGCTGTCCCGCCCACGGCTTGTTTCCAGTTGCATCAGGGCTCCCGAGAGAACCTGGAACACAAGTCTGCCTTACAGTTGTTGCAGGAGTGGCTGTGGCCTTGTCCCGACTTCTGTACGGGGGAGGCACAGCTCGTAATAGATCTCTCCCAGGTGTAAGAAGGCTTTTCAGGAGCTGAGGTGGGCCCGGTGGCCACGGCGGATGTCTGCCACATAGTGTGCCGATAAAGCCAGTGCACCAGGGCCCTGGAGACTTGACTGCTCACAGCGCGTGGTTGCCTGTCAGCGCCCTCAGCCTTGACTCTGAGCCCGTGGCCCTCTCCTTTAACTTTGATTTGTAAAAAATAAAGAAAGAAATGAATGAATGACTTGTTTGCATCATTTCTCCTACAAATGATTTTACTTCCTCATTAATCAAGAACTATGTATTTCTGAAGGCCTCTCTGTGATGAGGGCGGGGGGTACACAGTAAGACTGAGTGCGTGGGCTTTATGATCACACTGCCTGGGTTCAAATCCTGCCTCTAGTACCTGCCCACTCACTGACCTTCGACAAGTTACCCTCCTGGCTTCAGCTTCCTCACCTGCCCTGTTCTTGTTGCCCATATCCTACATTTTGAAGATGAATATATGTATAGTGCTGTGATTTAGGGCACAGTCGGTCAACGTTAGCTCTGTCTCTCATTTTTGTGGAGGATTCAGTGGAAAATGGCAGATCTTGCCCTCATCAGGGAGGGTAATTATCATGTCAAATATGAGCTAAAAGTCAGTAGACCTGGATCAAATAAAGAAAAGGGTTATAGGGAGCTTTCTCTGAGAGGTGCTCTGATCACTCTGCACAGAACACCCCCAGCCACTCCACCCCAAGCCTGCCCCTCCCCACCGACTGGAATCATGGCATAGTTCTTCAGTTCTTCTTTTTGGCTTGCTTTTTATCTGTGGTCTCTCCCTCGCATGAGAGATCCCTGAGCATGGCCTTCTTGTTCACGTTGTAGCTGCTTGATCGCTAGCTCCTAGGACGGTGCCTGGCGTCAGGCATGTCCGCAGTGCATATTTTTGCATGAACAAAAATGGACATGGATGTCCACATCCAGTACTTCTCTCAGGGAGCAGCACAGAGAAGGAAGGGTGATCTGTTGCATACATATGTAGTTCATTTGACTTCGGGGAGGAGACGTTGTGTGTTTGCACAGGGAAGCTGGCTATCTCTCGTACTCTTGGCTCTGAATGGATTGATCATGGAGGAGGAAGGAGTTGTCTTTGAGGAGGAATAACATAAGGATAGATGGAAAAAGAAGACTCGTGAGGGACTTAAGCTGTGGAGGGTCATCCGTGAAAAGTTCTGTAAAATCAAGATCATCTTTTTGCTCCCAATTTAGTTCTTCCTCAGTTTTGTGGAAATGTGAGGTGGGGGAGGGGGACAGTTCAGCTCTGCCTCTGGATTCAAGATAGATTTTGTTAAAATTACTGAAAGTTTTCATCATAGAGAAGAATGGAAAGAAGACTGTGCCGTGCCTGCGGACTCCTCACTGGGCTTCCGGAGGTATCAAGTCCTGCTCGGTCTTGTTTTTATCTCTGTGCTCCTCCCCCAGGTATTTTGAAGCAAATCCTAGCCACCACAGCATGTCAATAGCATGGCTTTTCACAAGTACGGTGGTATTTAAAGAGCGAATGACTTTGTTTCGGGAAAGGGAGGATGTGCAGAGGGGCTGGTCCCCAGGCTGGTGTCTGCACTCCACCTTGGATGTTCCTGCGCCTGAGCGGAGGCGAAGGGCGTCCGACTCCTTAGCATGCTGTGCACGAGAGCCAATGAATGGGCGGTAATGGCTTCCAAGCGCTGTCTCTCGATGTGACTTGAGTACTTGAAAGCTGGTTAAATAGATTATGTGCTTCACAAAAAGATGACTTGCATATAATCTGTGGTGTGGAGTGAGCAGATTTTCAAAGCAAGATACAAAGAGACAGAAAGGTCAGAGCTTCATAATTTGTGCATTTGTAGCTTTGTTCCCCTGTGATTATAGTGTTGCCCACATATCTGACAAAAGCTGTGAAAATTAAAGCTTAAATCCTATTATAGAAATGAAAAGTTTCAGTGTAATTAAAATAAACGCTGGGACACCAAGGTTTAGGATTTATGCCCACAAAAATGTCTTACGTTAATGTTACAACAATTGGGGAAAAAAGGAATCAACCTGAGATAGCATTAACTTTCAGATTAGTCAAGAGTATTGGACATACTTGCAAGATGCCTCTGAGTTAAGGCGAGAGAGCTTCTGGAACACACGCTCTCACCCACATGGGCTCCTTTCTACCGTGGCTATGAACTGGAGACCTTTGGGAGGACTCATGCCAGTTAACACTGTATCATCTTTGTCTTTCAGGACTGACCTTTCCATATTCCCGTATTGAAAGTGAGACCAAACCAACCGACAGACTTTCTTTAGAGCTTATTATGTACTTACCATTGTGTCTTAAATTTTTTGGGTTTTGCAAGGTAGGATAAGATTTGAAGAGTAAAGATGTGAAGACTTAGTGGCAAGGTAATCCCTTTACAGTCTTGACAGGAGTTTAATACTCTTGGTGGATTACGTTGTTTTAAGCTTGCTATTCATTGGCACCCCTTTGTTTGTTTTCCATTTTTGGGTTTGTTTTTTTCCCCTGATGGTTGGAATCTAGCAGTGAGTAGGAATGGGAAGTGTGCCATCCCCTCATTTTCTGGCCATTCCCATGGCTCTTTCTTTCAATGTAGCAAACAGGCTCCTTTTAGACTGTGTTCGTCAGCCTCATAAAACTTCATTTGTGTTCCATTTTTGAACAATACGGAGCTTCTTCAAAATGTAGGCCTAGAGAGCTTAAATTATTTTCCTCATGCTTATTTTCAAGGTGAATGCTTCTTCCAGTTACCAAGCAGAGTGAAACTCTCCTTTTTAATGGTAGAAACATTAGTTACAGCAGCCCTTTGAAATCTGAGGGCAAAGGCTCAGAGACCGATGGGACTAGCTATTAGGAAATACTGATGTCAGATTTCCAGACTGTTTTTGTTGTGATTAATCCTAGATATAAAATTTATATTTCTTAAAATCACTCTATCAGTCAACTTCTGCTTTAAATTGTAGAAAGAATAGCTACATGTTTAATACAGATTTATAATAAAATATGCCTTCTTAATGCTTTGATCCATAAACAAATCAAAATAAAATCTCTTGAACTTCTCCACTGTGAAGAATGGAGAGCTATTTCTCTTGAATGAAGGGATCTCAAACCCAGAGCTACTCTGCAGTAGTTTTATTAACTTGAGGGATATATTGTACAGAAAGAAAAATTGGGGTTGGGGCCTTCATGCGACACAGTCACGTAACGTACCACATGTATAGCATTCCAGGATACTTTAATTGGTTAGTCGTGCTGATAACTTCTAAGGAATGTTACTAGCTTTGAACCCCAAAGACTAGTTCTTGAAATAATGGTGGAATGTGAAATCATTTTCTCCTCTTCTATTTTTGAGACAATTTTAATCTTTATCTGTAAAGTACTATACCTTTTTCATACCTCATTCTGTGTATCACTCTATATCATTCATTATATGAGTGTTTGAAAAGACTATCTGTTAAAACTGTGCAGGCTTTTAGAAAGGGCTTATTGAATCTAGGAGGGTGAACTCAATTTCAGTTTCTTAATTATATCCATTTCCATTCCATTATAATTTGTTCAGCACCTACCATGTGCTCAGGACTGTTGGTTAGCAAGTTTGATTCCTCTGGGAGGCTTCAGAGCCATCGGCTTAAAAATGTATAATTGGAACAAGTAATTCTCTTAATTTACAGGTAAGGGCCCAGGAGTTAAGCAACAAGTCCTGCTAATTTGTAAGCAAAATCCCAAGCAGGGAGCTGTCCACCACTGTGGTGCTGATTAAGGAGTGGCCTTGTTAGAAATCCATCGCCAACTCTGTTCTTAAACTATATGAATAATACATTCTGAATACAGAATTCACTTCAAATGCCATATGGAACAATATAAAATACAAATATATGGATAAACAAACAAAGAAATGTAAAACTATGCAAAAATAAATAAACAAAAATGCAGTGTTGTGCTCATGGAGTTGTCCTACTTTTTTCTTTTTTGTGTGTATGTTGGGACTCTTATCTGTGATCAAACTGGTAGTTCCTCAGTGTGTAGTTGGTCCGACCTTTATCATAGTCTGTTGATCCCTTGTTCTGTACCCACCTCTGGGTGGGCTCCTATCCCTGTTGCTTGATGTTGGGAGCAAGAACAGCAACCTTAGAAGAGGCTGCCTCTGTTGTCCTGTATCTGTTCATGCTCACACAGGACATCAGGACGGCAAGTCTCTGAGTCTCCCCAGTTCATGATTCCTTCCGAACCATATGAGATTAGTTCTGAACTCACATGATAGGTTACCTATAGTAACTTGCCTGGGACAGTTGGGGGGAGCCCCAGGTCAGTCTGTCATCTTCCTGGTTCTCCTTGAAGACCCCATTCATTTTCTGTTGCATAAACCCTTCCCTGAGTGCACAAACCATCCCTCAAGATGGAGTGGACTGGACTATAGGGTTTTGACACTGTTTTTAACATACACATTTCATTGTCAAGGGCAAACAGGAGTTTGTGGGCTTTTTTGTTGTTGCTGTTTGTGGGTTTTTAATCTTAGCTGGTCAACTCAGTCTTGGAAGCCAATTTATTTACAAAGAATTTACCACCATGAGAAAACATTTATGAAAATTTTAATGAGTACAAAGTTCAGAAGCTCCACTTAGGTGCAACAAATGTGGCTATGATGCTAAGCAACTCTAGTCTTTTCCATAAAGTGAATAAGGTATAAGTTTGACAGAGCATAGTGATCCTTGAAGCAGCAATCCCCAGATTTCAGTATGGTCCTGTACATTTTTAAGTAAGGAAGGCTAAAATGAGCTAGAGAGTTTTTAGGAATATATAGGGTGACAGATGGCAGAAAGTGATCTGAACAAGCGTGCGTAGTAACAAAATACTGTGTGTGTGCTGGAGTACATTGACCAAGACCTATATGTTCTTGGCTGTCTTCACTCTCCTGGTTAAAATAATGCACACCACATCCCAGCTCTGTATATTGTCTCTTTATTTTCTCATCCTTTACATGGTAAGATTCTGCCCAAGGACTGGCAGACCTGTAGAATTCCTTCTGAACTTACCAAGCCACCTCCTTAAGGCACTTCCATCTACCTACAGACTGGATTCCTGGCCTGACTGGCACTGCTCACGTAATATTCCCCAGGATTTTACTTGACTCTAATTTTCTCATCTAGTTTTTCATCTGCTTGTTAATGGGACTCATTTGTGATTTTTGTCCGTTGGTTGTTCGTTCATTTCTTTCTTCTGAAAAATTATTTATTACTACAATGTGAATGAATGTTTAACTCCTATTATTAAACTTCTCAGAACTGAGGGATACAAAATAATCTGCTGTCCCATTCATTCTTCCAAAAAGATGACACATATTGTACTAGGTCCAGTGGCTTCATCCAGAAGATACCTTTGATCAGCTTCTTTTCCCATTGCTATACAATCTATATGCTACCACATTCTCCATCCAATTTCCAAGATTCTTTTAACTTTTTTTTTTTAGAGTTTTTTTATTTGAGTGAGAGACAGAGAAAGAGAGAGAGAGATAACATGAGCAGAGGGGCAGAGGGAGTGGTAGAGCGAGAATCTCAAGCAGACTCCATGAGCGTGGAGCCTGACATGGGGCTCGATCTCATGATCCTGAGATCATGACCTGAGCAGAAACCAAGAGTCAGACGCTCAACCGACTGTGCCACCCAGGCACCCCATGGATTCTTTTAATTTTAATGTCATCCTGTTAGTTAAAATTCCATGACATTGGGTACCTCAAAGCTGACATGCAGATTATCTTATTCCTGATAATTTCAGCACTCAGCCAAGTGGCACTGAGGAGCTTCTGACCAAAATATTTATGAAGGTGTTACCATATGATAGGAATAGAAATATGGTGCAGGGTAGTTGTATTTCTTGATTTCACAGACAAAGAGGCAAAATGGAAAAGGAAATGAAAAAGGAAATCAAAAAAGAAAAAATGACATACGTAGGGTTGCTCAATTTGATTCTCTTGGTACTACCAATGATTATGACTTGTTATATTAAAATGATAACTTGGAAAAATGTAATCTGCATTTGACATGTAAAGATTCCTGAACTACATGTGGGTACATGCATGTATCATTTAGTCTAAGGAGCTGTGGCTTTGGGATCAGGCACCTAATTCTGGCTCGGCTGCTTAGTGGCACAATCCCTGCACATCCCTTCTCTCTGGCACCTGGTACCCGCATCTGTCAATCTGGACATAAGTAGATGGCTCCTGTGATCCCTTCCATTGCTGACTCCCATTTCCTGCATTTCTGTTGTTTGAAAACTTGAGGGAGAAAATCATTTGAACAAATTGAATCATGTGGGTACAGAGTCCTTAGATAGTTGAAAAGTAAGATGAGTGTCTATAACAAATGAGTAACAAGCATCCCCCACTTATATAGTTCTTACTGTTTAATTCTCATTAAAAGTGTTAATCTGGATCTCAGTTCCGTGTAACAGGCTCAAGGTTATTAAATGCACTTTATGGATCATTTGTTTAATGTGACCAAACTAAAAATTAAGCAGCACATTACTCAGTGTTCATAAAAGGAATGTTTTAAATGGTACAAATTCATTCTCGTATTTGCATCTTGCTTTAATGTAGAGCCATGATGGGGTTATAGACGGATATTCTACTTGGACATTTATAAGCTGATGATGCCTGTTGAATACCTTTTATAAAGATTAGTATTTTTTACTTTGTGCCCATTACCAGAGCATTAATCCTCATGGCTGCAGCCCGCACAGCTGAGGATGAACAGATGTTGAATTATTGCTGTCTGTAAGCACAGTGGATCACCCTGGGAGAGGGCGTTGTGGAAGGGTGGCTGGGACTTCTGAGCCCCACAGCTGATTGGTGTGGAGTCCGCTGGGACTTCTGACCCCCACAGCTGATTGGTGTGGAGTCCGCTGGGACTTCTGACCCCCACAGCTGGTTGGTGTGGAGTCCGCTGGGACTTCTGACCCCCACAGCTGGTTGGTGTGGAGTCCGCTGGGACTTCTGACCCCCACAGCTGGTTGGTGTGGAGTCCGCTGGGACTTCTGACCCCCACAGCTGGTTGGTGTGGAGTCCGCTGGGACTTCTGACCCCCACAGCTGATTGGTGTGGAGTCCGCTGGGACTTCTGACCCCCACGGCTGGTTGGTGTGGAGTCCGCTGGGACTTCTGACCCCCACGGCTGGTTGGTGTGGAGTCCGCTGGGACTTCTGACCCCCACGGCTGGTTGGTGTGGAGTCCGCTGGGACTTCTGACCCCCACAGCTGATTGGTGTGGAGTCCGCTGGGACTTCTGACCCCCACAGCTGGTTGGTGTGGAGTCCGCTGGGACTTCTGACCCCCACAGCTGGTTGGTGTGGAGTCCGCTGGGACTTCTGACCCCCACGGCTGGTTGGTGTGGAGTCCGCGTCCACTGGGCTGCCTGCATTTCCCTCGTCCGGCAGGGAAACGCAGAATTGTGCTAGCTAGTTCTGGCTTCCCTGTGAGTTCTATCTCTGCCTCCACTCCAGTCCGGCGCTCCCAAGCCCTGTGGTCACACCCATGTGAAAATAGATCTGATAGGAGAGGTCTGCGGTGGCCTTTGTTTTCCTTCCAGTGTTGAACACCAGTTCATTAAAATGAGAAATCACACAGGAGGTCTTTAACATCTGCTTCTGAGCATACTATGAGACCAGGCTGTCCGACAAAAATCAATGTGAGGCACAAATGCAATTTATAATTTTCTAGAGGCTACATTAAAAAAAAAGTACAATGCAATTGCTGAAATTAATTTTAATGATTTATCTAAAATACCATCTCAACATGACTTCAGTCTAAATATTACTAATGACCTGGTTTCTATTCATTTTTTTCCATACCGAGTCTCTGAAATCTAGTGTGTTTTTGACACCAATAGCACATCTCAATTTGGATGCTACATTTTCATCACAGATACTTAATCTGTGTTTTGAACATTTCATAAAATTTTCGACTGAAAAGTAAATTCCCATACTCAAGTTGTTCTAATCTTCCATACTAATGTTTCCAATAAGCAAGTATCATTTTTTACATTTATGTTTTAATTACTTAAAAATTAACTAAATTTGAATTCTATTCCTCTGTGGCACCAGCTGTATTTCAAGTGCGCACTGGCTACCCTATTAGATAGTGCAGCTCTGAGGCATTTGTCTTTGTGTACTTTTTGTTGAAAAGGCTGACTTTGTATAATGATGTTTTTTTCTGTTACTGTTATTGGCAGCTCCCATTTATTGAACGCTCCTATTTGCCAAATGCACACATTATATGATGTGATTCTCACAGTGAACCTCAGAGATAAACACAGTCCCATTTTGCATATAAAAAAATTAAGGCTTAGAGAGTAGAGGTAACTTGCCCAAGATCCAAAGCAAAGAGTAAGCAGGGTGGATTTTATAATTTCCTAATGTGTGTGGGTAAGCTGAACCTTAATCAGAGTAAAGGCTTTCCCAAAATTGAAGAGTGACCCAGGTTCCTAGGCTTCTAGTCAAATATTTATTGTAGCTGTTTTCCAAATGGTTATGTGTGGGTAGTTTGTTAAAATATGTTTTCCTGTTAAAATGTAAAGGTTTGTTTGTTTATTTTGGGGGGGGGGATTGTCAGTGTCCCAGGGCATCTGCCTTGAACCTAATTGGACTGTTGGTATCAATCATGGTAGAGAAACGGCACTCTGTTCATGGGGCAGGGTATTCAGGACACCGAGTTGGGACATTCAGAATATGAAAGGAGATTCTTCTTTCTCAGCTGTCAGAGGCTGCATCTGATGCTTTAGAATTCTTCGTTGTAAGCATGAATGTGTGTTTGCTCAGTGTGCATGTAGTGTGTGAGTATGTGTGGTGTGTAGTGTGTATGTGTGCTGTGTGTGTAGTGGTGTGAGTGTGGTGTGTATATGTCTTTGTGGTATGAGTGTGGTGTGTGTAATGAGTGTGTGTGGTGTGTATGTGTGTTTGTGGTATGAGTGTGTGGTGTGTGTATGCTGTGTGTATGGTGTGTGTGTGAGTGGGTGTGGTGAGTGTGTGTGTTGTACTTTCCTCTGTGCTCTACAGTTTTTGTTTTGACCTGTTGGTAAAATTTGAGAGACTTGCATGTCACTTGGAACTTGTGCCCACCACTTCTTGAAGAAGCTGGAAATCACTGAAATGTGGAGTAAGAGATGCCCTTTGAGAGATGAGGTTGGGGACCCTGTGTCCTTTGGGCCCTGGCGGGGGCAGCTGAGGAACTGGGACAGCACTGGCAGGCACACTGGCTTCTCGCCGCACACCTGTCACTCGATCCGGTGCATCTGGAATGGCCGGTGACCCACACCAGCTCTCGCACCTGTGTCCGCACATGCACACGTGTACCTGCACACTCCCGTCTCGGCTGGCCCGGAGGCCGTCCCGTCACCAGAAATGGGAGAGATCTTGTTATGATGCCTCTTCTTCCTGATGTCTTCCAAGGACAGGACAGGGCGGCTCTGACCACAGGTCCCTTCTTCTCACCAAACAGGAGGCGAGCGAGGTGGTTTACAGACCAAGAACAAGGGACACGTGTGACAGCTGTCCTGCTAACAGGAGCACACACACACACACACACACACACACACACACGCACACACACAATCAGGTCTTAGTGTACGTGTGGGCGCTACTCCCCTTGGGTGAGAACAAGCCCTCTTCTCTCATGGAGATTAGATCCCCGCAAGGATGGTAGAACCAGTGGTCATTTGCGGTGGTCCACACACCGGGTGTCTGGGGCCCTACTGCACCCCGGTCTGTCCTTGGACCATCCTGGGGCCTGCAGATCACGGGTCACCAACAAGATGTGCTGATCGGCCAGCCTCCGGCTTTGGTCCTCCCAGCCTCTCCAGGTCTCTGGGGCATTGCCTTTCTTCCTGAGGGCCTGGGACGTGTTTCTGAGGAGTGCTGCCACCCTGTGACCCTCAGTCCTTGGAGACCTGCAAGAGATGTGTGGTGAGGTCAGCAGGGTCTTTGGGGAAAGCAGTGCGCCTTGGCTGCCTGTCTCCAGAGCTCCGTTCTGGGGCTGGGAGGTCACCACCTTGACACTGGGGTGTCAGGCTGCTTTCATAAAGTCCTTCTGGCGGCATGGGCTCCTCTCCTCCTTCCAGTGAAGGGTGCTGCTCCCTTTCCCCACTTTCCTGTGACCAGCCTCGGGTGGGGAGAATGACGAAGGACAGATGAGCTATATTCTCCTGTGGCTACTAGAAACATCCAGCTTGTGGTTATGGGTCCCATCAGGAGGATGATTTTTATGTTCTCTGGGGGCTAAGAGAATGAAATGTCTTTCTCTGTGACAAAACGGCAGTGAAGTTTCCAAAAAGTGTTGTCATTTCTCATCAAGAGAAGCTGGATAACAAACAGGTGCAGCTAACACGCAGACCCCTGGCTTGGGGAGAAGGTGGGCGTTCCCCCCGGGTAGCGAAGGTGGCTGACAGCGTGTCCTGCCGAAGATGAACAGGGCAGCCGTCACTTCCTCACCCTGGAGTAATTCTGACAGATGACACTAACACACTCAATTACCTCTGAGAATGGGGCAGTCAGCAACTGCTTGTCTACCATGACAGATAAATGGGGTGGTAAGAGATGGATTTTGGCCAGGGCACCTGGGTCCCGGTGCCTGGAGGGACGTTTCTGCCATCTCTGAGTCCAGAACTGTGTTCCTCTGATTTTCTGGGACTGTTCACGGACACACTCCTCTTCCCACGCTGGACTGGTCTTCTACCTGTGTTGGGTTCCTCCTATGCTTGTTTTGTCTGGCTGACAGTCATTTGTTTTCCTTTATCATGTTGTGGGGTCCAGGGCTTTGTGGCTCCAACTTCTCCCTCTGAGATGTCTTGGAAATCTGACTTCCCTCCAGGATGGTGGCCGTGGTCGGGATGAACCAGTGGACGGGGCAGCCAACGGCTTGGCCCCCTGGTGAGGGTGGTCAAGCTGGGTGGTGTGTTTTAGACAGAAGGGAATGAAGACCATCATACTGGAGATGTCCCACCAGGGGCCGTGGGGATGGACACAAGTAGATTTGGACCCGGACAGGTTTGCCAGGAAGACCTTCCCAGCCTATTGGGTTCGAGGAGGTTGGTATGTAGTCTTTACACTGGATGTGGCCTTGTGGTTCAGGTCAGCATGCCAAGACCTACTGGGGGCAGATGTCATTTGTGAGTGTTGAGATTCTGTAGGAAAGACACTAGGCTTGGGGTGCTTCTGGGATTCATGTGTCCAGTGGGTCAGCGTTTGGAACTGATGCATTTCCAGGCTGCCTTCGCTGACATGGGTAATTTTCTTGGGGCATTTCCCTTGGACTGGCTTGGTCTCGGGCTGCTCTCTGACACCTGTGCATGCTCCTACACAGATCGCAGGCCTTGGCGCTTTGGAGCATTTCCCTTGTGAGTTTACGGGGCTGTGGGCTGAGAAGGTAAGGGAATCACGTGAGGGCCCCTGACATCCGTGAACACAGACATGGAGGGTCCTTCATGGTCCCCGCAGGATAGCGCCTCTCCACGTGCTGTGTGTCTCACTCCCTGGCCTCTGGTGATTCCCGACATTACAGCCAGGAGGGTGAGCTTGGCCTCTGTCTTGAAGATGCATAGCATGTCAGCACCTCACGCATTAAGTACTGACTACTCTCATTGTCAACAAGTGAAATCATATAATCACTGGACCAAACTGTTTCTGGAAAAACAGAGTTGCTGTTAGTCCTTTTCAGGGGATCAATCAAAATGGGATTTGAAAAAGCCTTAGCATGGGCTTCCTACATGTGGTTCCCTGGAAGTAGGTGGAACAGAAGGGTTTGTGCTGTTTCTTCGTCCTCATGGCTCCTGCCTGCACCCTTGGGCATCCATTACCGTGTGGTCCTTGGGGAAGTCTTCTAAGTGGGTCTCAGCATACTTGTAAGAACCATTTCAGTGTTGCATGCTCCATTTTCTCTTATTAAAAAAATTCAGGAAACAGCGCAGAACATGTTTTTATGTGTCATTAATGTAAGCCCTAAAATGTACAGTCCTAAAAACAAGCTAAGTCTGTCTCATGTTCCAGAACTCTGCTGTCTTCTCTCTCATGCTCCACACTTTAAAGGGAACAGCGGTGGCTGGGCTGGTGTCACAAGCAGAGACTTAAATGGGATTTCCCAACTGGAAGAGACAATCAATAATTATATTTTGTCTTTAATCTCCTTTGTGTTTGTTGCCTTATTGTTTAATATTCGGAACATCCTTTTCTCTGATCCTGTCTAAAAAACAAATGAAAATCTGGACGTTCTTTGGTTCTTACGTCCCCCCGCTTCTCCCCCACCCCTCCTTCTGTGCATGTGCCTCTTTTTTTTTTAATTTTTATTTTATTATGTTATGTTAGCTACCATATAGTACATCATTAGTTTTTGATGTGGTGATCCATGATTAATTGTTTGCGTATAACACCCAGTGCTCCATGCAGTACGTGCCCTCCTTAATACCCATCACCGGGCTAACCACCTCCCCTCCCCTCTAGAACCCTCAGTTTGTTTCTCAGAGTCCATCGTCTCTCGTGGTTCATCTCTCGCTCTGATTTCCCCCCTTCATTTTCCCCTTCCTTCTCCTAATGTCCTCCAGGCTGTTCCTTATGTTCCACAAATAAATGAAACCATATGATAATTGCCTTTTCTGCTTGACTTATTTCACTTAGCATAATCTCCTCCAGTCCCATCCATGTTGATGTAAAAGTTGGGTATTCATCCTTTCTGATGGCTGAGTAATATTCCATTGTATCTATGGACCACATCTTTTATCCATTCATCTGTTGAAGGGCATCTCGGCTCTTTCCACAGTTTGGCTATTGTGGACATTGCTGCTATGAACATTGGGGAGCATAGGGCCCTTCTTTTCACTACATCTGTGTCTTTGGGGTAAATACCCAGGAGTGCAATTGCTGGGTCATAGGGTAGCTCTATTTTTAATTTTTTGAGGTACCTCCACACTGTTTTCCAAAGTGGCTGCACCAACTTGCATTCCCACCAACAGTGTAAGAGGGTTCCCCTTTCTCCATAACCTCTCCAACATTAGTTGTTTCTTGTCTTGTCAGTTTTTGCCATTCTAACTGGTGTAAGGTGGTATCTCAATGTGGTTTTGATTTCAATTTCCCTGATGGCTAATGATGATGAACATTTTTTCATGTGTCTATTAGCCATGTTTATGTCTTCTTCGGAGAAGTGTTTGCATGTGCCTCCTAAATGTGCCCTATGCGCCTGCCTGCCTGACTTTGTGTACAGGTTTCCCATTCTTTGGTTTCCTGCCCCATGTGAGAAATTACTATTCCTCTTGCCAGCAGGTGAAGGTACTGCTTCCCTGGGGGAGGCCTCCCTGACTCTCATCTCCAGGCTCAGTGCTCGTTCCCCATGGCTCCCCCCTTCACATGCCCGTGCATTAGCGCGGGGGTCTGAGCCAGAGAGAGGCTGTCGCTCCTCACCTGTATCTGTGTTAGGTCATAAGAGCAAGTACCTTGTCCTAAGCATCTAATGAGGCCCAGGCCTTAGCACTTAACCATGTAGGAGTACATTGTACCCCAAACCTGTGAGTAGCTAGTGCCATGTGTCCGTGTTAGAGATGAGGAATCTGAGACTCAAGAGAGCTAACCTGAGCTGCTCAAGATGTCCCTGCTTGGAAGGGAGGAGACCTTCCACTCCGATAACCTCTTTCCAGAATCGGAGTCCTCAGCTCTCTGCAAACTGTCTCTGCAGGTGTGAGCCTACCAGAAAGTTGTCCCAGAGTGAGCAAAGATCAAGCAGGGAATTTAGTTGGTTATGACTCGGCTGAGCTCAGAAACCTTTATTTAATTTACGAGGCATATGGGAGCAGAATGAAACCACGCTTTGGTCCTCCTCGGAAAAAATAATAGTAGTAGCTGCAATTCAAATAATTTTTGTTGTAACTAGTATTTCTTTAAAAGTTGTTAAGTCAGTGAATTTATAGTTCCGCACAGAAAACTAGTCAAAACCCCATCTGGTGCGTTTGTGTTTTCTATCTGTCTGCACACTAGGGGATGTATATGTCAATGTGTTTATATATGTTTGTGGATTGTTATTGTATATTTACAAGGAGACACACACATAGATGTGTGCACGCCTGCTTGTGTGTAAAGTATTTACAGAGGAGGATAAGTGATTTCCTCATATCCAGCCATCTGACCCCCTCAGATGCCAGTTTCACATTTGGAAGAAAGTAAATATAACATGCTTGAAAACAATGTAATGTGCTAGGAAAATAAGCTTCTAGCAAATAGAGTTGTATCTTGGTGGGTCTCCTGCTGACTGGCAGCTCCATGTCCCCTGCAGACTGCAGAGAGATCCTGCTTCCCATGATGACGGATCAGCTCAAGTACCATCTGGAGAGACAGGAAGACCTGGAGGCCTGTTGCCACCTGCTCAGCAACATCCTCGAGGTTCTGTACAGGAAGGATGTGGTGAGTAATGGCTGTGCTTACTCAGGCTGTCTTTGTCCACCTGGCAGCAGGGGTCCCCTTATAATCCCCATGAGCCCCTGCCTCACTGCACAAAGGCACGTTGGATTCGTTTAAAAAGAAATGACCTTAATTTTCAGGGTTAGCCTCTGTCTCTCTGTTGAGTGGTACCCTTCAATGGTTCTTATTTTTGTATAAAGTGAGATACTGATATTAAAATGTGTATTCTTCCAAGTTAAAAATCTTTAAGTTTTTCCCCTGACTTAATCAGGTGAATGCCTCCCCAAGACAGATTTTGATCCTTAAGGTCAGAAAATGGCTTTGATATTAAAAAGTAGACATAAACAAATGAAGGCTAATTATCTATATTCTTTTTGTCAATTCTTATTTTAAAGTAATGCACGCACAGAGTTTTTTTTTTTTTTTTTTTAGAGAGGGTGAGAGATGCTGGGGATAGGAGAGGAACTCCAGAGCTTTTTTAAATATTTTTTTTTTTAATTTATTTATTTGACAGAGAGAGAGACAGATACAGCGAGAGAGGGAACACAAGCCGGGGGAGTGGGAGAGGGAGAAGCAGGCTTCCCACTGAGCAGGGAACCCGATGCGGGGCTCGATCCCAGGACCCCGGGATCATGACCTGAGCCGGAGGCAGACGCTTAACTGACTGAGCCACCCAGGCGCCCCGGGTTTTGTTTTGTTTTGTTTTGTTTTTGTTTTTAAGTTGTTGGTGCTTCTGAGAGTTTTGAGAACAATGGCTCTCTGCCTCCTTTCCCACCTTCCTCTCCCCACAAGTAATTTCTTTCTGTGCTTTTTTAGCTTTTTCTTTCTTTTTAAATGGTATTTCCTTTTGTATTTGTAAATTGTATGCCTAGCCCACTGACCTTTTTTCTTAATCAGAAGTTGGTGCAAGTGCATGTGGAAAATCTGACCCTATGGCTTCCCATCCCCAACAGTACCCTCCCCCCCCATACACATTTGTGCACCCGTGCACACATCCTCCTGATTCTTGGGGTGTGTGTGGAAAGGCATATAGGTCCTTGTCCACCCATCTGTGCCTCTAGCAGGAGACAGATGGGCCAGGTTTTTAAGGTCAGCAGGGCTTAATCTGTGCCCTCCCCCACATGACCTCTGGACACCTTCCCAGTCAACCCATGCACTTACCTGTCCTGCCCACTTCCTTCCTGCATGGGCTCATGCTCTCAGAGCCTGGTTAGTGCCATTGAAGAAGGAGATCAGATTAAATCACTTCATAGCAAGGGTGGTTATATCAGCTCTTCCGGGGGAGTTGCCTTTGAAAGGTTTTAGAAGCCTTAATCCAACAGCCAGCCTCCAGCGGCCCCATTCCAGGGCCTTCCCTTTTCTTAAAAGGGGAGAAGGTTGGGAGTGAAGAAGCTTGTATGGCCCAGCCTTGTCATGGAGGTGGTGCCTGCCCGAGCCTTGTATGTGAGCACCTAGGGGACATATCTAAACAACTTCTAAGTTCCTGACGAAGAATCAAGAATCCCATCACACACAAAATAACAGAGCAAATTTTTACTGATGGAAAAAAAATCTGTGGCACACTATGAATTTTAGATAGTGTGCCAAAATAAATACATTGTATTCTACGCAATTGTTGGTGCAGAGCAATCTGTGGTTTGCTATCTGCGTGCTTCCCATTTACAGATGGACAAGTGTCTCTAGAAAACTAATTGGTGGGCTAATCACGGATCATAAACATTATATTGTTTAAACAGATTTGTTTTATTTTTAAGGTTTGCTTAAATTAAATTACTATGATTATATAACAAATTACCATTAATGGACTATAATTAATAAGATGCCTTGTGTTTTCTTTGTGAAGGCTTTTTGCCTTTGACAAGGGCCATTCTTCATCTCGTTAAGGGTTATAATTGATTTACTTTTTACAGGGTAAATGGATTCAGTGACAACCGACAAGGCTTGCATGCTAATGATTGTCTTAGGTGTTGGTTTTCACTGGTGTGTCTTCCTCCAGGGGCCAACTCAGAGGCATGTCCAGATAATCATGGAGAAACTTCTCCGGACAGTCAACCGAACCGTCATTTCCATGGGACGGGATTCCGAACTCATTGTAAGTGCTCAGTGATGTGTGCTTGGGTGTGTGATGGCGGCCCAGACCATCCTTCTCTGGCATGTCACTTACTCTCAGGCCCAAAAATCCACTTGGTCCTTTTCCAGCTGCCTTTTGACAGTAAGCTACTTTTACTGTGTTGTAAGAAGCCACCGACATGCATTTATATACAGTCTGGTTTATAAAATAGGCTGATTTTTCCATGATTCTAGAAGCAAGTCCAAGTTGAAGGGTCAGCAAACAACTAACATTTTGGAGACAGAAACATTTGATTCTAGTTTACTTGTAATTTACTTCTGGCAAAGGATATGTATTTTCTTCTAAGTCTTTATTCTTCTGGTGGTTTCTTGCTACGTATTTACATTTAAGATGCTGTTAATAAAATTTTATGAAGGACCTTAAAAAGTAATTGAGGTGCTCCAACCCAGCTATTTTATTGTCTACTCTGATATATTGTAGATGTCTCTCTTCTACAGATGACTGAGGTATGCAATTGCATCTGTGATTTTTTTTCTCAAGAAAGTTTTAATAATAATTTAGACAGTTTTTCAAGTTTTGTATTATGGGACTCCCCCCCGCCCAGATTTTAGCATTCTCCTTCCCAACCATTCTTCTTTTTTTTTTTTTAATTTTTTTTTTTAAGATTTTATTTATTTATTTGAGAGAGAGAGAATGAGAGCCAGAGAGCACGAGAGGGAAGAGCATCAGAGGGAGAAGCAGACTCCCTGCTGAGCAGGGAGCCCGATGCGGCACTCGATCCCGGGACTCCAGGATCATGACCTGAGCCGAAGGCAGTTGCTTAACCAACTGAGCCACCCAGGTGCCCGACCAACCATTATTCTTAAGTTTGGTTTCTTAGGCAAAAGATGCACACATAGGTCCCTTTTATTTCCCCTCGTTTCTAGTACATGTTATTTCACTAAGTTTGGTTGATGGCATTTCAAAAAAAATAATTTTTTAAATCCAGGAACAAAACATCCAGTTAAAGAGTTTTCATTGGCAACCAGACTGGATACATTGGTCTTCCTTGTGTGACCATAGTTCTTTCTGCTTATCCTGGGAGGGGCACAAGTAAGATGACATACATGACTGTTCAGGCAGCAAGGCAAGAACATAGGTAGCATTAGATCTGTTTGGTTTCTGTGGTTGGCATGAGTAAAGGATGCGGTTTTGGGTGAAATCACAGTTGGGTAGCAGAGAAGTGGGACAATTGCTGCCTTAGTATGTTTCCATCCAGTAAAACATCCTACTTTATGCTTCAGAATTTCAACATGTGTTACGTTCAGATTTCCCTTTTTAAGGTATGTCTCATTTAGGTTTGGACGATCACATGTATAAATTAGGAGATAAAACATTTCCCTGTACGTTGGCTTTATTTGCAGTGGACTTTTCCATTATTCTGCAGTAGTAGATTTGTCTACCTTATCCCGTTCTTTTCTCTAATCTTAACACCTTTGCATAGGTGGGTGGAGATGGGGCCCCATGGATTAAGATTAGGTGACTCCAGGATCACCCCGGGGGCTGGTGCTCCTGCCTTCCTGGGGTTGTGCCATGGGTGTCCTTGGAACACTCTCATGTTGTGGACCTCTGAGGGGCCTGAGGTGGGATGGGTGATGTGTGGCTTGAAGTTAAACCAAGTTCAACTGGTTGAACTGTTGGAATGGGCTGGATTACAGAGGTGGGGGTGACGTGATGCCACTGTGGGGTTGCAGGGAGTGAGTGATGGGCAGATGGGGGTGGTGGCCAGGGTCGGGGCCAGTGAACTGAAGAGAGAGTTCTAGGGTTAGGGGGCTGACCCTAGCAGGGTGTTCAGTTGGGCCATCACCTGCTGGCAAGCAGTTAAGCTGGGATGAGGAAGACAAGAAGAAGCTCATAGAAGTTTGGATGGTGCTTGGAATGTGGAAAGATTGTAAGGTGCTTTAAGTCAATGGATCTAGCGAAGGTTGAACAGAGCAGGTGGAGTGTGATGTCTTCTCTCAGACCATGTGGTTCCAGATGTCTTTGGGAAAGTTCTCATCTTGGGCATGATGCCCATAGTGGTGATCATGATAGCAGCACGTTACTGACACTTAATTTCTGTGCCGGCCACTGTGTAAGGAGTGGGAAGATTCTTATTTAATTCTAAACTTTACCGTGCTTATGCAACTGCAGAAAATGTCCTACAGAGACATAAGAAATAGTTCTAGATCTCACAGATGGCATGGAAACTGTGATTTGGCACCCTGGTTTGGTGCCAGAGCTGGTTTCCCTAGTCTTTTCTGTAAGACTGATACTGGTTTTGCTCATCTCCGTGGTGTCCAGGAGGTATCGAAGGGGACTGTGAATTGCTCCTAGGTCTTCATCCTCAGTAGGGAGGCAGCTGACCAGCAAAGTAAGTAAGCACCTTTCTGTTTAGCCCCTTTCAGTCATTTCCATGGGCCACACGCTAGAGTCTCCTGGAGGTAAAGGGAGGGTCGGGTGCCCCTTTCCCGAAGGGCTTGGAGGACCCCTCAGGAGTTCCTGAGGAAGAGCCCGTGCATGTTCTAAGAACGGGGGATGACAGTGAGAACCCACGCTCAGCCTTAGCCAGCTGGGGATCTGTTCCTACTGAGCAGTCAGCAAGTGTTCAAGGCCTTGTCTGGGAACAGGGGTGCAGAGCAAACCACCCGCGTCCAGACCCATTCCCCACCATCCTTTCTCCTACAGGAGTCTTTAGAAGCAGGAAGGGGATTTAGGCCCTAAGCTGACTCTTCCCAATTCCAACATCTTTAATATCTATAAAAAGAGTCCGGAGATTCCTTTTGTGAAACCAACGAGGCTGTCATGGAAAGACTCTCAAAAGAAAAAACAGATTCTGAATAAGCTGTAATTACTCAATGAGCAACAACAGCATTAAGATATTTTCATGAAGGATGATTACCTTTTAAAATGAGTTCTTTAGAAGAATCTTTAAGTCATCAAGGAACCGTGAGCCCTTGTGATGTCCACAGAGTGGGAAGACGGAAATGCTGTCCTGCTCAGTGTGCTTGACCTTGCTTTTCCGATTTGCTCAGATGCATTAGCTTCTTAATGTCATCTGTGAATTTAGATTAGAGGAAGATCTGGGGAGAAAAATATCCCTGACAGGGTGGACAAAAAACTCAAGTCAGCGGACCTTTTAGAGTAGGGGAAGAGCAGAGAATGGTTTCCAGACCTGTCGTGGGTACGCTGTAATATTCCAGTGTATCACAGAGATTTCAGTCCCTATGTGTTTGCTACTTGTTTTTGCATAAGTGGAATGTCAATGGTGTAACTATAAATCAGCTTAAGGTTTCTAAGTAATCACTGGAAATGGATTTAAAAGTTAAAATGATTAAAGAAGTGTTGAATAGTTAATGCTTTGTGTCATGATTTATTCCACGATACTGTCAACAATAATACCTGGAATGTGGCCTTGTTTCCATCGGAATGTTATTAGTTGGGAATGCTGTCGTGGGCTGACAGTTTTCCCATCTGTTTATGTATGGAGTTGAGAAATGAGGGACTTCCCATGTCACTGGAGAATCTGTGACATACAGTGTGAGCCTTTAAAAAAAAATTATTAGAGAGTGTAGGGGGAGGTGGAAGGGCAGAGGGTTAAGCAGACTCCCTGTTGAGCAGGGAGCCCAGTGAGGGACTCGATCCCAGGACCCTCGGATCATGACCTGAGCTGAAGGCCGACGCTTAACCGACTGAGCCACCCAGGCGCCCTGAGCCTTTTCTTTTATCTGTGTCTGTGGTGTTTCCTAAACACTGTACAGCTGATTGTATATTGTTTGTTGTAGTTCATTTTATACCTTTCAGCATTCTGTGTGAAATGAGCTATTGGAATGCATCTCATGCATAGGATAAAAATATGCCATAATCCTAAGTATCGTACTTTTTTAACAAATAAAACTGCATCTGGCAAGTACAGAATCGTAGATCTTGTAGATGCCTGAAAGAGGCCCAGACCCAGAAGCCTTGGGGTCACCTTGCCGCAGAATTGAAATGCCATTTTATCTTTATTCCACTGGGGTCTGGTACTGTGGGATAATTGAGTGACATGCTTAGTTTTATATTGTCCGATTTCAGATCTTATTTTTCTCTTCCTTTTTGGAAGTTTCTGAGGCCCTCAGTCTCAGCCGTGCTGGGTTAGGTGCTCTTGTTTGTGGACCGGCGCCCTGACCAGCCTTCTGCTGGGTGACTGGTACCCACGGCCCACCTCGCACCTCCCCCCACTCACGTGTGTCTTTGCTGGAATACAGCACTTGTGCGCACAGCTGGGTTGACAGAAGACCAGAGGAGTCATCCACAGGGCTGTGCCTCCTCTGATATTAGGTGCTTTTGCTTCTTGCCAGTGATCAGATTTACATGCTGTTAATGGGTTCTTTAAAAATGTAATCAAGTGAGAAGAAGGACCTTTAAAGATTTTTCTATGGCCTGGATACCCACCAGAAGACTGGCAATTGCTAATTCACTTAAATGAAAATGTGGGCCTTTTCTAAGGAAAGAGTCCCTTGCAAAATGCACCCGGAAGCCTTAGGAATGGGGAAAATGGTGCCTGGATCGTCTCTGTGCTCTGGTGACCAGCACACCTCCTGATTCACTACACTCCCGTGATGGAAGTTATTCTGTCTCCTGCTCTGAGCACCAACTGGGGGTGACACGGACGGGCCCGGGGTGTGTTTCATCATGAGATTGGCATCGCTGGTGGGGGAGATGTTGTTAGCGAGAACCCAGTGCTTTCTTTGAGCCTCAGTAATTTATAAGGACCTGGCCTGTTTCTGCACTTGGAAAAGAGTGTCCTAGAACTGGCCTCCCAGTGAAGAGAGCCCTTTTACCAAGACTCCTGACCCAATATTTTCACCAAGATGTGTTTCGTCCCCATTTTTGTGATGTTTGTTGTAAAGGATTTAAGGTATGAATTTTGTTCTTAAAAAATTGTGTTCTTAATCTTCATTTGCAGAAGAAAGTAATACGTTATAAAAGCTCCAAATGGATGGTACCTCTCTCTTCTATACGAGTGTCATAAAAAGTGTCTTTCATGGTATGTTTGCCAATAAATCTAGCTTGAAGACTTGTGGCTTTTAGAAAAGCGTAGCCTGACGTGCGTGCGCGTCGGAGCTGTGATGGCTTTATGTATGTTCATTTTTATTTGGTGTCAGTACAGCAGTTCTTCCTGGCTTTCTCACATTTCTAGTGTTTTCTCAAGGTTGGTCCCTGACTGTGGATTTACCCCAGAGGAAGGAACACATGTCATTGCCTGGGTAAAATATTCCATGCAGCTCTTGCATATTCATAGTGAACCACAAAGGTATCTTCAGTTAATTATCAAGCTACTTAAAAGGCAGTATGCTGCTCTCACGTGACCTTCTCATCTGCCAAAATGTAGGCTGCACGTGATCGCATGATTAGGTAACACCGGTTCAGAACATGGAACGCTCTCTCTCAGTCCTATAGCTCCTCCAGTAAATAAATTGGTCGCACACTTATCTAAGGCCAAATGTGCCAGTGATAGAGCTTTTCAAAAGATGAAAGGAGATATATCAGTATAAAAGGAGATGTGTCAGTATGGAAGGCGGCGGCTGCGATTTTAGGTGACCCTGCACCAACAAAACTGCCTCGCTTAATAGTCAAGTCAGATTTTACTTGCTGATAAAAATGCTCCAGAAGGGTCAGTCCTCTGGTGGTGGGCTTCGCAAAGGTGCCGTGCTCATCCAGGTGGCGTGGAATGGACACGCTCACGACCTGGTTGTCTCTTTTCCGAAAGGCACAAAGCAGCCACTCTGATTTGATGGTGCATCATCTGAGTTGTAATAATCCAGGATTGCGTTCCTCACCCTGCCCACATCCTATGCCCTTGGCGAATTAGAAAGGTTTTTCCACACCTTGATTTCCTCTCCATTTATACTCTGCTGGGGTTGGGGGAGGGCCTGAGATCCAAGGAGCAGATGCAGAGGCCCTGGGACCCCTCCTTGGAGGCCAGTCACAAACCAGTCACTTGGAAAGTACCCACAAGGGAATGCCCTTTGCTGTATCTACTTTGTAGATGCAGCACCTGTAGGTGGCTCAGAGTGAGTAGGGACTGGGACCTGGAGGATTTTTCCCCGGATGTCCCAGGCTGGCGCACTAGGTCTTCCTCTGCACCCTGCACACGGGTTATACCCATCTCTTCTTTTCCCTGGTGAGCGTGTGAGGGTGGCAGAGCTTCTGTCTCAGCTTCAGTGGTCCCACCATCCTGGCAGGTGGACTCTGTTAATGCAGACAGCAGGAAAGGGGGTGGGGACCTCTCTGGTCCCAGGCTTTCAGGCGGACCTCTCCCTTGGGAGAGGGCACGAGTATTGGGTTGGTGTCTGCTGGAGGGACAGGGTGCTCAGCCCAGCTGAGGTGTTGATTTTTCACTCACCCTCCCTTCCTCCCCCAAAGAAGAAGAAAAGAAGGAGGTGGCCAGTCCCCTGGGGCTGGGATCAGCTTGGTGGATGATTTAGAGAGAAGCTGTCTCCATGGGGCCGTTACAGGATTTGGCTTGGAAACAGTGATGAGTTCATTTGTCTCCTTGAGGTTCTTTAAAAATTACACGAGTTAGCTAGATCCTGCTGTGAGCTTGTATTGTGCTTTGTGCCCTGTTCTCCTGGTGGCTGAAGCCCCTGCCAGGGTCCGGGGTCTGGTAAGTACCGTCCGAGCTGCATTTCAGCGCTGCCCCCTCCAGCCAGGCCAGACGAGCCAGCGGCCGCCAGACCGTCATTTCCTCTCCTGAAGACTGGAGGAAGTTCTTTTTAGCCCCAGTACCCTTTCCTTTATTACTACTTTCTTAGATTACTTCTATTTTCCCAAATTATCGAGACCATGAAATAAGTTTAAGAGCCACACAAAACATTACCTTTGATTTTTTATTTAAAAATTAATAAAGAACTTAGTGACAAGTATAATAATTTAATCTCTATACGTAATGCCATGTGTACATATACATATGAGGGAGCACTGTACTGTACGTTTTACCTTGGTTTTGTATCAAAGTTTTTACTTAAATCTTTCTAAGAGAAGAATCGGCATCTGTTCGTGACACATTGCAATTAAATGATGAAATGATTTCGGAAATTTTTTTTTTCTATTCTGAAGATAGTTTTAGTTTTAAATAGGAATTAGTTTATCTTCAGTTTCCTTTTTGACTCTGAAAAAAAATTGTTGTTTTTGGGGGGGGGTCTAGACTGCTTTCAAACAATGATGTCATTCTGTTTACTAGGATGCCCTCTTGTTGAGACAGATTTATAGCACTAATTAGAAAGCTGCTAACACCCTTATTTCAATTTCACCGAGATAGTTGGGATTCTTAAAACACAGGGGATATAACTTGTTGCAAACGTTTTTATAACTTTAGTTAAAAACAGTATAAAATACATGAAACACATTTTTTTTTTCTTTTGAATTTTTGTCTACATGAAACAATTGCACTTCCTTCATGGTACAGGATCAACATGTCTGTCCTGTTCCTTGCACAAAAATATTTCTCAATTCTGTTTACTGATAAGGACTTCTATCCTCACGTAGTGTTTCCACAAAAGATGTGTTTTTCTTTTAATTAAAGCGTACATCTGCAGTATGTGAGTAATCCCCAAAGAATGCTTACAGGGTACACTCTTCGTTTTTTTCAATTCCAGGTCCTTGTAGAATCGAAACACTTAGAACTAAAATAGATTTGCTGTTGAGTGAGGAGGAAAACGCATGGCAAGAAATAGCTCCGATGTGAAAAATGCGGGTAGAGATCCTTTTACCAAGGGTAGCCACTTCGCTTTTGGCATCTAATCAATGAGGTGTCCATGTCAGCACGAGATTAGATGTGAAACTTTTGGACAGAAACTTGAAGACTAGGTTTTCTTGTCTGTTCACAAACTATTCAAAATTTAAGTTGTACAAAAAAAGGCAAAATAAGATTCTCTACTTCCTATCGTGAAGAGCGGAAAATTGACAGACTGTAGACGAGGGGCTTTTGATTTCTATAAAAAGATACTTGCAAAGGTGCAAAAGAATGAGTGGAAAAATAAAGGAACTAAGATTTGTATTGCAATGTGTAATCAAAAGAGAACTCTAAATGTCACTGTTTATTTAAAAAATACCTAAAAACATTTGATTCACAGCTTTCCCCTAGGTATGTCATTGAGTACAACTGACTAATAGGTTAGATGTAGGTGACATTAGGTTTGTTTGTTGGTAGCAGCTAAACTAAACACGCAGTTTCTCTTTGAGATGGTCCAGTCTTCCACGGTGGTTACAGAGCAGAATGAATTGTATGAAACGTCTGGCCGCGCTTTTGGTGATGAACAGTGTCTCAAAGACTGTTCCACAGAAACACTTTCCGGTGGCAGAGAACACCTGTGATTTATTGGTGACTGTATTATCCGTTGTGTATCTCTATGTGTGTTTTCAAATTCTTTCCAGAATTTATCATTTGGCCTTTGGGTACCAAAAGATTAAAAATGAGATCTAAGAAAGCTTAGTATATCCAATAGCTCTGACCCTGTCAACTTCAGTGATTAAAGGCATGTCCTGACTTTGGGCGACTCCTGGCTGCTGGCCATATGGAAAATGAGGAGTAAACATGTCGCAAGTCTGGAGATGAAGAGAATGCTAAGTTTGAGGTGTCAGTGTGACACTGAGATGTGGTCACTTGGCTTAGCGCTATAGCACATGAAGGCAAATACACATACAGTCACGTTTTAGAGATTATGGTCTCCGACCACTTGAAAAAATTGTGCTTTCTCCAGAATTTGATGTGCTGAAAATGGCACTCGCCCCCTGCTTATTTGCAAAATTAAACATAAAAATGAAGTCCTTTGCAAACATAAGGCTTGCTTTTTCTTCTCATTATTTAAAAAAAAGAAAAGAAAAAAGTAAAGGCTTGAAAATAATTATGAGTTTTAGCTGTGTACAGAGTGACAGCCCACGGTGTCGCAGGCTGATAACATGACACACTTGCCGATCTGGGGTGGGGGTGGGGCCACAGAATTTTTTACTTACCATCTTTGACTACCTAAGCTTCATTTCAGAGTTTACATCCCACATCCCTGAACGGCAAAGAACAGCGGGCAAGGTATGACGTTTACTGCCTTGCTTCTGGTCATTATCTGTTGGTACAAAGGCCTTTTTGGTAAGCAGGGTGGGAGGTGGGAGGCGCCCGAGCCAGCCACGGCTCACTCGATCCTATTCATTTTGGAAAAGGATTTACTTAACTCCAGTGGGTTTTAAAGATGGCCTTTAGGCTCACACACCATGAGTTTTAAAGAAACCAGAGTTTCCATCTTCCGTGCTTTTTAGATTCAGGTTTGGATTTTTGTTTGGGAGTAGCAGAGTAGGGCTCCTGAGAGTAAGGCAAAGGTGCAACCTGAGTCTCCTCAAAAGGTTGGAGTTTCTTCAGAACTGGCTGGAGCTTGTCTTCTTGCTGCTTAAAGTCCAGCTCCACACTGGGAAGAAGAGAGAGGGGAGAATTTAGTGCTTGATCTTTCATATATAAAGATCCCCCTTAGTGACAGCAAAGTGTGACATCCTACTAGGGTGATGATCGGTTTGCGTTATATGTATTGTGTAATTTTATGGCTCGGTAGTAAGCAGTCAGCTCTGATCTATTTTAGCTCTGTGTCCCTAGGAACTGTCTCAAATAGGTTCATTTTCTTTGAAAATCACTTACTTGCTTTTGTGGGGGAGCCTTTGAAGTTTTATTAATGTACTCAGCTTGTGTCAGGGTATGTCGTGTGTTTGTTGTAATGAGAAAGATGACATCCAAATAACCCTTTTGCTTGTCTGTAGACTGCACACGTGCTTCACGGAATAAACAGGTAACCAGAAGTGTGGGTGTTCAGGGGCCATCCCAGCACATATAGAGCAGGGGTGTGAAAGCCCTGTGCCCGTGCACCTTTTCACAAGATCAGAGAAATCCATGGATCTCACCTCAGATGGTTGTGGCATGACATGACCTTGGCTTCTGTTCTCCTTACAAAATCTCATTGCCTACCAACGTGGTAAGAGCCACGGTATCCAGCCTCGGGGAAAACAGTGTTTTTATGGAGTCCACGCCATTGAACGTCACTCAGTGGTGATCAAAGACAGTTTTTCAGGCAAGAACAGGGTGTTCGGTGAAAATAACCCAAAATTGTGATTACATTGCTGAAGCCAAAGTGTGAAGACGTGTAGCCATGAGGAAGGACCTTTGGCAGTAGTGATGATGTTTGTGTTAGATTGATAGGATTCAGGGCAGTTTTTTCTTAAGAAATTTCTCCACAGAATACTGTGGCCTGCCTGGGGTCCTTCCTTCCCTTCATGGCTTTGGGAACCCCATTGTTGATCCCCTAACTAACTAACTTCTAGGGGGTTCCCTTGGCCTTGGGGAAGGGATGCCCTGGTCCAGTGGCACTTTTCTGTCATCGTAGTGATGAGCCTTGCCCCCCTTCTCACTGTCCCTGTACCCCGATTTTTTGAATGTGGGCGTTGCATCACGCCAGGCTTCTGGAGAATTCCATCCTGTGCTCCTTCCATGTCTGGTCTGGAGGCAGACTAAATGTCAGTAGATTTCAGTAAAGGCTCAGCGATGATGATAATACATGAGCTCATAACATTTTATATCCAGTAGAGCCGTAAACCATTTATAATCATGAAATCCTATTGATTTAGAGAACCATTAATCCTAGCCAAATTTTGACATTTTGGAAAGACAAAACAGCAAAGTTGTACTATCCGGAGTTTTAAAAATAAGTTCAAGACCCATCTAATGGGCATTTTATGTTTTAAATCCACTGTTCCATTTTTCTTACCATCTAAGGCTATAATAGTACTGGAAAAATTAAAAATATTGTCAGGGAAGTTTATGGCTAGTTAGCCCCTGCTCCCAAAACAAGAATTATTTTTTCCCTTCATTTCAGAGGGCCTTTTTGAGTTACACTGCAGTTTATAGGAGGCAGAACGAAACCTTGTGAGCTCGTGCCTTGCTAATCTAGAACGCGTGATGATGGAGGCACAGTTCCCCTTAAGGGCAGTTGTGGAAAGTGGCAGTCAGCTTTTATGAACCATGAGCAGTTATGTGCTATGGTAGGAAGAACAGGGACCAACATCCTGCCTTTTCCTCTTGTTGTTGCGGGGGCCGTGTGGGCTTGGACAAGTCCCTGCCTGACAGTCTCCCTGAATTACAGTGAGGATTTCCAACCCCCCTCTCCCCCACAAAGACACATCAGTGAAAAAATTTCCTAAACCCGTAAGATGCAATTCAGATATCATGTAATCCTTATTAACTCTTGATCACTCATTTTATCATGGGAAACAGAGCTACCAGTGACAAAGATATCTATGGAAGAATTCTTTAGCTTGGTCCTTTCACAAGGAAAACGAGGACCTTGCGGTTGAGTTTGTGAGATACTGTGGCATCCAACATGGTATGTTAGGTTCAAAGGGGTAATTTTATCAGGTGCTTGGTTAATACTGAAAGCATGCTCTCCAGATCATAACCACTTCAACGGTCCCAGATAGGTTTTGAGTTATTAGATTGGCAGGCGGGTGCTCGCGTTTCCTAGGCTAACAGTACAATTCTGGGTACCTGTAATTATGGAATTCCCATTAAGCCGCTACATTGGGAATCCTGTTATTAACCAATTTATCACACCGCGGAACCATGTAATCACAGAGTAATCTAATCTGAGTTCTTGTTAACAAAATGACTCGACTCTGTCTGTTGAGTTGATTCCTGTTTGCCCTCTGCCATTACTGAGAAGCTGCCCTCAGGAGCAGAAGTATGAGCAGGCTTCGTAGGGAGGGAGAGTGTGTGGCCACCGAGTGCCAGGGCATCTGCCTGTGGAACGGTGTGCCCTGGCTAGCAGACACGTGGTGTGTATCCCTGAGTACACGGTTTTCCTCTGGGGGGCCTTGTTGTGGAAGGAACACACCAAGTCACCAGGCTGATCTGAAGCAGACAACTCGCCGGAGAGGGCAGTGTCTGAAGGTTAGTCATCTGGCCAACTCTGGCTGACACAGAGCAAAGGTCCCCTTAGTCTTAGCCAAATGGCCAGAAGAAAGCAGCACCTGCTGTCCTGGCTCGAGCAGAGGACCTGCACAGAAGCCACCGATGGACACAGGGCACTGGGACTCGGCACACAGACCCGTGTGCCTATGAGTTATCCAGATCGTGCCTGGGTGGGGGCTGCCAGGGGGAGAGGTACTGCCCTCACTCTGGGCGCCAGCACTGACACCTGAGTGACACCAGGTGTGGTGACGGGGCCCCACGTGCTGCCCGGCAGACGGTATGGTGTGGGAGTGGTCACCATTGCTACAGTCTTCATGGCTTTTACTTTCTCCCTGCCCGAAACACATGTCCTTGCTCCTGGCATGGCTGGCCGCTCCTCCTCCCTCTGTCCTCCAGGTACACATTACCTCCTCATTCTCTAGACACCTTCTGACAGATCACCTACCACTGCTCCTTTCTTTTCTCCTTCTCTGTCCTCACCATGAATAATTGCTTATTTGTTTCTGTATTATGTTGCCTCTAACCCCCAGATGTAGGTGCCAGGACTAGGGAGGATGCTGTCCCATCCCCATTCCCAGGACCTACAGCAGGACCTGGATCCTGGTAGTTGACTGTATAATATTTACTGAATTAAACAAATGAGCACAGAGCCTTAAAAGACAAATTCACCTTGGCTTCAGTCCCAGTTGCCCTGGGCTGCTCTATTTGGGTCAGCGCCATGGCCCGTGCCCCCATCTCCTCCCACACTGAGCCCACTCCTTGCCCCAGTCAAACAGGGCTTCTCTTGGAAGAAGTTGGTGGGCCCACTCCAGGTGGAATCTCCACGTCCATTCTATCAGAACTTAACTGAAGAAGATGGTGAAACATTTTCTGCAAAACACACAAGATCTTTTTGGAGTTTGGTCCCTGCACTTCTACTTCCCTTTTTCTGGAAGAGTCTGCAGTAAGATCTTGGAAAGAATGGATGAGGTCAGTAGGGTGCTCACAAGTGGCCAGGAGTTCCCGTGCTCTGCTCCGGGGAACTCGGGAGTAGCATTTTATTCCCGTGGGCTGGAGGAAGGCCTGGGCCTGAGTTGGAGACTCTGATGGTGTCTTCCACTCTGTCAGAGGTGACCCTCCTCCACCATGCAGTTCGGTCCTGCTTCCCCAGAGCAGTCCCAGCTCAGAGACTTACCCCTGGTGGAAAGAACACATGATAATGTTTGTATTCCGAGTCTGGGTTGTAGACCTTATCATTGTCGTTTAGGACTCTGGTGGGGGTTTAAACAGCTCCCTGGACCCTCTGGGGCCTGTGTGCCCGGCAGCACACATGAGACAGGAGGCTGCTGGTGGAGCCACCCATCTCCTGCAGGCTGGGTCTGGTGTTTGTGAAGCGCTGTCCTGGGGAGATGCACACCATGCTGAATGCTGTTTGTCAGGAGGAAAGCAATCTGGAGAAAGTCCTGACTCTTGAGTTTCAAAGCATGAACGTGAAAGGGCTGGAGCCAGGCCAGGCTTACCCACGCTAGGTGTTCTCTGAACAAAACATAAGGCTATGGCTTGTGCTGGGTGAGACTCAGTGCCCAGAGTACCGGGGCCATGTACGAGACCTGAGTCCCCAGGAGCTTCTTTTATATTTACCTCAACATCTCTCCTTTCCCTGCCTGCATCCCCTTCTCCGTCAGACGGCTGAACCATGTGACCAAATGCTTTGCGTTGAGACCATCACGTGACCTGACGGTGCTCCATGGTGCTGTTACAAAGCCATTTTCCATGCTCCACGTGACTCAGCTGTGATAAACGATTAAAGCTGTAGATTCAATTTCTTTGGTTAGTCTTTTTCTCTTAAAAATGGGAGTTTTAAGTATAGGGACTTTTCTTGCAAAATTATTATTCTGTACATTTCCAAAGTCTGTCCTGAATCTCAAGCTGCTTCGTCAGTTGGCACACAAGCTTTGTTCTCTTCCCGGAGACTCTGCTAGGCTTTGTAGTAACACCTCTCCCCCCCACTCCCTGTACTTTTGCAGAGGAGCGTGGTTGTAGCTTCTCCAGTCGGAGCTCAGCTCAGCTGATGCTCCTATAAATACTTGGACCTTGCCAGTTTCTTTAGCATGCTGTCGCCAACTCATCAAGTTAATTTAAGGGGAATATAGTTAAAACATCCCTTTCTTCAGTCCTCTGTGTGTAGCCGTTAGGAGTTAAAAGCAAGTGAGTTTGGCTCCCAAGCACTTGTGTTTTCTGGAGTGGAGGAAAACCTGAAATCTCGGATTTCTCTGTCCTCGGCAATGTCGGGGGGCTCCGTAGACTGCACAGCGGAAGCATCTGTTTTTAATTCTCCCTGAATTAGATCACCGAGTTCCCCTGGTGCTCTCTGGGGCTCTGACTGACTCATGCTCTGCCACTGTGGATAAATCATCTCACCTATGGGGACCTGAGCTTGCTGGGTCGTGAAACAGTGGTGGAGATGCGCTCTCACCCCACACTGGGGTTCTGTGGCACAGCCTCGAGTGCAGGGAAATGCAGCACGTTGGGGGATGTGGTGGCTCTTGCTGTGTAGATCTGGATGGGACAGGCTGTGTTCCCCAAAGTGCAGTGCTCTGTGTCTAGGGCTAGAATCTGGCCCGCTCCATGTCAGCACCATGGACAACTCCAGCACTGTTCAGAGGGAACCTGAGGTTAGGCTCTGAGTTTCAGGCTGGCTGTCTCCCTTGCGAGCTGGGTGAATTTAGGCAAGTCTCTTTTCCTCCTGGGCCTTGGTTTCTGTACATGTCGCTGGCCCTGACTCCAGGTAGTTGAAGAACAAGGACCCCAAATATCCATCATACTCTCCCAAATGCATCTCCACCTGAGTATCTGCGGGGCACCATACATCCAGCTTGTTCTAAATCCTATCTTTCCTCCAGCCTGCTGCTCTGTCCTTCCCAACAGCCTGCGGCCGGCATTCATCCAGGTGGCCAAGCCGTGCACCTTGGCCTTAAGCTCCACTAGTCCTTTCTGCTTGGTCCCACCAACTGGGTCAGTGAATTTTCCCTCGGCAGGCTCCACCGTCCTTCCTCTTGGGCCACTTTCCACTACCCTTGTTGAAACTTTCAGAGGTTTTCCCTCTGACCACTGAAACAGCCAAGCAGCAGGCTTGCTTTCTCCCTCTCTCCCTCCTCTGTCTCCCCCCTCAACTCCCTTTCATTCTCTCCCACTGCTTCTCCCCCTGTCTCCCTCTCCCTCTCTCCCCTTCATTCTCTCCCTGTCTCTCCCACTCTCTCCCCGTCCCCCCTTTCCACACCTCCATCTCTCCCCTCCCTCTCTCCTCCCTCACGCATTTCCCAGTTACCTTCCAGAGTCACCTTCGGAAATCCTGAAACTCCTTGGCAAAGTCTCTGTTCATCCTCCAGCCTAGCTACATGTCACCTCTTATTTCTGTGGAATTTCCAGAATAACCACATCTGCCCCACCCTCTGTCCTGTCCAAAATCCCCCAGCACAGGTTGCCCCTCAGGCATGGTTGTCTCCACATCTTTACTAAAGCAAGTCTGTCTCACATTGGATTGTAGCTCTTTTTTCTCATGACTGTGAACTCATTGAGGGATGGACCGTACTTAATTCATTTTATGTCCAAGGTGTATTTAGTCCAGTGTCAGGCTCAGAACATTCTTTGTTACTGAATTGAAATAAATGGATGAACTGAACCCAAATCCCCTCACTTCTAAAATCTCTGCAGAATGCTGCTGTTCTATTTTTTATTTTAAATTTATAATTTATCATCAAAATGAATATATGTATGTAATATATGCCTATGTGTTATATATTTATATATTATCTGTGGATCCCATTCCAATAGTTTCAAATATTAATAATTTGTATTATCAGCTTTTAACACTTTGAACATAGAAATGATTTATCATAACTGGATCCTCCTCTCACCATTATTTCACATAGTAGGTACATAATTCAAGGTTATAGAATCACTGTAAGATGTAAAATACCAGAAATAGATGAGTATTCAATAATAATATACCCAAACTTTAAGATCTGGCCCCCTTTCCTGGTATGCTATGGCAAGGAAATTATGATTACAGTTACAAAAACCAAAACACTAGCCTGTTATCCTGGCTATAATTATACTAGGATAGCCAGAGCAATTGTTACTGACTTTTCTAAATGGTTATTTATCCTGGCCATACTGGAGAACAGTCCTCTTCCCTTGGTGCTTGGCTAAGCTCCATACTTGATCAACATCTTATCATTGAGTTCCTCTGGAGTACAAATACTGATCTGGCACCCAGTCCTCATCCAAGTGCCTGAGTTATGGGCTGGCCAGATGCACCAGGATCAAGGAACCACGTGTCAGCTTCCCATAAATGGTGCCACAGAGAGGTCAAAGTGCAAAGACTCTAGCTCTATTTATAACCTCTACCCACAATAATTTATCAAGTAGGAAAGGGACCAGATCACTAACAAGAGTGTCACATGTGCATTAGGCATATCTTATGCCATACTCCTAGCAAGCCATGGAGATCATACATTGTAATTACAAGGGAACGATGATTATTAAATATAGCCTGCTACTATGCTGCTGTCCCTGGACTCACCGAAGAGCATGAGTTTTTTTGTTTCGTTTTGTTTTGCTTTTAAATTTTTGGGCAGGAAGTACATTGTAACTGCACTTAAAAGGAGAAAACACACAATTCTCCAAAATTGGTTGTAGTGAGTCTGGCAGGTGCTGGGATAGAATACAACATTAGGTTACTGAGGGGTGGACAATAACTTGGCCGTCACTTCATTTGCTCTTATCATTTTGAGGATGGGCACTTGTCTGCGCAGAGGCAAATGACTTCCTCGGGTTACGGTGCTGGGGATAGTATGCAAAGTAGCTACCTCCCTGAGCCACCAACCCAGGACTCGAGTCCTAGATGCTCCCCCTCTAATCTGATCTGATTATTATCTGGTATTCTTCAGAATACCATCTGCCCTGATAGAAAACAGTGCAAGTCTCATCACACAGACCAGAAAACCATTAGCTTTTTGTACGTGTCCTCTGGTGTCACCAGTGATCATCTAAACCCCTGGCTCTCCATTCTAGTCCCAGGGATACTATGTGTAAGAGAAGAGCTTTTTTAGGGCACCTGGGTGGTGCAGTCGGTTAAGCGTCTGCCTTTGGCTCAGTCATGATCCCAGGGTCCTGGAATCGAGTCCCACATCGGGCTCCCTTCTCCCTCTCCCTCTGCCTCTGCCCTCCCCCCTGCTCGTGCGCTTGCACGCACACTCTCTCTCGCTTTCTCTCAAATAAATAGAATTTAAAAAAAAAGCTCTTTTAAAGTGGCAGAAAGGAGAGTCCTTCATGTGGCCCTAGCAACCACCACCTTCTCTAGTCACCACGTTCCCTGTGGAATTTCAAATGATCTAACTCAGGGCATTGTGATAGGGACCGAGTCCTGCATCTGGCCCTTAAAAAGAAAATCTGTATTCATGTAAAAATGAATCACCTCCATTTTCTCATGATATTGACAGTGCAGCCTCCTCTCAATGGTTTTGGACATCGGTGAATGCCTCCTTAACTATTACCTCTGAGAGGGCATAAGCAAAAGCGAGGGTTGTTAAGAGGAGGGTCATCAGTGTAATCAACCTTTCTCTGCTAAGTATGTTTTAACTAATTGCTTTACAAACAATATGTTGAGATGAGTAATCAGTTTTCAGTTTTCCAGCATCTAACACGTATCAGAGTTACATGTTAGAACTAAGGTATTGCTATTATAAAAGCCTAAATCCTTATATATTGGGGAAAAAGAAATAATATATTTTTAAAATTCTTATGGAATAGAAAAAACTTGGATTGTTGGCTTTGGGAATTTACAGGGAGAATTCTGAGGTCTGTTAAATCTTTTGTTCTGACTTTTAATTTACTTTATTAAAAAAATGCTTCCTTTTGCCAGAGTCACTATATAAGGTATCATCCCGGGACTCCTTTCTGTCATGTTCCTCCCCCTCCCAACCCATCATTCACCATAAATACTAAGAACAGAGCGCTAAATATTAGACAAAAGGCTAGTTTCCTCCACATCAGTTCATGTTGTGAAAGAACTTAATATGCACAAGTGGCGGTAATTAGAGCAGGACTGGAAAGAGCACTTCCACTAAGAGATAATCACTATATGACAAAGGCTGCGGAGATCCCACTCCAAGCGGGCTCTGGACAGGCTGGACTTGGCACCATTTCTGCATACAAATGCAATTACCTCTCTTAACAATAAGACTTCATTAGTCGTGAGTCTTTCAGTGCTGGTGGCTCTCCTGATCCTGCGTCACCCTCCCCAGCTCTTTGCAGTTAGTGCAGTACACCAGAACCCCTAAAATTTCCACGCACAGTTTTATCTGGAATCTTTGCGTCCTTATGTTTTATGCTCTTATTGGCAATGCAATGAATTACCAAGGACGATTTGAGAAAATGCCACCCATTGATTTGTGAATTCCTCCTTCCATCTCACATAAGGGTCACTGACTCATCTTCCCCGAAATCCTCCAGTCATTTTGGAAACGAACGTGCGGAATTTAGGAACTTCCTACTGGATGAACAGTCAGAGATTGCAAGGTACTAGAAAGTTCCCAGCTGCTGTGAAGATGAGTGTACACATGCAGGGAGGCATTCCCTTCCACCTTTGGGGGAAGCTCTGGCTGTTTCTGTCCCTAGTTCCTGCCCGTGGCTCCTGACTCTCTAGCCTGAGGGGGGGGCTCTAGAGCACACCTCTGAACCCTCCCCAGCGTGCTGTCTTTCCGAGATGATCCCGCCTCCTGTGAGTCGGCCCCCTCGCAGATCATGCATCTCTGCTTCCTTCAGCTTCTCCTTATCTGTCTTTGGTCCTTGTGTCTGTGGCACACACCTATCCAACAGAAGGTTCCCCTCTGTCAGAGCTCTGTTGTTGCAGAGTCTTAGGGTAGAGGGTGCACGTGGGGTTATCTTCAGCTAGATTACAGACTCCTTCCCATCTCCCAGTGACTGGGAGGAAGCCTGTTATTTCCTAGGAGTCTCACTGAAAATGCTTGCTGCAGAAATGCTTGCAAGCACCACATGGAAATGGCTTGGGTATTTAATCAAAATGGTTGTTTGAAATCCTGCCCATGCTTGACCATCAGTGGATCACATCAAATGACAAAAACAGGACATAGACAACATGGCCTTCTGCAAGATCCCTCCCTCAGTGGTGTTGAAAACAAAGCAGACCCTCAGCATTCCTGTCCATCCAGATTCCTGCCCCCTTCCTGGTCCACCACATAATGAGTGTCCCTGGAGGCCAGCTGTGTGGTGGCCTTGATGTGTGGAAATGGGGCAGTTGGGGGCAGTGTCCTCCTGGGGGGCACAGCAGCCTCAGGTCTTCTAATGGTGGAAATTCGAACACTTAGAGGAGAATTTTAAATTCTGGTAAAGATTCTATTTAATGAATGTGAATCAGCATCATTATTGCCTTTCAAATCTTGCTTTCATTCCCACAAGCCTTTGAATGAAGGTTGGCACATGCTATTTTCATAAAAATGTACAAATTTGAATTCACGCCATTTTGTTGGTGGTATTTTACAAATTAATCACTTCAGTAAAGGAGGGAAATGGTGTTTTTCGTTGTTCCTTTCTGAAACACAATCCGAACAAAAGGTGAATCATCAGTAGTGTGACTCATCAGATTCGTCTGACAAGAGAATTAACCAAGATAGGTTGGGTACAAAGGATTTGAACTGCTTATGAGCAAAGATTATATTAGTAATTTATCCTTAAAACATTGTCTGAAATAATTACAGCATATTGTGACAGGAAATATGATTAGCCAGAAAAGTTTTACTAACGAAAACTGAAACTTGTATCTCTTTTAATCTTTTTTCATGCTGAGATGGTCTTTAATTAGAATTTCACGATTGGTCCAGATCACAATCCAAGGGAGGTCATCTTAGGAAAAAAATGTAATCATGTCAACCACCTCAGAATTCCCAGTTATGGGAAATATTACTTTTGATGTTTGCGACTTCAGTGGACGAGGGAGCAGGGCAATCAATTCGCTGCCCAGGAACAGTCGTTCGGCTCTGCATAAATCGATTGGCCGATGCAGGAACGGATGGTACTTGGTTGAGAAATGCCTTGTGCCTGTTCTCACTTTTCCCTCTGTGTCTACTTTCTGTGGACGCTCAGACTCGCTCCTGCAGTAAATCACTTGTAAATCAGAGTCAACAAGCTTTCAGAGCTGGAAGGGCCCTATCTGATCCCTTCTTGTTGCCCCACGTGACGTTAGAGATTTAGTGGACACCCCCGCCAAAGAGAGTGGGGGTACGGCCCCAACCTCTGGGGCGCCTGGCTGTGGCAGGCTGATGTTGCCAACCTCTGGCTTGTGGTACTGGCAGCCTTTTTCCCTGAAATTGCTTCAAGACCTTTTGTCCTTTTGATGTTTCTTCCAAGTCCTGCGTATTTCCACAACAGACTTATATTTTACAGAGAAATAGGTACTGCCGCCTGTGGTAAACGTACACATTTATCACAGGACCGTGCTGATAAAACTGCAGGCAGCCGGGTCTTGAACAGGGCACCTTTGCATCTCCCTGGGCTAAGTGGTACTAGAATACAGTGGATTCTTATGCTGCTCAGAGAGGGTAATTGGGTTTGGAGTGAAAAGCAGTGTGTACATGCAAGATAGGTGGAGTCAAATTCATTGACCTCGGGGGATCTCTGCCTGCCAGCGAACAGGTATGACGAATTGCAACATGTCGATATGGCGGCTGTGATGGCCCCTTGTATGCTCCCAGTTTCTGGGATGCCCACAGTGTTTTGGGATTTAAAAATTTCTTGATTTTGAAACTCCTTTAACCTGTTCAGTCTCGAGGTACTCGAGGCATCCCATGGGAAAGACCAAGAACAGTGGCTGAAATGGTGGTCTGAGGACTCCTAGGAACAGTCCTGAAGTCTAGGATGCAGCCTCTGGTATCTGAGAGTGTGGGTGCCAGAGCCACCCTTGGAACCAACTACAAGGATCATGACCTTGAGCTAACTTGCCCTTGGTGACGGGACCCTCCCTCTGTAGAGCTGTGTGCGGGAATCAAAGGAGGACTTGGTTGCGTGTTTCCTCGGTGAGAAGAAATGGACCTAAGTCATAAAGCCTCTGAAATCTGGACACTTCCTTTGGCTTGCTTCTGAGATGCTGGGGCTGCCCACATACACTGCTGCAGGTCCCCCAAACAGGTGATTTCTCCTGCAAAAGGACTGATGAGTTCTGAATGCTTTTCTACCAAAGAAACCTCTATTCTTTGTGGAGCATTTGGCGTTTGAGGATTAAATCCTAGGGCTGACTGGAAACTGAGAAATCACCTGGCTGAATTCCCCCTGCTGTCCTTTCTCTTTTGACGAAAGGGAACCCTGACATGGGGTAAGTTACGGATCTAGGTGTGTCAACAATGGCCAGCCATGCGGGCAGACTCAGAGAGATGCAAGTCTTCCAAGAGCCAGACCAGTATCCTTTCGTCCTGTTCTGTTAGCCTCTGGTATTCAGACAGTATGACGGGAGCCCCCTTACTGGCTGTCCTGGGTTAGCCACCATGTGCTTCCCCCATGACGTCACTGATGCCCACACAGGCCAGTGCTCCTGGTGAACAAGTTTCTCTGTGGCAGACCCACAACCCTCTGTCCTTATTCTGCAGCTGTATACTCCCCAAGAGGATGTATTGGGATCTGTGTATGCCATTTGTACCCATCATTGAAATGACGTGATTTTTTTTTGAATGCTGCTTAAACCAACGTAATAGAACTCAGGCAAGCGAGAATTCCTTCTGTGAGTTACAGGCTTTGGACAGAGTAGGGAGTGACCAGATATCAAGTGTGAAAAAGGTAGAGGCAAATCAGGATCTTGAACTGTGTTCTGAACTCAGATTCCCTCACAAGGCGGTTCATGGAAAATCACTTGGAACTTGAGCATGGTGCCCACATTCACAGAAAACATCAGGGCTGCCCCTCAAAAGCCTGGCATAACTTTAAATCAGCTACATGGAAGATCTCAATTTCTGTGATTCAGATTCAGTTAACAGGTTAATTGTATGAGTTCCTTTTCGACTGGTTTTTTTAGTTAGCTGACTAGACGTGAGCTTTCACCTGTCTTAGCATCCACGGAGGAGCTCAGAAAACCCTGGTCCAGCGTCAATAACCAGGGTACAGAGTGTTACATTTTATTGTTGAACTGTAACCCTCTGCAAGTTAGTAACAGTTAAATTTTCATGATTTCTAAGTAAAGTGACAGGAGAATTGGGAACAGAGCCTGATGCGCTGTGTGTGTTCAACTAGGTAGTGATACCGAGATCCTTCTTAACAACTCGAAGTCTAGAGACAGTGGGAGTCCGGCTGAAATGTTGCTCGTAAGCCCTTCTAGGATAACTTATGTTTGCCGCACAGGTTTGGGGGTTGGGGAATTGGTGTTGCCGTCCCTCCGAAGGGAGAGAGTTTAAAATACTTTCCCGAAAAAGAGATCTAACATTCCAGTTTTTCCAGCACCACCTCTCCAGGGATGCTTGGCTCATTTAGAGGGAGGGCTGCTGGGGGGAGTGCCTGGCTCTGGAGGGTCCTGACGTGCAGCTCTTGAGGATGCACGCCAGCACGCAGCAATCCCTGGGGTCGCCTCTCTGACGACAAGGTCTCTGTGAGTGGATGTGCATTTCCCCCCATTTTGTAGGAGGCAACCAGAGTGATCTCAGTGGCCCAGTCCGTCTCACTGGTCAGTCTTTGCTCAGTTTTGGCAATTTCCTGTGGTTCTGAGACACAGTTCTTTCAGAAAGTGGGCCAGTAGCTGGTGTATTGGGATTCATGCAGAATGTTGGTAGAGCCAATTCTAAATAGCAACCACTCAACGCTAATTCCTGAAAAAGATAAATTTTCTGTCCTTCACGGGCTTGTTAAATCACTTTTAATATCACTTTTAATGTAAGTTACTTCTGGATTTAGAGCTAAATTTACTTAAATTACTTCAGTTACACTGGAGAGTGCCCTAATAAATTTTTTTTTCAATCACCCACAAAATGTTAAATGGGTTTGTGCTCATCAAGCTCACTCTGAGCCTTCTCTGAAGATCTCTGCTCACTTCTGCTCTGTTGCCTTAAAAGACTGGGTGAGCCGCAGCTCCCAAAGTAACAAAAGCTAAACGGTGAGGGTAGATGCCAGGCGCTTTACATTCCCCACTTCTTTTCCTAATGACTAATATTAGCGAAGGCTACTTTATGTCAGAGTTACATCCCTTCACTGTTGACTCTAAATTCTCTTCCACAACATGAATGTAGTGAAAATATTCCCTCTAACCAAACTTCTCTGATAGGGAGCTGTCTCTGAGGAGGTAATTTGCAATTTGTGGGAGCTCTGACAAACAAAATTTGCCTGAGTGCTTGCTTTTTACCTCTTCTTTATTGGAAGTGGGAGGACAATCAGGCGGCTTGGCATGCTGACCCAGGGCTGCTGTGGGGTCCAGGCCCCCTGCGTACTGCCAGGAGGCCTTAGCAGCTGGTGTGTGCCTTTTACAGTCCTTAACTTGGGGATGGTTCCAGCCGGGCAGGCTTTGTCAGCCTTGATGAATTCTTGTTGCAGGGCTGTCCTCTGCTTTATAGGATGTTGGCAGCATCCCTGGCCTCTACCTCCTCAATGCCCATGGCACCTCCCTCGTTGTGACAGCTGAAAACGTCTCCCTCCAGACCTTGCCAGATGTCCCCTAGGAGGCAAAATTGGCCTCTGTGGACTTCTGCAGTAGGAATGTGCTAGGGTGACACCTGGTGCTCATGTCTGCCTTTGGGTTCTTCTGCCTGGCCCCAGAGAAGGTCACCAAGTGACCCAACTCCGCTTTTAAAGAGTCTGAGTCCCATGTGGGATGTTCTGCCTAGGCTGGAGATGTGTGATGGGCCCAAGGTGTGGCCTTAGGCTTTTTGCTACATTGAAGACATTTACACGATCTCCCTGTCTCCACCTTTTTGATGAGAGGGTGGTGACGTTGAAGATCTTTTGAGAAGGTATATTCGTGGGGGACAGGAGGAGATGGAAGTTCTTGTACACACATCTAGATATATAACTATGCAGTGAGAATAGTTTTTGATAATTTGGCAAGTCCGCTAAAATTGTCCTTCAGGCTTAAGTTTCAACAATGAACTAAATCATAACATCTCTTACTGCTCTCATATCTTGTTTGTGAAAATTACATTTCCGAAAAGAAAACAGACAGTAACCTCCCTGCAGGTTGTGACCATGTCTGAAAATTCTACATTCCGAGAGAAGCCTAACATGGTTTTTCCCTATTGAAAGTTTCTGCTGTATTCTTGTTGATGTGAATAATCTAAACAAACTTTAAATGAAAAAAAAAAACATGATGAACAGCGGTACGGATTCTAGATAGGGGATTATGTCCCAAGGGATGCCAGTGCCACAGTCTTTGTATAAGTTTCATATTTGGTGCAAGCAGCCTGGGGTTCTTCTGTGGTATTGCTAGCACATCGAGTGCAGTTTGCCGTCTTTGATTCTATACCATCTGAAGGGCTTAGCTTTCAGAGCTTTTCCCGAACACACGTTACAGTGCTCATCGCTAGCGATTCTGAGGGAGCAAGCCATCAAACTTAACTCCAGTTTTTGAAAACACTAAGATGCATTTGCAAGATAAATGAGTTCAAGCTCTCTCTCATCCTGGGATCATACACCTGGGGTTGAGTATTTAGAAGGAACTTAGAATTATGGTCAAGTAAGGCCCTTTACTTTGTGTCTGATATAATCATCCCAGCATGGCCCCCGATGATTTTGCATTCGTGGGTAAACATCATTTGTCACTCATAATAGAAAAGTGGGAGGAGGAGGTTAACATACCTATAGACAATACATGCACTGTTCCTGCATGTGTCACAATTAGCTGTGTCTTGCCCAGTCCGATATGAAAGCCTACAAGATAAGAACAGGAGAGCATTACAAGTGGTGGCTGGTGGTTGCTGGCTATTACAGAGCAGGCACCTCACATCAGATGCTTTCCCAATGCCATTGCTTGCCATGGTAATGCAAACTGATTCTTGTGTGTTTCCCATTTGGCTCCTGTCTGCATTTATCATACAAAACCAATGCAATGTCCACAGCTAAGATGATAGTTAAAATAAATCCAGAATGTAACATAAGCTACTGGATGAAGTAGATAATCTGATTTTGCTAAAAGGGAATTGGGGATGTTTCAGTGCAGCTTTAGGTTTATGGTATTTTAAAGAAACATGGAGGGAAATGCAATGCCAGATATGCTGACTCTGTGGCTTAACTCTGCCCCACAACCTCTTGGCTTGCTGGAGTACAAGTCTGCAAACTACAGTTCCCGGGCTGACTCCCGTCCCTGGTCTGATTTTGTCCATCAATCTAAGAATGGGTTTTATATTTTAAATGGTTGGGAAAAAAGGGGAGAAAGAATAATAATATTTGGAAACTGTGTAAATTAATGACATTTAAATTACAGTGTGCATAAAGATTTTGAGAGTAAAAAAAATAGTGAACATTTTTTCTTAAGTATCTTCCATTTTGCTTCTTGGTTTCCAGATTCCAGAATATTTCTTCTCTGGCTCTAGAGGGAAAACAGTTTGCTCAGCTTTGTGGAAGAGTTCTCCTAGTGTTGCTGTCATGCCATCCACTGACCTTTTCTGCCTGTTCTGTCAGCCCTATGAGGCCACACAGTTTTGTTTTTATGGTGGGGGCGGGGGGACAAGGTTGGTAACTCTCTTCCTCTTTAAAAAAAAAAATAACCTTAGAGTATTTTTTGGAGACTACTGTGGAAGGTCGAATAAAAGGTCGATAAGCAGGGTTTTTTTGACCAGGCCTTGACTATTTCTTGGCCTGGTCGCCTCAAGAAATTAGCATTAAGGGTGCTTTCGTGCTCATGGTTTTCTTTTAATGACTTCAGCTGACCTTTCTGCTCTGATATCTCTGATACAGCCAGGTGTAGTTTTTCCAAATATTCCTTTGTACCCAGGGGCAAACATGATAACCACAGTCTGTTAAATTTGTGGCAGAAGAAAAGCTTCCATCTGAATTGGTTTATGTACACTTAGGGGGTAAACTTATATTTATGTAATCACTCAATGTAGTAATAGTGTGCGCAGAAGGTTTTCTGTCAACATCGATAGTCAATATTTTTATCACCTTCACTGTGTAAACCCTTGTATGCATTGTGGATTTTGAATTGAAAATAACTATTGTTTTCCTCATTATATTTTCTGTTACATAAACATTTGACAAAAAGATTTCCTACTCAATGTCATGTTGTCTCAGTGAGCTTTGGTAAACTCGGGACTTGCCCTTTGAATTCTGTGTATTTTACCTATTAATCAAGTGACCATATTCTGCCCTAAAGTGCTGCTGATCATTGCCTGTGACCCCAGTGTATTTGCGCCCGGCCTGGAATCGTAGTGTGGCGGCACGTGTGTTGACCTTCGTCCACCATCACTTTCTGTATTGGGCTCCTTTGGGTATGCACGTTTGGTGTTTTACTCTCCCCTCAGCTTAGTCAGTAGAGAGGAATAGTTAAGAGCCTGTGCATCCCAACCTCCCCTTTTTATTCATTGGACATGGCCACTTTCTTACTTAGACTTTTCCTCTTGTTGACAGACCCCAAAAGTACATTCCTCATGAACCTTCCCACCTGGCTCCACATCGGTCAGACCCATTCCAGGGTTCCTCTGTGTCATGACATGGACCTTCTCCATTCTTCCATGCCTGATGTATATATAAAGGGACTTTCTCCATTTGACATATTCTACTAGAGCTTGCCCTAAGCTCATTTCTGATCGAGGTCATTTTGTACGGTATTATGCACAACACTTGAGCCCATGTCCTAGCAGTGACATGCTGGTGTGGAACGTGTTGCACACTCTTAGGTTGGGTTGCAGATGAGGTACTGTTCTGCTTTTGTGTTGCATGAGCTTGTGCTAACCACCAACCAGGTGGCTGTTTATAGGAGTTAGTCACATTCCAAAGGTGAGGCTTTTAAAAGAAAGCAGGCAAAATCAGGGACATTTCTTAGCCCTTATCTGAGGGGCACTCTTTCTGGGTTCTGAGGAAATACGAATTCCAAGCTTGTCGAACTTTCCAGTCTTAGACCCTAGGTAAGATCTCGATCAAGCCTCATCAACACCAACACCCCTTACTTGTTCAATATCGTAGAGTTCCAGGTGTCTCACATTAGATCCTTGAGCCCTCAAATTAATTATGGTATCCTCATTTTAAAGAGGAGCATACGGTAACATTTTGCATCCAGGATCTCATTATTAGACCCCAGGCTTCTGATTCTCTGTGATGCCTTCCTTCTACCTTGGGACTGGTGTTCTGCAGTATGTGTAATTGGCAGCTTGGGATAGTCAATGAATCCAGCAATGATAGGACAAGGGCTTCAGGTACCAGAAATGCACTAGAGGGCTCTCTTCCAGGATGTTGGCATTTTTCAGTTAGAAATTGCTTTTTAAAAGCATTTTCTGAAAAGACTCTATTCTTATCCCCTTCTAAAAAGCACACACTTTTTTTTTTTTTTACACTATTACAGTCAGTAAGCAAATAGTTACTAAGTGCCTGTTAAATGTTGGGCATTATCTGGCTACCGAGAGACATTTTTGGATAAGACAGTCCTCCCAGAGCTTGCGGTAGAGTGGCAGAGGCAGGCAAGGAATACATAAACACATGGATGGATGGATAGATGGATGCATGGCTGAGTTCTGATGACGCGTGTTAAGGAAAGGTTGTGAAGAGGTGGCTTTAGCTAGCACACTGAGGACACAGATCCTGAAGTGGGACCTCGATGATAATAAGAAAAAGAAATGAGTCATCTGAAGATCCAGGGTTGAGTGGTGCAAGCAGGGGGACTGTCACATGTGAACATCCTACAGTGGGAATGATGTTGGCATGTTTGCATGACAGGAAGAAAAAGACCAGTGTGGCTAGAACACATGTTGCATACAGGAGTTGGGGAGGAGATGAGATCAGATCATGTAAAATAGGAAACACTTTGGTGGACATTATTTTAAATTTAATGAAAAGCCATTCTAGACTTTTTCTTATTTTTGGATTAAACAGTGACGTGGAAAACACTTCTTGACTTACTCTCACCCATGCCTCCAATATCACTTTCATCTAGTTTCTTTTCTCTTGCTTCTTTTATTTACAACACAACCTGATTCACTGAGATATAGTACGGTTTGGCTGATGTCTACTTGTAAGAAGCAAATGAGTCATCATGCCTACTTTATATGGAGACATATTTGTGGTCATTGGTTTTTAGCTAATTTAGAAGAAAAACAGGTGGTCAGTCCTGTTTCCACCATGTCTGAGAAGTATTTTCAGGATCTCATTGCCATGAACTTTTCTTGGAGACCCCTCAGTATGTTTCTAAGGTTGTTTTTTTTTTAAGGACCTTTATTTTGTTGAAAGGATTCAAGTGTTTGGAGTCCATAAAGGCAGTTTATAGAAGTAGAGGTCAATGAGAAATTAATTTGTGGATAAAATTTAAAGTGTTGCCCTTGTATCATGCAGTTAAGTCACAGGCTGCCTCCAGCAGCTAATGTCAATCAAGGTATGCCTGCAAAAATTTTATTAAGCATGAAGGTGTTTTCAGTAGAGGGCTTAAACTATGTAATCCATTGTGCTTATTGCTTTGATAATCCATCTAATTGTCTTGTAGCTTTCAAGCTGTAGGGTTTGGCTTCACTGATAATTTTATGGTCACATTAATAATTGTGTTACATCATCTAAATGAATGTGTTCTCTAAATATAGATGAAACACATAAATTCTTTCTATAGGACAGGGAACACAAAGTACTGTTATGGAATTTCCCTAATTTTTCCTTCTCACTTGGAAGCAAGTCATAAAACCAGTACTTGAGATGATTATCTTTCTAGATCACCATTGCTGTGAAGAGAAGCAATCCAGACTCTTTGGACTGCTGGAGCAGATGCTTCTCCAGTGACAGGAGGGCTAGAGATCTTGTGCAATTTTAAGTTTAGAGAAGAGAGAGCTTAGATTATTGATGTAAAAGCCGCAGAGGAAGAATGTTAAAAAAAAAAATTACTAAGTTTTCCATCTTGAAAGTTAATTGCTATCTTCATAAAGCTCTCTTTCCTTTTGTTTTGAGGAGTTATACCTTATATGGGTTTATAATCCTGTGCCTGTCACAGTGCCCAGTACACTGAGTATTTGGTTAATAGTAATGTGACCAAATAATACACTCTTTTGGTTCTCATATTGAAGTTCAGTAATAGACAAATCTAATGAAAAAATTCCAACCAAGTACAAAAAGCAAACGAAAAGTATACATTGTGAAAAGCTCTGGTCCCCACTTTTTTCCCAGTAGGAACCCCTTTGTACCCTTGTGATAAGCATGCTCACTGTAAGTAAGGATTTTTTTAATACACTGATCTTTGTTGCACTCACTATTGTCCACTGCAGTTATTTGCCATTTGCCAGTATTTTCTGGTCTTAGCAATGTACAAAACTTGGAGAGAACCTAACATTCAGCACCAAGGACAGCACCAGAGTGCTGAGTTGTCCAGAACTTCTTCTCTTCTGTTCCCTTGACTCTCTTGCCCCCATCTCTCCAGAGCACAGTTCTAACTGAGGAATGATTCCAGAATCTGGAACCTCTCCTCGCTTGATGCCCTTTTGACACTTAATGGTCTTGGAGGGCTTCGCTGAAAGCTAAAGGAGACTAGGCATGAGTCATGAGGTGATTAGGGATGTAAAGAGCATGGACATCATGAAAACACATGGAGGAGGGAAGGGTTGCTCCAGATTTGTTAAAGCAGAGGGATGTGGACAAGTGAATTTTACAATGTAGTTCTGGTGGGGTCCAGGTGTAGAGCCATTTCCACTTCTGCTTTGTGGATTTCTTTACAAGACTTTGCTCTGCTTTACAGAAAACAAGATGAGTGTCCTTTATAGAAGACAATGTGGAACTCTATTTGGGGCACCCCCATTCAAACACAGCACTGGGGCCTCCTTTCTGGAGTGGCCTAGAATTCTCGAGTTTAACTCTGGATGCAGTTCACCAGTTTCTCCAGCTACCTCAGGCTTCTTCAGTAATCTCCAATTTTTAGTTATCATTTTCAAATATATACTTTTGTATGCTTATATAAAAAGGAGGAAAATGGTGATGAATTTGGGGTTTGCAAGTCTTTGGTCATTCCTGTTGCAGATCAACAACAAGAGGTAATGGAAAATAGAATCAACAGCAACAGCAACAAACAAGGTAAGGCCCATGGCAGAGCCTGTGTGGCAGCTTTTATAACAAAGCCATGGGGATGCTGGAGGAGGGATGGCTGCCGGTGTCAGCCTGAGCCGTGTTGTCCTGGGCTGGCAGTGACAGACATGGGTGGCAGTGACAGACAGCATCTGCTTTCTCGAGAATGCATCACAGAGAGATCTAAGATAGCAGAGCCCTAGGTGGTAGGAAAGGGTGCTGAGAAATGTCATAGAAAGGTCACTGAAACCTTTCTTCCTGGCCACATACCCAAGCTGCTCAGTGTCTCTGAGACCTTAAAGATGAAACCTGAGAGGTAGGACAAACAACTCTGACCCCCTCCCAACACCCCCTGCCCCCAAAATTAATTGTTTGGTTAAAAGGTCAGGAATGGGGAAAAAAAAATGCCTCTCACTGTGTCTCTTATCAGAAGCAAAGTCCAACAAAGTCCTAAGCATCTCAGAGAAGAATGGTTGGCAAGTAGAAAATAATCCTATGATATTTAGTAGTAATTACTAGCACTGGATTATTGGATTGACTCTATGCTGTTCCTCCTGCCACATACCACAACACAGTTTTCTCCATATGATCTTAATTTTCCAATCAAAAATTTTCTTCTTTCATTCCTGGGTGACTGTGGATGGTTTTTGACTTGAGAAAAGCATTCTCCTCGCAACTAATGTCACAAGTGTGTTAGCATGCAGCGTGGTGTGGGCCTGTCTCCTGGAACTCCGAGTTGGCACACAGTACACGAGACTCTGTTGCTGAATTGCTGGTCTTTTAAATGGCATGGTGATTTTCAGCAAGTTCAGAATTTCTGGCATGCAGGCAGATGGCGTCTTAGGTGATGCTAAACCCAGGGTATGATCCTTTAATTGTTGTCTTCAAGACACGTACATCACATAGGGTATTGGATTGGTCGCTTTGACTTAACTCAAAGGTATGTATTAGGCCCTTAGCTAGAGAGGGTGATGTAGAAAAGAAAATGGCACGATTTCTACTCTTCGGTGATAATTTTATGCACTTGTTTAATTTATTCTTATTTTGATCCTTCTTGTTCTTTCGGCTTTCTCATTGGGTGCCAAGAAGTGTTTTCTCTACCACATTCTAGCCCAGGTTTGTGCTCCAGCTATCCCTTCATGATAACTGAGCCATCACTTATGTCAGCATCTTAAAGGGCTTTTTCACTTAATAGTCTCAAAGTGACTTTAATTAGAGGCATAAAGTGATACCACAACTATTGTTGGGAGAAACTAAACTTCAAAAAGTAGTCAAAGGCAGCTGTTTTCAGTAACCCCCTACTATGTTTTAAGACCACCCCTGGCAGTGGGTTTGGCTTATTCCTAAGGCTGAGTTCTCACTAGGAATTTGCCAGATTATACCCTGGAAGCGCAGTTACTTCATCATATTAGCTGTTCCATAGTAAAAGTGAATTTAGACTTTCCCTGTATATCTGTGTAAACTCAACTCTATCTGTGATTTGCATCTAAGCTATTCAACGCCAGAATCGGGGGAGCATCCTATTTAAGTGTGTTAAAAGAACACAAAGTCCATTTTCCTAACAAACTCCCAAGGTCATCCGTTGATCAATAGAAGGCAGTGCTGGCTTCCACTAGCAATGGTATGACCTGTTCCCATTTCCCCAGAAGCTGAGAGGAGCCGTCTGTTAGCCAGTGGCCGGCTTGCTATGTTAGGCTGTGCAGTCCTGTGTTCATCAGTGGCCTGGGATTCCCAGGTGGCTAAGCATTTTATGTCTTTTAGAAAGTGAGGTGGTGTTTTAAAGAATGCAAAATAAGTGACCCCCACTCTTTGTGGCACTCCTGTTTCCCCCTGCCTCCAGGCTGTCTAAGAGGGCTGACTGGTTGGAAGCCTTCTTAGGTTCTGTAGGAGTGGCCCATTCAGCTGCGCCCCACGTGCCTTTGGGCAGCTCCCAGTACCTTTCCTCTGCCACAGCGTCTGCCATTCGGTATTGTCTTGGTACCCTTCATAGTTTCCTGTTTGCTCAGTCAACAGCCTGCATGCCAGTCACAGGAGAGGTGGCAATAAACGTTTGTGGCTACGTGGAATGATGAATGGAAGACAAATAACTAAATTGATTGGGAAGGTAACTTTGATTCATTAGATCTATGAGGGTTGGATTGATCTCAGTTCCAGTGAAATTTAGCAGCTCTTAACCTGATTTAAATAAAACTCAGAAAAACTCATGTCCATGCTCTCTGTTCAGTTTCTTGAATATGGCATAATCAACAAATTATTTGTTTTGAGAATTTTAACCAGCAGTCATTAGTTATTATATAACCCTGGTTTCTCTCCTCTTGCCTGTAGATATTAAATAAGGCCAATCTCATTATACTATTGGTTTCCTCTGTTCACCTAGGGCTTCTTTTGGAGAAAAGAGGTCTCGTTGACATTGAAGTACATCAAACTCTTCTTTTCCACCCACACTCATGTGATCCTCCTGAATATGAATGTGTATATTCCAAATATCCCTTGTGTAGAAAATAGAGTTGTCCTGGCTGACTCCCCTCAGGGAGATCTATTTTTGTAGTTTCACGTTAGAACGGAGAAGGGATATCCTATTACCAAGCTCATGATTAGATTTTGTAGCACTCTCTAGTTGAGTTGCAGTACAGCGGAAAAAAAACTGGAGCCTGGGAACCCCAACACCATGTATAATTTCGGCTTGTTGGAAAGTGTGTTGTGGTCAGATTACTTAGAAATGATGTTTTATAGCATAACCCATTCATAGGTTGAGGTAGTTCGTTCTTCTTCCTGTTTGTCTTAACCTTAATTTCTTTCCTTTCCTTTCCTTTCCCTCTCTCTCTCTCTCTCTCTCTTTCCCTCCCTCCCTCCCTTCCTTCTTGCTGCTCTGAAATACCTTTTATTTTTTAAATAGGGGTATTTATTTATATACAAATATTGCCTTTCTGTACTTTTAACTGATGAAATGTTTTTTCCGTTAATCAAAATTACAGTGAATAAGTATTTATAAACATTTTTAAGTTAATAAATATGTATAAGTTGATCTTTTTTAAATTAATTAACATATAATGTATTATTAGTTTCAGAGGTAGAGGTCAGTGATTCATCAGTATTATGTAACACCCAGTGCTCATTCCATCACGTGCCCTCCTTAATGTCCATCGCCCAATTACCCCATCCCTTCATCCACCTCCCCTCCAGCAACCCTCAGTTTGTTTCCTATGATTAAGAGTCTCTTATGGTTTGTCTTCTTCTCTGATTTTGTCTTGTTTTATTTTTTCCTCTCTTCCCTTATGATCCTCTGTTTTGTTTCTTAAATTCCACAGGGTAAAGTTCTCAAAGTTGTTCATAGCCTGTTCTCCCAGGGCCAGGAATGGAGATGTTGATCCTTGAAGAACTATCTTCCCATGCAAGCCCCATGTCATCTTAGTAAACACATCCTAGTAACCTAATCCTGGTTATTTCTGCTTCATCTTCTAGTTAAGAGACCTTAAAGGGTTTGGCCGTAGATGAGCCCAGACCACTAGCTGGCCTTCAGCCTGTTTGCATGGTCACAGCTCATCAAGTGCTTCCTCAGCACCAGCGTGGTGCTTGGCCTTTTCCTGGGGGGCAGTCGCTTGGGTGAATAAAACATAGTCCTTACCTTCAAGACACTGAACATCTAGAGGACATATGTTTCCAATATGAAGGAGCTGCTTCTATGCTGACCGAGTAGAGATGTAGAACTGTTGCTGGGGACAGTTTCAGTGCTCATTCAAACGCACACCCTTGTTCTGGCCCAGATGTTCTGTTCCCTCATAGGCAGCTCCGCATATGCTGGCAGGTTCCCAGCACCCTGCTTGTGGCTTTCTTGGAGCCGTTTTTCGGTGGATGCTGATGATGTGATGAGGTGTTTTTGTCTCACGTGGCTGAGAGCATCTTGGTGGCCACAGATTTATCTTCCCAGTCCTGGCACTGAGCTCACAAGCACTTTCCGTGGAGCAGGGCTTGAGGTGTCCATCATAAATACCTGTTTCTTTTGTGACTCATAGAAAGTGCCATACCTCCTTCTCTGCTTTCAACCTTTCCACAACACTTATCAGATGGAACGTGCCATACATTTTAGTTACTATTTTGCTTTCAGTCTCTCTCCCCCCTGACAATGTCAGCACCATGAGGGCAGAGATTTTTTTTCTGTCTGTTCCCTGATGAATGTTCAGTGCTTGCATTGGGGCGTGAAGTAAAGTGGATGCTCAAGAAATATTTTTTGAATAATGAATGAGAAAATGAGGGAATAAGTGAATAAATGAATGAATGAATGAATGAATAAAGAATGTGTCTGAGTATCCTGCTGGGTTAACTGACATCATACCCTGTGCTTCTGAAATGAAAATAGGACAGTCAGCTTTGTGATGTTTCCAGCTGGATCAGGTGAGAACATGTCTCAAAGTATTAACATGATCCCATCTTAAATTTCCCCAACAAGTAGAAAAGGTCAGTCATCTGCTTCCCACACCCAGATATTAAAATAAGTGGCCCAGCCTATACCTCAACCAGCCCCCTCCTCATCCCTGGGAGATGTCATTTCTTGATCTCAGAAGCAGTCCTGGCGAACGAGTTTCAGTGAGAAACAAACACCTGATTAGTAATGAATGCAGGTGTTTTCTTTATATGGTATTGACAAATTAAATTTTATTAGCCTAGTAGCTCCCCAAAATGTGGTAACCCTATAATTCTCAGGAGGCTCTGGCTTTTAAGGAAGCTTGCAATGCTTGTTTTCATTCTAAAGGGAAACAAAATGGTGGCCATTGGAGGCGCATGGCAGCTGGTGTGATGCTTCAAGTAGGCAGGGGTCTCTGGGAGCTAGCTGGTGTCTCTTGCTTCTCCCTCAGCCCTCTGCCTCACCTCCAGCAGTGCCTCCCTGCATCTCCCTAAGGCTCTGCCTCATCTCCCTGCTCACTTACCTTCACACAGAGCCATGCTTGACGAAGAAACAGGAATATATGATTATTATTATTGCATATCCATTATTATTACTGTCAGAAATACATGTAGACTTGGACAGAGACACAGAGATAAACACTGTATTATCAGGGCAGGCCTTCTCTCTTTAGAGTTTTATCATCATATTTCCATAACATAAAATCATCATAGGTAAGAACTGGGGAAGATAGTAATTATTAATTTTATGCGTGGACTGCCTGGTTATGTTACAAACAGGGCAAAGCTTGCATTTTCTTTCTACAGTCCTAAGTTGCAAAATGGAACCGTGATGACAAGTCCCTCACCCCAAAGGGCACCAGGAGTAGCTATTAATAAGGACAATAACTTTTTAGGGCTGAGCTGAGGCTGAATTGATTAACTTGTTTTCCTGGAAGACAGATAAAGCTCAAGCTCTAATTTATTGAAAATTAATGAAAATGAATTATGGTGGTAGTGGCTACCGAGCTAGAATGAGAATAGGGATCTGGGTATGTTGTACTAAAGGAGAGCTTTCTGTGGCTTGCCATGTTTCTGCCATACTCGTTCTCTTCCACAGAGTCTGACTTCCAGAGGTTTTAATTTGAAAGCATTAATGTGCATTTGCTAGTACTGGTCATAAATATCCACAGAGCCCTTCATGTTTGATTTACAGTTTCTTTTGAGATATATATATATATATATATATATATATATTTTTTTTTTAGAGCAGTTTAGTTAATTTTGAATCTGAACTTACTCTTTGTGAAGCTTCCGTGCTTTGTTTCAAAAGTCTGACCTTGTGCTGGTTTTCTTTAAACAATCGCTTCAGAGATCTTGCAGTTGAAGATTAAAATCTTTAACTTTTGGTGTCATCATTTGTAAGATTCTTGATGTCCAATTGTGAGACTTTTATCTGGGGCGATAGTCTAGTGCCGTAACCAATGAGATGTCGAGAGAAAAAATTTAGTCCATTTTTGGTGCCTAGGACCTCGATTCTCATAAATGTCCTTTCAGATCCGGCCTTTAGAATCCACACATGCTTATTTTTGTTGCATTGAAAACTTTCCTCCAATTTGTGGTTCACATGAATTTAGACGTACATTTGAGGAAGGTAGAGCCAGGAGGGCATGTGCTGAGCCTCTGACGTGACAGATGGTACCTGAAGGCTTTGACGAGTTCTCCCCAGGAAGGTTGCCTATGGATAGATTTTGTGCTTGGCACTCAGGTCCCTGGACTTCAAGATCAGTGGCTTTGATTTTTTTTTTTTTTTTTTTTAATTACCTCACAGAGGACATTCCTCTTACTGATTATGAAACCTTAAATGCATGCCTTAGTACTGGGATCCCTTTAAAAGGTGTTTTCTGCTTTCTCCAGAACATAAGTTTGCAAAAATCTCACCAGCTCTGGGCATGAGAGCCTCTTAGTCCCTTCAAGTTAGAGGAAGAATCCGGATTTGCAGTAGCAACAAAAGCCTGCTTTTTAATTCTGTGTGGATATAGCAGCTTTGCCATTTTCAGAGGATGAGATGGCGAGTGCTCAGGCCTGACAGAGATCTAGATGTAATGTCTGCCTTTGCCATCTCTCACCGCCTTCTGACCTTGGGGACGTCACCGAGCATAGCCAGGCTGTAGTTTTCTGGTGCAGATAATTCCTACCTTCAGTGTTATTTTGAGGATTCAGTGAAACGACGCAGAATGCTTGCATGTTGCAGGTGCTCAAAATGGATGTACTTCATGGGTGTTGTGCCCACTTCCCTGAACTCTTCCACAGATCCAATGGGCTACAGAGCTCAAGCCGTTTTTGCATAGCCTAGCAGGATTTGTATCAGATTTTAAAAAGTTTTGAAAACTAGAACTTGCATTTCATCTCTTTAAAAAAAAAAAAAAAACACCCGAATTCTGGGATACAAATCCATAAATGTTCATGTCATGCCTTGAATTTTATCTGCAAATGGAGCGTCTGGATTGCCTAGTAACTCTGTGGTGAGGCATTTATTCACCTACGAACTTAAGAGGCCGGGGAGGTATGTGAAATCCATTTTGGCATTCTGCACAGGAAGATTATTTAAATTACATTTTCAAGTATGTGTGATACCTACATGAAGCCCAAAGCAAGAATTTGGAATGTGTTTTATATTCTTACAAATATATTTGCTTCATTTTTCATATTAAGGATGGAAAGGCTTAATTATTTTTCAAGAACTTAAAAAAAAGTGTTTACAAAGTTCTATAAATATGAAAAGAGAAAAGACCACGGCCCTGTGCATTAAGTGAAGAGAATGCTGGAGAGTACATGATCTGTGCTTCCATTGCAAAATCATAAAACATAACTTATACTGGAGACTTTAAACTTGAATATTTGATCACAAGTATATAAAAGCCATTAGTTGCAACAGAAAAGGAAAACGGAAAGGTGTTTCTGAAATCTGTTCAAAGGATGGCACCCAAAAAGGACAGAAGCCAATTCGAGCATGTGTAGCAGCTGAAGAGATAAAAAGTAAAGTGTCAGTAGACAAGAAAATACGACAGTGGGATCCCTGGATGCATTTATTGAAGGACATCCGTAGAGAGGGCTCTGTTGCTTTATTCTTTCTCTCTCTCTGTCAATTTTTAGGTAAGGCAGTGGCTGAAATGATGATGTTGTTAGGCCTCTCTGGAGGATTTGTTCTTAGAGCAGAAAGGAGCTCTGAGGTCCCCTGACTCATCTGGACTGTCCTTTCACAGGGGAACAGGTAGCTGGGAGATGAGCTGGGACCGACCTGTGTTTCCCAACTCCGCACCCCGCCTTGGCCATGACGCCAGATCCGCATGGCCTGTGCATGTCTCTGAAAACGAACACAGCTGATGTCTCCCTTTGTAATCCTCCCTCCCTCCTAACCTTCAGAAAGAAACCAGCCTGTATCATAAAGCAGGAAAATCCCGCTTGAAAGTGTTGAGGCTTGCCCCTTGCTTAACCTCCCCCACTTGAGCACTTGGAAGGCTGCTTCTCAGTAACAAAGTAACTTGGAAGGAGGTAACTTCTACTGAGGGCAAACACAGCCCTGGATTGAGAGCCTTGTCCTCTGTATTTGAGAAGCCCACGGGCAGGTATTCTTAGCTCCCTTTTATAAAGGAAGAAGCTGAAGTTCAGAGAGGTTAATAACCATGCCTAAGCACAGCTAAGGGAGAGAGGGGCAGAGCAAAGTTGCCAACTCAGGTCTGGCTAACTGCAGAGCCCGGGTCGTTCCACTTGGCTCCCCTCCTGGATCTCATTCCCAGAAAACGGTAAAACGAAGTGAGCGGGAGACAGACCTCAGTAGGCTGGCTGGAATGTTTGGGTGACGACAGATGTGCAGAGATACCGAAACTGATTTATCAAGAAGATTAGAAAATGAAGTGCTGACACTTTTCTCCTGTTCAGATAGGGAGCGCCGAGGGGCAGGAGTGCCTTTGGCGGGGAATAAGGACCTTTTTGCTCCTGGTCTCCATGCCGGGTGCTGCTTTCCCTTTGCGGCGCACAGTGCCTTGCGTTTTTGTGATGCATCATGCCAGCCGCCCGGGAAGGTAGCACACGGCATTCCTTCCAGAGGAGACCCACGAGGGGTGTTTGCAGAGCCACAAACACCACCCACCTGCCCTCTTCGAATCGGGGCCCTCCAGCTAACCAGGTGGAAGACGTCCATCTCAGTCAGTGGGTGGGTGTTGGCCAGAACAAGCCAAGCATCCCTCCAGAGGGTGCCTGATCACACTGAGATGGACATGCCTTACTGTGCCCAGCCTTTCCTTCAGCTTTTGGAGGGGGGTTCTGGGATGTTCCTAGTCTGAATCTCACGTGCAGACCTTTGTGGTTCCCGTGTTCGTGCCCTGGCTGCCGCCACAGTGGTATGTGGGTTTCCGTGTTGGGTCTTTCTGCTTTGTGACTTCAATTGTCCCCTTATGCTTCCTCTCTAATTGTGATGCAGTATTTATTCTGTTTGGACATAGATAATTAGGGAAAATTTGGAGAGACTTCTCCTTCCCTGACAGGTCCTTCTGAAGTGTGCCTGATTCCGAGTGATTTGTCAATACAGGGACATAAGATAAAGCAAGTGTATCCTTTCTGTCCACATAGCGTATCGAGGTGACAGCGAGTCATGGTGCACAATTATGTGCTGTGATAACCTCTTCCTGCTGGTGGGAGAGTGAGACCTTTCTCATGTTTTAAAGACATGCTGTCATGTATGTATCATACATACCAATTACACAGATATGAATAACATGCATGGAGTTCACAGGCAGAATGCTGAAGGCTGTATGGGCTGAGGATGAACAGTCAGGCGGAGGCTTGAACCAAGTGATCATCAGTGACCTGGGGACGCTTCAGAGTGGGGCCCTGAGCTCATCTGACTTGTATCCCCTCCTTGCCTGGCACAGGGCTCAACACACAGGAGACTCTTGGTAGAGGCCCTCTGAACAAGTGCGTGAATTGTACGCCTGTCAGTCTGGCAGTCACACACCTGGGATCGTCCCTCGCCCATCTACTGACCTGGTTTTCTACACGACCATGTGGCACAAGTCGGCGCACTCTGCCTGTGGCCCAGACCCAGCTCCTGGCTGTGTATCCTCATTTGTGCACATACTGTCTATGGCTGCGTTCGTGATATGGTGGCAGAGCCGAATCGTTTGACCGTAGACGGTGTGGCCTTCAAATCCAAACACATTTACTGTCTGGCCCAAAAGCATGCCAACATCTGCCAGGTTGAAAGGTGATGCTGAGGTCTTCAAATAACCATAGATCCTGAAAGCCTGATTATTTCCGCCCGCCCTCTGGATGTATCTGCATATACCTTCACCCGCTGCATGGCCAGCCCCCTTGCTTTAGTGATTAAAAGAAAAGCAAAGCTGGGCCAACAACATAGGATTCCACACTGGGTTTACATTAGCTTGTTGCTGCCCTCAGGTCTTTATTCCTACCTCCTTTGTCTTCAAAGCCATGGTAAGCACTGCCCTCAAAGGGCCCCTGATCTCGGGGGGGATTCCATTGGCTTATTTTTCTTTGCTATCCCTGTGTGCCCTGGACCTCACGTCACAGAGAAATACTCTTTTTCGGTGAGGCTGAAGCGGCTGGACAGGACCCCGGGAGCCGTAGCACAGATGAACGGGAGACTGGGTCACTGGGTTCACAGCCCTCCCTGTAAGCTGCTAGAGTCCTTGGGCTGGTTTGTTGTTGAGGTTTTGCTTCTTTTAAGTGATGGTCTCACATTTGCTCTGATTCAGTACAGCTGCAAAGCCTCCGGGCTTCCAGATTTCATCTCTGCCAATCCCTCACACTTGACGGCCCAGAGTGGCGTGGGTTCTGCTCTCTCCCTGACTCTCATTACCCAAGCCTGCAGGTAACACCCAGCTGACGCCGGGAGAGATGTGACCAGTGAAAGAGCCTACTTGACTCTGGGCAACAGCAGATCCTGCCCTCATGCATGACAGCTTGACTAAAGCTTCTCATGTAGTTTTCGGGTCTTCTCTGAATGGCCGAGTCTCATTAGGCTGTCACCAACCACGGAACCCATGAAGACATTCAGAGTGTTGGGGTGCAGTCTTAGAAGTAAATAACCGTCTTCCCACGAAGTGCCCATGCAGTTGCTGGTGAGTGCACACCGGGAGCACTTTGGACCTGCAGCCCGTGGGTCAGAGGGTCTCCTGCCCAGCAGCCCCTGGCTGTTCTGGGGAATTATGGCTGTTATAAGAAGTACTTGGGTTTTTAAACTCAGTGCCCCGTTTGCCTGGTTTGCGGCCTTTAGCAACTACATTAGTGGCCTACTGAGGCAGCCTGTGTGACCCTGAACTTCCTGGGAAGAGGCAAGAATAATATTGAGAGCTCTGAAATAAGCAGGATCATTCCTGGCATTCGTACCAGCACAGTGACCAAATGCTGCCCTCACTGCATGAAGCGAGCAATGTTAGTGATCTGCCCAAATGTTTTACAAGGGCCCGAAAGGCATGATTTTGAATACTTTTTGCACAGCTACCTCCTTATGGAATGCTTCCTCTGAAATGCTCACATTAGGACATGGCCTTTCCTTGAGGCCTACTGTGTGTTGCTTTCTGCGACTAGCTTTGCAGACATCGTCTTTAAGCTTCTAGTAGCCTTGTTTTGTATACGATGAAATTGGAGCTCCCTGAGATTCAGTAACTTCCCTAAGCTGAAAACACTCTGCCAAGGCCTTTTTGAAATTGACATAAGCAAATGAGATGAATGAATCGCATGAAAAATAATTTGGAAACTCCTGAATGTGGTTGGGGTTGGTGACCCCGGAATTCCCATGCACAAAACAACTCTTTCAATAGGCTTGTCTGACAGACTCAATATGCAGTTTGTCCAGACTCACTAGTGAAAGGAACTTCAAGAAATGTAAGTTGGCCCGTGGAACCTAGCCAAGTGCAAAGAGTATTGCCTTCCCTGGCTTTGTTCTAACATCCTACACCAGAGCAAGCCCATGGCCTCCCTGTGCAATGTGGGTGTAGAGGCAGAATCTGTCAGTGGGATTCAAAGTTGTGGGCTCCACAATGCACATAAGATGCCTGTCCTCACTGGGTCCCCTCCCAATGCAGGTAAATTCTTGACAGAGTAGGTTCTCCTTGCTTAATTAAGGGTAGAAGGTGAGCAGAGAAATTTTACCCAGCTTCTGAGCATTCTGTACTGTTGATGACTTTTTAAACTCTAGAATATTTTCCAAGGAAAACTGTACATATCTTTTTAACTTGGTCATGAAATTCTTTGTCATGTTACATAAGGACTATATAATAATCTGTGGAAAGTAGAGTAAGTTTTCCTGTTTTTTTTTTTTTTTTTGCCATGAGATGCAAGGGAAACACCTTATTCCCTGGCTCAGATGGGGTACATAAAGTAAGTCCTCCTTTAGAGTGACCATCCTGGGGCATGCCCATCAGGGGCACGGTCTGGTTCTTGGAGGGGCAGAATGGTCAAGTTTCAGGATTTTGTGAGCTGATTGAAATTGGCCATGGTAGCAATATTTACACCATGGAAATCAGCAAATGCTATCCACCCCCCACCAAACCAGTTGATAAAGATGTTCCAGCACACCTGTCTTCCACCCACCGCTCTGTGCTGGCCTCAGACACCCAGGAAAGGAGCTTGCCCCTTCTCTGCGCACCTGCGAGGCTCACATCCCCTCACATCCTGACATTGAAAAGTGGTGGAAATGGGAGCTTTGACCAAATTAATGGCCTCGGGCATTGGCAAGAGGGGCCACCTTTAGGGTGGCCTTGGGGTTTGAAACTACTTGACTCACTGTGATCTGAGTGCAGAGGGTTCAGAAACAGAGGTGAGAAGGCAGGCTCCGGGACGGATGGTGGATACGGGACTGCCTCTCTGCAGCGAGCTTGTCCGGAGCAGGCAGCAGCCGAACTAGGGATTGATTTTAAAGTCAGCTCACCGTTTGCCTTGATCTCTAGTGCTCAGTCCTGACACGGTTAGGAGCCAGGCACTGTGCCCCGTCTTGGGGAGCCCAGGCTGAAGGACTTCTTGTGACTACAGCAATGCTCTGTGTCCTGTGCAGTGACCAGTCATCACATTGGCTCTTGGGCACCTGAGATATTGCCCGTACAACTGAAGAACTGAATTTGCAACTGTAATTAATCTGAATTTGAATTTCATTAGCCACTGTGGCTGGTGGGTACTGCACTGGACCGAGCAGCTCAGGGCTTGTAGGAAGAATACTGATGGCAGCCTGTGTGCTGGGAGTGTGGAGGGTACATTCGTCACACTGGACTCAGATGTGGGGCTGCTAAGTGTTCCCCAAACCCCAGCATCTTTGACCAGCCAGACCAATCAATACTCATGCCACCGCAGATCTCAACCCATTCAGATGCACCTGGCACTGGGCTGACTACATTGGAGGGTCACTCCGCGTCCTCCTCTCCTTCCATCTGTAGGATGAATGATGATCTCCCACACTTCCACGTGAAGCAGTGGGGCACAGAGGGGCGTAGCCCTTGCCCCACATCCTTGGAGTCAGAATTCCCACCTAAAGATGTCTCAGTAAGTGCAGGAGCACTGTGTCGCCTGGCAGGGTTGCAGAGAACTCAGAGGATCCCATTTAAAACAAATCTCTACAGTTGTTCAAATAGTGTAAGGAGCCTGTAGCTCAACATGGTTCTCCTTTCCTGGGGTGTTCGTGGGTGTTCAGCCTTGGCAGGGTTTTAGTTCGGCACCTACCCTGGTGAGCATACACATTTATTTAGCATATGCGTTTGGCTTTATACCATTCAGTGACTTTTTTTTTTCCCCCAGCGAGTAATGTTGATGTCTTCCTATTTTGCTGTCTGATTTCAGTCACTACAAGCTATATCAAAGTCTGATTTGGTCCCTGTTTGGACTTTTAATTCTTCTGTGGGATTGTGGTCTCCTGATCGACCAATCCCTTGTAGACCCACCTGAGTGTGTTGTTCCGGGATGTGTACGTATTCAAGTCCAAATGACTGAAATGGGATGAAAATGGAAATGTACACCCAAGACTGAAAGAGGCCTTTTGAAAACATTCTGTAATGTTAGGTTACCACTGATGGCCAGCAGCTGAACACCACTGACTGGAAACGATACTCTGTATGGGGGGGTCGCGTTATTGGGGATCAACTCCTCTTGTAGATGGGCCACCTGCACTATGCTGGAGAAGCCGGAAACCAGGGTCCAGAGCCCGCAGCGGGCACCTTGCCTCTGGAGCCAGGGCCTAAGCCTCACTGGCTGCCTTGGACTGTGGAGACTGTTTCCTCCCCCTTGTCTGCAATACGCAAACACCGTATAACTGAACCACAGAAGTCCTCTTGAGGAAACTTCTGTTTACCGATGGTTTGCTGCCCTGACGATGCATTTCTTAGCTTCCCTTCGTACTGGCTGCTAGCTCACTTCACCAGGGGTAGGACCCCCAGGGTGGGGAACTAACCCCATGAGGTAGTAGGGCCCTCCCTCAGATCCCACCTCCAGATCATGGGCTGCTGCAGGGAACCCAGACAGTGTCAAGGGGAAATGGAAAACAGAAAACCTGGCAGTCAGGACGAAGGCCAGTAAGCCGTGTGCACTGTTTCGAGAAGCCTGGAACTAGAGTACTCCTGGCACCCTGGTTTCAGCAAAGCACACTGCCAGGCCCCCCTTGAGGGGCTCAAGGCTAGCATCCTACCATTAGGTCATTTGCTTTTAAATTTGCTGCTGCACAATTTTAAGTTCAAAAGATGGGAAACACAGTTTAGCCATCTGTTACCAAGGCTGGACGGTGTTGGCTGCCGACTGGAAATGTTCCGTCTGTAGCCCAGCTCCACAGATGAGACCCTCGGGAGGAAACGTACGGTCTCCTAATCACACACAGAGAGGGCTTGACTGAGGGTATGCATTGCTTCTAGGAGCTCCATGGCGGGACAGAGAAACACATCCTCTATTGTGCGAAACCTTGTACAGTCCTGAATATCTATGTCATTCTAATGATTTAATATAACCAAGTCAGCATCTGCTTTGCAGAATGCCATTTCAGTTCTTTCTTTTCTCTTCCAAAATATTCCTAAGAGGCGAGTGGTTTCTTACTTAGGTATTTTGGGCTGGCGTACCTATTATACTTCATATCCTAAACCTCTCGTCCTAGGGCATACAAAGTTAAGACCCATCAATTCATGCATTCAAAAGAGAGGTACAGGACTTGAATTCCAGGCCAGGCAGATGAATGCCAACCACCAAGTGAATCTTTACGGCGAGTATGCAGTGAAGCCTAGCCTTATAAAGTAAATTGGGACCCCACTGAGCTTGCGCTGCCCTCGGACTATCACCTGTTCACGGAAATGCTGGCATTAGTCTTGCTACGCATCTGGTCATTGGAGGCTACGGAGGGACCCTGGGGGTGGTGAGCCCGCCCAGCTTCATGAGAAACGTGGGCATACATACCCTTCCCGATGGGCCTCTCCTTTCTCCAACTCCTGAATGACCCCCAAGAGCACTTTGATGGTTTCTTGGCTGGAGCTGATCAGGTCCTCCATCACCTGCAGCTGTGCTTTCAGATCGACGACTTCCGTGTGAGGCACGATTTGTCGGCATTCTTCACCCACAGCGGCAGCCGTGGGACAAGGCTGGCTCTCCTCCCCCGGCGGGGCTCGAGTCTGTGGGGGCTGCTCGCTACATTCGGGGAACAGGCACTGCATCGGGGGCGAGCAGGCCGCCTCGGGGCCCTGGGGGCCCTGGAGCGCATTGAGACGCGAGGCTCTCCTCCGCTCCTGGTCGGCCGCTGGGCACAGGGGCCACTCGCTTGTGGCAGCAGAGTTTGACAAGGCAGCCTCGGGGGCCTTTGCGCTGGAGGCAGGTGCATAAACGGTGGCCACCTCGGTTTTAAATACGGTCCCGTGGGCCGACAGAGCGGCTTCCTCGGTGTCCGGTGTCGTCCTGTCGTGCTTTGCTTTTCCGTGCAGCTGGTAATCAGGCTCCTGGGAGGGAGGCCGGGCGGAGTTTTGGAGAGGCTCATTTCGGCAGCTGTGCACGTCAGGGTTTCTGCATGGCTCTGCACAGTTGACCCCGGCAGGCTGGTCCAGCGCGTTCATGTGTTCATCAGAGTGGAAAACCAAGGCTGCCGTCCTGTGCACCCGGCCGGCACCGCACGGCCGGGCCTCCTCCCCGGGTCCTTCCTCGAGCTTCTCCTTTGCATCCGCTGCAAACCCATTGTTTTGACTTTTAAAGGCATCCCCGGGGGGGATGCTTTTGAGATTGCCTTTCTTGCGGTCCAGAGGGAAGGTCTGGTAACACTTTTTCAGGTCTGGCGAGGTCTGCACGCCTGTGCTCTTGGTGACATTGGGGATGGACCTCCGAGCGGGCACGGTCATGTACTTGCGGTAGGCTGCCCTGTAGGACACGGGCTTGGCCTCCCGCTTCTCGCCCGGCTGTCCCGCCGAGAGCTGCGTGTCCCTCTGCTCATTCTGCGCCTCGCAGATATCCTTAAATCGCACCTGGAGGGCTTTATTCCGTTTTTTAATCTGCCGGTTGGGATCCAGGGCATACTTCATCTCCAGGGCCAGGCCGGCGGCAGGCTCCACCTCACTCTCTGATGTCGTGAGTACACATTTGCCGCTTTCCTTACTGACCATGATTCCTGCGTTCAGAAACATCAACACAGGCGTCAGTGAAATAGAAACACACATGCGAACCCACAGGCAGCACAAACTTCGAGCGAACGTTACTACTGCCTGCTTCCTAATTATTTTTAAACAGGTGAGGTTGGCCTTTATGTTAAGGAAAATCAGACAGGCGGAGAATTGCTGGTAGGCACAGCTTGAAATGCTTCTCAGATATTAAAGCCTGCTTGCTTTTCCATGTGGGATACACTCGTTTCTTTTGATAGTAATGCATGTTTCCCCATTAGACAAACCTGTTTTACTATATTCATCAAGAAGCCCAACGACGCTGCCTCTTCCGTTTTGCAAATTATCATTTCACATACACGTCCCCACTTCATAGGCAGATGGTTTTCCAAATGCATCTTACTCGGTTTGGGTTTTTACTAGTTTTTGAGGATGACGTGATTAATCTACTATTGGAATCCAAGAGAATTGCTGTTTTCTTATTGGTGATTCAAGGTCCTGATCAGATAAATATGGAGAGCCCTGCATGAGGGACTGAGATAAATGCATTTGTCTTAGCCATTACGGATGTCATGGGACAGCAGGGCATACGGCTCGATGGGAGGACTGGGAAGGATTACTCTTTGTGGTGTGGCTTGCTTCCAATGGGTTAACACTAGCCCTAGAGAGAACATGGGTTTCCCTGCATCCATCACTCTTTTCTTTGCATTCTATGGAGAGTGGTATTTGAAAATACTTTTTTTTAAAGAAATTATTCATTCTAGAATCAAGTTTTGTGTTTTGATCACAACCTCTGAAAATGAAAACAATGGTGGTTGTTTCAGTATTTAAATCCTGAAAGAAAATAAAATCACAAGGCTTTATGTTAATCATGCAAATTCATCTTGGGCTGAATTATTAAATGCATCTAAAAAGGTGCAGGTGGCCGATGATCCCCTCTGGGGAATACCAGTGGGGTAAATGCCTTCATTTTATCAGGCAGACTCACAGCTGCTCATTGCACGTGGAAGAATTGTCTTGCAGCCTGAACTTAAAGGAAGAAAATATAGTTATGTTGCTTGTGAGTTAGTGTTTGAGAAGAAAATAGTTAGATGGGAGGGACTGGGGTGTGCAGGGGCCTGGCATTGGAGCTCCCTGTCCAGAGAGGCAAGGTCACAGGCATGAGCTAGCTGAACAGGAACAGGCCCAGGCTGCACAGCCCAGTCCACCTGTTGACAGACCTTCGGGCTGTCCTGGGAGGAGCCCCTGGACCCAGGACTGAAACCTCCAGGAATACTTCTCTGGACTGCTACAAGGAACTGGGTGACTGGTGGCGGCCACTCCAGATGTCAGTGAGTGTGTGGGCCACCGGGAGCTCCGCTGATGTGTGAAGGCTGTACCTAACACCTTCAGTGCCATGCAGCCCATTTGAAGGAGCAAAGTGGGGTTCAGAGAGCTGATGTCACTTGTTAATATCACACAGCAAGTAGGACATACAGGCAGAAGCAGGATCCTGATCTCCCTGATGCCTGAGTTCATGCTGTTTCTCATAATGTCAGATGTCCAACAAACAGGCAAGACACCTCCCCATATCCTTAGTTCTTACTGGGTTAAGATTGCAGGCCAGTGGGCATGGTGGTCCGGTGAAGGAAAGAAGTGGGGAGAAGCCCAGAGCCCCCATATGAGAGTGTGTTCTAGAACTTCCTCTCCCTGCAGTCCAGGGACCCTGTTAACCTGGCCTCTTATCACAGGCCAGCATGGTGCTGGCGCTTTGCAAGTCTCCACTAGAGTTCCTGAACAAACGACTTAAGAGAGAACTGAATTATTTCATCACTTAATGCCATGACCATGAATGGGCAATCTTGTTGGAGGACAGCAATCAGCTCTGCAGAATTTGGTTTAGGTCAGAGGGCCAGGGTTTCTCAGCCTTGGCACTCCTGGCATTTTGGGCTGGCTGACCGTTTGCTCTCCTGTGCACGGAGAGTTTAACAGCATTCCAACTTCTACCTGCTAGATGTAAGGAGCATCCTCCCAGTGTGCCAGCTAGAAATGTCTCCAGACATTGCCAGATGGCCATGGGGGCGGGGGAGGGGCATAGCCATCCATGGGGAAGAACCACCACACTAGACCTTTCATCTTGGGTGGCTGGAGTGTGTCCCTGAAAGGGAAGGCCTAGGAGAGCAGAGCGAATGGCCAGGAATAGATGGTATGTCCAGGCACCCGGGGGCATGGGTGGTCGGGAAGGTGCCTGTTCTGAAGGGCTGATCTGGAAACGCCCCAGCTCTGTGCTGAGCCAGGAGGGAGCCCCATCCTCATGCCACTGTGTACAGCTGTGTGTCTGTCCTCTGACAAAAGAATTAGTCCCAATGGTCGCTCTCGTAGGTAGTCTGGAGAAGACAGAGAAGCAGACTTCTTTGGCTTTTAGAGCTTTCCTGGGTGCTGAGGATAGCTGGAGGCCTTTGTAATTTGGAACTGGAAACACTGGGCAGTTTTGGAGAGACCAGGAAAGGAAAGGAACAGACCGGAGCCATATCATCTCTTGGCTCTGTGTTGGGAGGACTAGATTCTGGAGAGTGGGTGAGATAGAACATGCCTGCTAAGGAGAGATAATATATTTATCTTTTACAGACACTTATCCCAACAGGTTAAAATGATGCACACAAAGGACGTGGTGTGGGGAGAGTATGGGGGACGTGGGGGCATAATGAGAAAATTAAATCTTAACTCTTGTCTCTTATAATCATTCTCGAACTGCCTTTGTTGTCCAGCTATGCCAGACGATATTGTGCCATCATTCTGCAGAAGACCTTCCTACCAAGGAAAATTTGAAAGGGAGAGCATTTTTACAAAAAGCAATTTACTAGTAATTTTTCAGCCTTTTCCCTGCCACTCCTGAAAAATGTGCGTCTGAATAAGTTTGTCCTACCATGCTATTCATCATCGCGATTTGCCAGGAACTGCACTGAAATAATTTTCTTACATCAGTCTGCTGGTTTGGAAAGATATTCTGAATCTTGGACTCAACCATCAAACTAATAAAACAAATCAGAAAAATTAATTGCCAGTGGCAAAATAATAATAATAAAGCAATTCTAAGCTCTTCTCTGTTTTACAGGGAGTTACTAAGTATATAAAAATCATTTTCTTATTAGTAAAAATGATGGTGATACTTAGAGGATTTTTTTTCCTCAGGGTAGTCTGCTGGTGAATTTGTTTTTCAAGTAGTAGAAAGTGAATTGTCCTCATTCCACTGATAAGGACGTCAAGGGATTCTTGTAGTTGACTTATTTGGACTTCAGATGGAGATCTGCGCTCCTTTTGGTGGCTGGGTGGCATTTTCTAAAACTGTAGAATGGAATTTTCCTGGACATTAGGAATTACTTTCCTATTAAATGGTTATACCTTTCCAGGGTATTCACTTACTGTTTATTGGGGTAGGGTGGGGGCTGGTAGTGATTATTAAGAAAATGGTTTTGTCATGAAAGGAAATGGGTATTCTAACAGAAGAGGTCCCACAAGTCGAACCTTCCGGCTCCCTTCATTCATCCATCATCCCTTCACGCATTCATTCAGCAAATGAGTGTGCATATGTTACAGTGTGATGTCAACGTGCAGTCCATACGTACTTCTGTTCCTCACCAAATGCCAGCGTCCTTGGCGCTGCACTTGGCTTTCCTCCTTGACCCCCAGGACAGCCTCACAGGGGAGGCACTCTTGCCAGCCTCAAGCTGCAGATCGAGAAATTGAGGCTCCAGATTTTTTTTTTTTTTTTTTTTGTAATTTGCTGGGAGTCACGCAGCTCAAGGGCCACTCCCTGCATCCCTCTAAATCCCAGGCACTGAACCCCTCCCTTGCCCAGGGAAATCTGTAGCCTGCAGGCTGTGCCCTGTAATGAACGTCAGAAGGCATCCAATGCTGGAACTCGTCTGAGCAATTTCCTTCGCCTGTTTGTCACGAGGTATCTGGGTGCAGGTTATGCAGAGCACCTGGGCATAGACTTAGTGAGGGCTGTTGGGAGTGCTGGACCCCTCCGGAAGCCACAGTGGCATTTTCGGGGACAGCTCGCCTTGGCCTTGTCACCTCCGAGGACCATGGGCTCTGGTTCTTGGAGTTAATCTCTTGGCTCCAAAGCAGCAGGAGTTCATAAAGTTTATTTTTCATACGAAAATGGTGTTTTGGAATTCATTGGACTGTGCCGTCTTGAGGTGAATCTGGCGAGTCATGGTGGAGTGCGTCTGGCTTGGGGAGAGCTGGTGTCGAGGAGCTGTTTGAATGCAAATGTCTTAATTACCCTCCAATTAAAGTGTATAATCAAATGTGAGTTGTAAATATATAAATGCTGTATTTTTAGATTAGTGATGGAGAGTCCTCTCTGCGTGCTGCTTTAAATTAATAGCTTATATAAAAATGTTCTTTCCAGCTTAAAGGAGTGAAAAATGGAAGCAACTAAATACCCAACAATAGGTAAACGGTTAAGTAAATGATGGTGTACATACATCCAGTGTGGCCATTAAAATGATAATTATAAAGATTATTTAGTATCATAGAAAAATACTTAGGAAATCATGTTAAGTGAAAGAAAGCAGTCTCCCAAATTGTATTGGAAGAAAATGAACCCACATGGTCATCATTGTGGTATTAAGATAGTGCTTTTTGGGAGATTTATCTTCCCTTCTGTTTTCCGGTTTTTGTTGGGGGAGCTGCGATATTATTGTTTGCCAATTAAAAAAAAACCACAGGGCAAAGTCAGGTCATGCCTTAGGCAGGATGACAGATCAGGCCGCTAGAAAGTATAAACACTTGGATCAGAAGAAGAAAAACCCAGAAATGATTAGATTTGGGTACACGCCATCTCCCAAAGGTCATCTTTTATTGTTTTGAGGACACTTTGAATAAAGAAAGAAAATGAATTTCAGAGGGTTGATGGTGTTTGCGTGTGTAGCATATATGCCGACATGTACGTGTCTTTGTGTACACACATGTACATACATGTGCACCAGGGGCTTAGGAGAAGGGCTGTTTAGTCGAAGATGTCAGTACATGAGCAAACTCACTACTGGGAGGAGATCTGCCATCTGTTTTAATTAGAAATAAAATGGATGTGACGTATCCTCTGCATTTTCTGAAGTGATCCGGGATCTCCACAGCTGACAGGAGACTCACTGGATGAGCTCCATTCTTAACGTGTCTGCACGACTGAGGGGTTTCCGGTTTGGCCCCTGTGCCATGGTATACGTGGCATGGTGCAGCTGACTGACCGTGGGGGCTGGTGAGGGTGCTGGCCTTGCCAAGACACCCCCTAGTGTCCCATCAGTCAGGGGAGAGAGCAGAAGAGCTAGGCAGGCAATCCGATGAGTCAGGAAGGGGACTGTATGATATTATTGGTTTTTCTAGCGGCTTTCCCACTGTTGAGACACCTTGGAGTCACAGATGCTGGCTGGAATTCAAAATTAATTGGGTCAGCATTTTATTCCATATGCTGAGGGAATGCCTGGGCATTAGGCTAGTCGGGACGGGGGTGGGGGGCGGACAGTGAACCTACCCTTCTTTATTAATATTCAGCTTCCCGGAGGGAGAGGAAAGGAAGACAGCATCTCACCCATCAAATGAACTCATTTGTGTTGTGAAACAGTTAACTTTAAGGCCTATTTTATAGGCGCTGATTAATTCTTCCAAAATGGAAGTCCTCCCTTCCTCAGGGCAAAGCTAACTGCTATAGATTTTGGACTGTGCCTTAGTTAGATTCATTATCCCGTTTAATTTCCTTTAATACACTGAAATGATATTTTTCCAGACGTTTGTTCACTTCTTCAAAGGTCACTGATTCAAGAGGACTGGAATGGGGTAACGAAATGAAAACACACACCCCTCTGAGATTGAGCACCGAGGGAGGAGGCTGCTTCCATCCTGCTGCGGTGTGGGAGGAAACACGGCCAAGTCATGCCCAGTTCCCTTGATTTGTGGAAGACTGCAGTCAGGCCTCCATCATTAAGAACGGATGAGCGTCCAGTCAGAAGTAGGGAAAAGGGGCATTCGTGGAGTTTTGATGCAGGCTTGAGGCAGAAGAAAAACCACCCTAGGTGCCCCCTCCCCCCTGTTCATGCATATCCGTGATTTCAGAAAACACATTGCCACCAACAGAAAACCTACTGTCGATTACTTCAGCCCCATAGTGTAAATCACTTTTGCCGCACAGACTCACACTGGCCTGTTTCTAATGAGTGGGGAACCATCTAACGAGGGGAAGTGAACCAGCCACGTTATACACGGATGCTTGGGGTTTGGTGTTGAGGTTTAGAGAAACGAGAAAATGGCCCTCTTCAACAAACCAGATTTCCTTCTTTGTTTCACTATTTACTTAGTTCTTTGATCTTAAGCTTATACTGATGTTAACCTCGGCTTATCCTCTGTCCAAATGGAATCTAAACGAGTAGAAATGAATTAGCAAAATTTTCTGATGTTGGCGAAAATCAACTGGGATAAATGCCTCCTCCAAGTGAGATGTTACATCAGCGTAGGAAACGACTTTTATTTGCGGCAGTTAGCTTTGCAAACTAATAATGGCCATGGAGAGTCCAGAAAAACTGGTTCCAGCAACCCACCAAAATCATACGTAAGATTAGTAAAAGGGACTAATTTCCCTGCTCCTCTCTCCTCCCCAGGAGGCAGGACAGCTAGAAAAGATGTTAAATGTGAGCGCTCTTGCTTTGAATGTAGCTCATAGGTACGTAGAGATTATTGTAGCAAATGTCCCACCTACTCTACTTCCTGGATGGTTCGCAGTAATTAAGCAACAACCGGCTGGTAGTTTGGAGCCCAGCGCTAGGAAGCTGGAGTTGATAGGCTGTGGAAGAGGTGGCCTCCCCTTACTTAGGCTTTATGGGATTCTCGAATGAAAACATGTACATTGCGGAATGTTTTGCTTTACTGATTATGACGAATCTGTATGTTTTTTTTACTAAACGGCATGTTTTCACTCATGATATATCTATCCTTGAGCTAAAACTAGAACATTGATTTTTCCAAAAACTAACTGTCAAAAGAGTCTATGTTTTCCCTGCTGTTTCTCGAAGTCGAATCTCAGGATACCATTTGGGAACACCCAGGGCGGGATTTCTGCGTGGAGGTAACCAGTCACTGCAATTGCAATGATTTAGAGTTGAAGATGCAATCTGCCTTTCTGGCAAGACTATGTGAGGGCCCATCGATTACCATCAAAATGGACCCCCCTTGTATTTTTCACTATAGTGCATCTCCTGCATTTCCTTGGTCTAACCAAACCATAGACTTTGCAAGGTCTTGAGTTTACTGCAGAGGTAGCAAAGCCAGGAAAGACGGGGAGAAATGAGCATTTCCTATAATCAGCTTCTATTTATAAGTGGAGAGCAAAACATAGAAAAATGACGGCCCCAGGAGCCTCAGTACAGAATCCTAACAAGAGGCCATGGGCCATGACCTGAGACCCTGAGGTGGACTGTACTCAACCCAGAAACATAGAGCTGCTGTGCTCCCATTGGCCACGCATGGAGCAAGGGCAGCCGCGATTACATGCACGACTGAACTTGGCTTGCAGTGGGGTACAGAGACCCATGCCCCAGCTTAGGATGGTGGAGAGTCCCTCGCTCTCTGTTGTTAGGGCGCCCTAGCGGGTGCTGGCAATACTTTATCTGATTTATTCTCTAGTTTAATTCTTCAAAGCCAGTCTTCTCTAGGTCTCACTGGTTTTTGTTTTTCCTTCCTATTGCTTTACCTCTTGGCTTCTTCTTTTCTGTTCCCACTGCTCCCACCCTGACCTTGGCATTCTCACATCCCCTGCCCTCAGCTCTCCATCCCTCATCCTGCAGGTCCTGCTCGTCCAGGCTTCAAGTTCCTGCTCTGTCTCTAGAACATGCCATGGTCGATCCCTGCTTTGGATCTTCAGTTCCCGTGGTCCATGTTCTAGGACCATGGCCCTAGCCTCTTCTCCCTGGGTGGCCTCTGTGATAGTCCAGGTCTACTCCAGTCCTCCTACTGCCTTCACTGACATGAAGAAAAGCACCCGTGTGTCTGGGCTGACCTGGCACCATACCAGGTGCTGGGGGAAAAACATGCATCTCTGGATCGCACCAGCCCACTGCGCCTCCCCGGCGGACTCGGAAGAGCAGGCCTAATGCAGGAGCCAGTCTTCTTTGATGTGCGTCAGTTCTCTCTGTACACAAATACAAGTGATTATAGATGAGGTCTCTCGAAGCACCTCCTTTCTCCTGAACTTGGTCAGCTTTGATGCTTGCTAATTGGTGTAAGAATACAATGATATATATATCACAGTACCCTCACAGCTGGGGCCTTACCCATGGACCCATGGTATTTTTAGAAGGCGTACGATGGGTGTACCATATTCGCGGTGTCCAAGGATTCTTTCTGTGTTACCTGGATCTTTGGATTAGGGGGAATGTGGCTGTTTCCTGAAATGTGGGTAGGAATCAGATGAATGGAAGGGAGAGGGGTATGGTTTTCTGAGGTTAATAAGTAAAACCATGTCCAGAGATTCTGATCTTGTGAATCTTGGCATAACTATCTTGAGTTTGAGTGTTACAGAGTATTACCTTAAACTTTTTTTCTGTGCTTATGGAAGAGAAAGAGATGACCCACACACTCACAAAAATGAGTATATGGTTCAGAAATGGTGTATACAGCTGACCTATGAACAACATGAGGCTTAGGAATGCTAAACCCTGCATAGTCAAAAATGTGCATATAGGGGCGCCTGGGTGGCTCAGTCGTTAAGCGTCTGCCTTCGGCTCAGGTCATGATCCCAGGGTCCTGGGATCGAGCCCCACATCGGGCTCCCTCCTCGGCGGGAGGCCTGCTTCTCCCTCTCCCACGCCCCCCTGCTTGTGTTTCCTCTCTTGCTGTGTCTCTGTCAAATAAATAAAATCTTTAAAAAAAAAAAATGTGCATATAACTTTTAACTCCCTCAAAACTTAACTACTCATAGCCTTCTGTTGACCAGAAGCCTTACCGATAATGTCGAAAACACATCTTGTATGTTATATATATTATATACTATATTATTACAATAAAGCAAGCTGGAGAAAGGAAATTATAAGAGAAAAAAATACATTAACAGTACTGGAGTGAAAAACAAAACCCAAGCACTCGCCTATAAATGGACTTGCACAGCTCAAATCCACGTTGTTCAAGGGCCAACTGTATATTTAATCATGCAGTATGGTGGGGCCCTTATGACATCTGGGTTGTAGCAGACAGGACTTGCTGGGGAGTACCAGTCCATCAGGTCTTATATTATCCAGCTCTGTGCTCGAGAGTGGGACGTGGTAGGGGCAAAATTCACAAAGAATTTAATGCAAAAACTTCAAGAGCTTGGAATGACAAAAACATTTTAAAGTGTGGAGTCTGCTAATCTCGCCTTCTAATTGGACTCTGGTTTTTGCTATAGAGAAGGAGCCATTGACCTGCGGGTGGGGTGGAGCTGGGCCGGGGGCGGGGGTGGGCAGCAGAATCCATGGAGGGTCTGGAGCACGCTGGTGAGTCCGGTTACTTCAGGGGGAAGTGTTCGGCGCACGGCTTTTGAATAAATCAGTTAACTTTCGTTTCTCTTTACTTTGAATTGAGTACATGCTATCTAAAATTATAAATAAGATCAATACTTAGAATTCTACATTATGTCTTGTTCGTGATGAACATAGAGAAGAAGGAAAAGGGGAATGGAGAAATATGAAGAACTAGAGAGCAAGGGGAATGGGAGGGTGAGAACCACACAGACAGACACAGGAGAGGAAGGGTGGTCCTTAAGAAAGTTAGTTGCCGTAAATTGCATCACATCCTGCTTGCTGTTACTTACTTAGAGCCCCTGCTGTCAGCTTTTGGGTTCTCTAAGGGCTGTTGGAGCAGCCCCTTCTGATCCTATCCAGAATGGAGCCTGACAGCTCATCAGGGCTAGGACAGGCCTCCGAGGCAGGACATCATATGGCTTCATGCTCTAGGAAGCCCCCAACTCAGTAAGGGCACGTATTACATTTAATGAGTAATCCTGTTTTAAGTTTATATTTCTGTGTTCTCCTTCTACATTTTAATCTCTCCAGTACCTCCTTGGATCGGATGGCCCCTTCCTTCACCAGGAGTGTGGGAAAAGCAGTGAAAGGCCAATGGGAACGGATGTGTAGGTTCATGAAGAGAAGTTAGCAGCACAGTGAATAAGCAATACCGATGATCAGGAAGTGAGTCTCTGCGTACATGAGAACCCTAAAAGTACTTTTCTAAAGGAAAACTTAAATCTTTCCAAAACCTGAAGTGACCCCTCTAGGCCTTGGCCTTCTTGAAGCTGTGGGCAGGAGCATATAGGTGTTAAAGAAGTGGAACATTTTACAAGTTTTGGTTTCTTTGTTTTGTTTTTTTCTTTCAAAGCATTTCCAGTTATGTAGGAGAAGAGACTCTGGAGGGACGTACCTGGAAGCAGGGAGATGTGATCTTCTTGAGGGACTCTACCCTTGAGCCTGGCTTTCTAGAAAACATAGATTAGTCCCCACCCCAGTCCAGGTCAGTCAGAATTTCTGGGGATGGAAACAGGGAGACAGGACGGCAGAGATCAGTGTAATAATTCATCCATGCTAAAGAACCACTAGGCACCCCTCATTCTCTTCTCTTTTCTCCTGTATTGCTAAAGCAGAGAGTAATACGTGGTACAGAAAGGTACCCATAAATATTTATTGAATGAAGGGAAGAATGAGTGATCTCCCAGGGGGGCAAGGAGGGCCCCTTCTATTTTGTGCAGAATGAACCTGGGGCTCAGCCAAGTGTTGGCCTGATCACCACCACTGCCCAGGCCGTGGTCAGCACGGGGGCCTTTTCCATGGCCATGCTTGTGGGGCCGCACTGGGGGTAGATTCACATTCTACAGAGGGACAGTTAGTGACCAGTCATTGTCAGTGTTTCAAATACAGGTTTTTTTGCTTTGTTTTGTTTTTTTGTTTTTTTGCCATGTGGACTGATTATTGGATGGCAGAGTCCAAATAAATTGTCACCTGGCAGGTTAATAGCAGCAAGACCAGAAATAGTAAGGCATCTTCACACCTTTGTTCTTTGGATGTTTCTGCTGTGGGATGCAAGATATCTAGAATTCTGTCCCTTCCTAGGAGTTCTGTGGCTGGGGGCAGCTCTTCTGAACCAATGGATCTGGGGTTTGAGATCAGTTACTAGTACATTGCCAGTCTTTTCAGAGGATGATTACTTCTGGGTTTTCCATGTAGGATTTTATCAGCTGGTGAGTGGGGGTGGGTTGGGTACTCAAGATGACCTGTTTGGCATTGTCACCCTCTGTAGGCTTTTCTGGACATATCAATTCCTGGTGGCACAGTCTCATACGATCCTTAAGAACTGCAGTGCAGAGATGGACTGCCTGATTTTGGGTTCTGGCCCTTCCTTGGCTTAGCCCAGAATCTGGAGCTCGTTATATAGTCTGGGGGGCGGGGGATGAAGGTAAAGAGCTGATCCTTCTGTGGTGCTTGGCACAGCTTGGGTGCCATCTCGCACTCTATGTGTGTTCTCACACTGCAGTCTCCAAACACCCTGTGAAGGAGAGGGTGCCATTTTTTATGAAGGGGGGAAATCGAGGCACCGATAGGCGAGTCCGTGCCCATGGCCACACAGACAGCGCCTGGCTGAACTGGGCGTGCACATGTAGGCGGCGTCGCTTGGATGCTGTTCTCACCGCTCTGATCTGTGACGAGGGCACGGGAGGTCGGTGCCTTGAAAACCCTCAGTTTGTGGTCCTGCTGGAGACAAAGGGCATGCTCACGAGGACAGGCATGCTTAGAACATGTTCTGTGTGTGGATGACACTGGATACAATATGTTCCTGGATGGAAACATGCTTGAAAACCGGCTGGCAGGTTTCAACCTTGAATGGCCAGTTAAGAGTATACAGTTGTCCTAGGTTTTTACTTAAAGCTGGGCATGCCCTTGGTCATTCTCACTGAGTCTTCAGGTCTAGACTTAGAACTGGTGCTTCGATGTGGAAGTTAATGATCATTAGGTGTGACTTGAGAGCCTAGAGCCCTGGACGACAGAGTCCATTCTCCACCACTCACTCAGCAGCTGACCTTGCGCCATGGAGCAGTGTGCTGGCCCCTCACACTCCCCCTGCCCAGTAAGACCAGGTGGTGTTTTCATAGACCCAGTGTTGCAACCATGTGATAAATTCCATCATTCAGCCTCACCCTGGGTATTTTTGGAACATTAGCAAATCTGATAGACATGATAAATAAAGTGGAGATACACTTAAAGGAGAGTTAACTTCATATGTGGAGGCAAATATAAATAGCAAGAACAAAGCAACTTAAGCAAGGTTGGAAACCACTTCTGTTAAAGCCACTGCGCTGACAACTACCATTAAAACAAACACACGCAGCGAGTGATCGAGAAAAAAAGCAGTTACCATTGGGCTCTTCAATGATCAGAAAAGTCAAATGAAAAATATGGTTGGAAAGTTGAGGAACTTTTCCTTTTCAGCATTTTTTAAATTTCAAATTCTCTACAGTTGCATGTGGCATGCGCTTTTCTGGAGACTGATTCCTGTCCACGCTTCTCTGAGCTATGTGAGTCTCATGAGCATGATTAACAGGAAACTGGTCATTTGTGCCATGTGATTTCAACAAAGAAAAAAGACAAAGAGCAAGTCTTTATGCACCACTGTGGTATTGATAAACAAGAAGTGATAAATTGATGAGCCTGCCCCAAAGATCAATGGAGTTGATGTCATGATGTCAAATTGAGTTGTGAGGTCAAGGACGAGAGGCAGACAGATGTCTTCTGGACATCTGGAGTTGACCCAGTGAACCCTCCAGTATTTTGGTAAAGCTCTAGTGAAAATTCCTTCCAACCAAAAATGTCAGCATTTGGGATATAAGAGTGTTGAATCTGTCTGACTGAGGCAAGGTACAATGTCTCATTTCTCGTTTGTTTCTTTTACTCTAATACTAGGCCATTAAACTCAAAGACATTCTTACGTTATAGACTCAACTTCTACCCAAGTGAATTTTTACCAAAGAAAAATCTAAGGCTAAGTTTGATGGCAGAAAAAACCCAAATCTTGGGGCGCCTGGGTGGCTCAGGTCATGATCCTGGAGTCCAGGGATTGAGTCCCACATCGGGCTCCTTCCTCGGCGGGAGTCTGCTTCGCCCTCTGACCTTCTTCCCTCTCATGCTCTCTCTCTACCATTCTCTCTCTCTCTCTCTCAATAAATAAATAAAAATCTTAAAAAAAAAAAAGAAAAAACCCAAATTCTCTGATACCTTTTTCTTTTGTCACCACCGTCTGGCCACACGTAAGGACTGTTCATTTCTAGAAGCAGGCTTCCTTTTTACCACCTTCTTAGGTGTTTCCTCTCAATTTCTGCTACAAAAAAGGTACAACTTGAAGTGGAAGAGAAGAATTATTGTCCAATCTGGATTCCCTGAATTTCTAGCAAAATCATTGACTAGGTTTATTGCTCATGGCCTCATTAAGTATTTATTAAGCATCTGTTATTAGATAGTACTACTCTTAGTCCTTTAAGAATGCCTTGGTGTGTTGAATCCTTTGGCCCATTATTCTCTTCTTTGAAAGTATTTCTCATGTTCTAAGAAGAAAAAGATGAAAAATTTATTTTTTTACTATTAGACTATTTTTTACTATTTTTTAAAATAGTATTTGTGGTTGGAAACTCAAACGCAACTTTCTAATGGTAATCCTATCTTTTCCCCAAAACCAGCTGCTCCCTTGACTTCTGTTTCCATTTAGATCACCCACCATCGTGGCACCATCTTTAATCCCTTCTTCCTATTGCCACGTTACAAAGATTTGCCACGTGGGATGTTTCTCTCACAGCTGCCCCCTGTCCCTAGTGCCACCAATCACCCTTGGTACCAACTGTCACCTCTTAAATCCTCTCAGCTGGTCTCCAGTTCCTCATCTCTGGTTTCTCTCTCGCTAGCAAGACTCAGTCTTCTGGACACGTACGTTACTGTTCCAAGTACTCCATGGTCACCCACGGGCAGTGAACGGAGCCCCCTCCTGCCCTGCTGCTTCTTCCTCAAACTGACTTCACACTGCCCCTTCACCCTCCGATCCCCACTCCTCCACCTTTGCCCAGTGTCACTTCTCACTCTTCCCATACCAGTCTCTTGCACCCAACACCCGGCGACTGGGCGTCAGCTCCAGGATTTGTATGTGCTGGGCTCAGGGGGCCAGGCTCAGTCTTCAGCCCTGGGCAGGGTGTCACTTTCTCTTGGGGACCTCCAAGAGTGCTGTCTGTCCTCTCCTGATTCGACCTCCCACCTCCTTCTGTCTTCCTGGCCTGGAGCTTCCTGAGGACCTGTCACTTGGTTTCGGACACTCACACATTGCCTTGGCCACTGCTGCCACTTCTCAGTACGCTATTTCCATGAACCAGCAGTCCTTCGTTGACAAAACCATCTTCATGTCAGTCTGCCTTCCCTGTGTTGGCCCACGTTCAGAACCCGGACTTCATAGTTGCGGGACATGAACATCGCTTACTATGAAAGTACATTACAGATGATTTGAGGGATTTAGTCTAACCACGAAGGACATAGGCAAAAGACAGAGAAATGAGAACCAGTGTGGAGGGAACCATACCACCACCGGAATGACCTAGAAGCATGAACAGAGACTGGTCAGTTCCATGAAGGCTGAATGTGAATGTGATGTATCTCCATGGTGGTTCCGCAGCGGGGCAGCTGAGAGGAGGCCCCAGACCGTGAGCCTCCCCTCCCTTGCTGTTTCCTCTGGAGTTCTGAGGAAAGAGCCTGTTTGTGGCAGCCCATAGCCTCCTCCTCATGTGTCTCATATGCTGTAGTTTACTGCATTTCATTTTATGCCCAAGGCTAGATTATTAAAGACTGAATTGGAATTTTCCATAGTAACTGCAACATAAACTTTGATTAGCATTTTGCCGTGCTGTGACGGTTTTTAAAAAATTTCTTTGCCCCTGTCAGGGCTGTAATAGTGTAACTCAGGGGGACACACAACGTGCTCATGTGATCCCCTCTCTGATCTTACATGCTCAGGCTTCCCCAACAGGACGAGGACATGGTAAAGAGAGTCCTGTGGATGTACAGTACTTTGGATAATCCGAGCAATACTGTGTAAGAGCAATATTCACGAATAATGACTTTGGAGATCTTTCCAAATCCCTTTGAAATATGGTATCAGCAAAAAGGTTTATACTTTGGAAACATGATTCCTTCTTGTCCCTCATGTCTGCTTTTCTGTATTCAAGTTAATTTTTTCTGTGTCCCATTTAGCGCTGGGACTATGCACTGAGCAGAAAGACACTGAGCTATCAGGTTAGAGTGTTCTGTTTTTATTTAGAGCAGAGGTTCCTCTCTTGGTAATATCTTTGTATACCTCCAAGTCCCTCAACTCATTCATTATGGTATGAATGATGTCTGAAGTGCATATGACTCACACCTACACTGATGACTTATGGTAGAGGAACCTCTGACTGATTTTCTATCAGGAATTGAATTTGGAACCAAGAGATGTCTCTGAAGTTACGGTTTCTCTTACTTGGAGAGGTAGGATTCTTGGTTGCTTGGAGACACCTCAGTACCTCTGGATCTGAAGCAGATACATTATCATACATGGTCCAGAGGTTCGAACCTGTACTTTGTATGGCTTACTGTTTAACATGAGATGACCTCTCAACAACTTGTTTGTAGGAATCCCGGTGAGGTCGCCACAACTCGATACCAATCCTCTAGTCTGTCCTTAATCTATAAGATATATTAACTTTTAAAATAAATGGATTAAAAATTATGATGTTTTACTACATATTTGCTGTAGGTTAGCTCACATACTGGAGAAAGACTTATCCAAATGTTTGTATGCGAATTTCATGGTAATAAAAGTGTTGTCATGTAATATCAATCATATTAAATTTTCCTTTAAAATATTGAAGTCACTCCATAATGTTATGAAATATTAAAATCAAATATGTGAGGAGACTGAAAAGGATCTGCCTCATAAATTATGTCAGCTCATTCTGGGCTGGAAACGAAGGTCTCAGGGGAATTACGGTGGGGAACGGTTCTTCACATTTATGAAGGAATTGTTTAAGCTGCCAGTTTTGTCTTGGGAACCCTAATAACCTCACTTTCCCCAGATGGCTGTGGTTTGCCTCAAAGAGGCCTGCTGTTTTTGGTTAAGCACTGACTGGTTAAGGAGCAGCCTTGACCCGCACCTGCTCGGGTGTCTGGTGGGCTGGTCCAGAGCTTTAGAATCCAACATTCCCACCCACCCTGCCTTTGCCTTCCTACCTGGATGCTGGTCCATAGACGGTCGCTTTGCGGTGTAGCTGTGATTTCCTTATCGTTATTCCCTGAGAAGCAGCCTGTACCCATTAGTAACTAATCTGCTCCTCACACAAGAGAGTTCAGTAGTTGTTGCTCTAAATGAGACAGCCATGGGTTAGAGCAGCTGGGAGAATACAAATGCCTAGCTAAGTGAACGCATCTGTCCAGCTCCTCGGCTGTGATCAGCTGTTAGCTCTGAGAATCATTTTTATTTTCTGACTGCTTATTTCAGTGTGTAGGAGTGTTCCTGGTCAACTGATGCCTTTCGTGCCCAAGCCTTTCACTTATGTGCTTACTTAATTTTTTTCTTCTCTATAGAGGGAGAAACATGACAAACATTCTCTATGCTGCCAGGGGAAAACAACTGTGGCAGAACAGAGAAGCCCCAAGTAAACAGGCAGATGAGAGCAGCCAACTTTTCATAGGGCTTTTTGATAGCTCTTTGTGCAAACATGGAGCTTTCCAGCTTTTGCCTTATTAGCCAATTTCTTAACCAGTAGTCCTGCTTCTCAATAGGATAATGGGCCTGATTTAAGTAAAAGCTCCAGGTCTTAATCACAATAATAAAAGATGAAGTCTTGACAACTGTAGTAAGTTCAAAGGCATATACTTGAGTTTCAAGGGCATCCTGTCTTTAAGTAGAGGTCTTTCATTTAGCTAAAGAAATTAAACAGAATCCCTCTCTCTTTAAGGAAATGATGAATTTAGTGAAGAAAAGCACAAACTCTCTGTAGCTATAATTTATGCAAAATCATGCAATTAGTGATAGCTGTGCTAGACATTTTTTATCCAAATGCGCCTCTGATAAAACCATCATGAGTAGCAGTGCCATCTAATGTAACTAGTAAACATGGGTAGTAAATTATTAATATCTGGTGAGGCATGCAGATGGCAGGGCTTCCATTTTTCCTTTGAGCTGCTTGTGCCCATTTGCTAATCCTTCTTGCAAAAAAATGGCAAAGATAAATATGAACTTTTCTTTGGAAAGTAACATTCAACAGGATATGAATGCAATAAATAGCACAATGTGAATAGTAAAAACCGGCGCTTTCCGCCTCCGCAGAGTGAAATGGTGGTTACTTTCTGCTCCATCTGTAGCATGAGGTTAATAATGTTAGAGCATTTTCATACGTGTCGGACTGGTTGGGAATGGCCCAGATCAGGTGATTTGGGTGGTATTTTTCAGTCAAGTCCCCATCGATGTAACCTTGACAGGCCCCCGCTGGCAAATGGGAAGGTATCCCCTATCAAGTCCCCGTCCAAGGGAAGACCTCCAAGTGCACTGACCTCGACCCTCTTCTAGTCTGAGCTGTAGTCCTGGGAAATGATAGCGTGACTTCCTAGCTAAGGCAGGGCCAGCCCAAAGTTCCTTCCCACTCTGGCCAGTTCACCTCGGGCTGCTTCTGCAGAACGTAAGCGCCTAAGCAGACAAGGTCAAATTAAACTGCTTCATTGCCGCCTCTGGCTCAGGGGCCCAGCCCAGCTTCCAGCCCCCAGGCACACACCTGCAGAGGGAAAGGGGTCAGGGCAGAAGCCTGCTCTGTAGATGAGCCAAAAGCACCGATATTCTCCCCTATTGACTCCAGAGGCGTCTCTCCTCCCCCACGCCTGGCATCCCCTTATCGCTAGCTCCATCTCCCTGTGGCATATTTCTGGGTACTAGAATGCTGAGGTCACAGGGACAGGTTCTTTGTCCCAGCGATGCTGGGAACCCTGAGCATGAACCAGCAAGACGCAGACTCTCGCTCTTGACTTTGGGCTCCAGGCAATGCCCCGGCCCCAGGCCGGCCCGGGGGCACCCGCCTCCCTCCTGCCCTCGCCCTCCAGCAAGCTCACTCGCTCCCTCTGCAGCGTTGGTTGGTTTCCCACGCCTGTCCCGGGCTGACACGGGTTGCCACGCACCCCGAAGCCCCGCGGGCGCCGACCCCAGCCCGCAGCCCAGGGAAAGTGCCAACCCCGAGCGAGCCCTGGTGCCACGGGAGGAAATAGGTTTTTCACGTGGGCATCTGCCTTTGCTCCTGCTCGCGCCTCTCCTTCGCGGCCGGCGTCAGGGCCCCTCTGCTCGGACTTATCCCCCCGAAGTTAATCAGCCGTACTTGCCAGTTCGCTCTAGTTTGGAAAATACTTAAACACCTCGAAACGTTCCGGAGACTCGGCCGCCCGCGATCCCCCAGTTCTGCCTGGCTAGGGCTCTAGGGCGCTCACGAGGCTGTGGCGTTTGTCTAGAACCAGAAGCGTAGACATGCAGCCCCACTCCTCCCAGGCCATCGCCAAAGTTGCCAGACGCCCCTCGGCGACCCGGCCGCGCCAGATGCAGTTGCATAACCTCGTCCGCCGCCCGGTCCGCTCCTGGCTCCACCGGCGCGTCCTGGCCCCGGGAGCCGCCGAGTCGCCGGCGAAGCCTGTCTGGGGGCGAGTGGGAGCGCCCGACCGGGGTCAGCGCCCGTCCGAGCGGTGCTCTGACCGCTGCCAAGTGCAGCGGGCGCCGGGGCGCGGGAGGAGGGCGCGCGGGGCTACGCTTACCTTCGGCTGCTTACAGATAAGTCGAGGTCGGTGCAGCGCCTGGCTCGGGCATGTCTCGCCGCGGACGCGGGCAAGCCTGGCGCGGCACGGAGCACTCCGGGCAGGGCATCCGCGGCGAGGCTCGCCGGGCTCGCGCGGAGGAAGGCTCGGTTCCGGGGACTTGGCCGGCTGCGCGCCCGCCGCCCGCCCCCTCCACCTCCGCCGGCCCGGCCCGCCCGGCCCGGCCGGCCCCCGCGCCGCAGCTCGCGTCCGGCCCGGCTCAGCGACGCGCTCGGGGAGGTAGCGGTTCGGCCGGCTCCGGGGACGCCCGCGCGTTCGCTCGCTGGCGGCGCGGCGGAGCGAGCCACAGCCACCCGGCTCCGTGCTCCTCCGATGTCCTCATTTACTGCAATTGTCTTCGGCGAATCTCGGAGCCCGGGCCGGGAGGCGGGGGCGGAGTGGGGGAGGGAGCGGGAGGGAAGTCCTTGCAGCCGCCCCCGGGTCCCCGCTACTCCGCGGAGCCGGGCGGCCGGAGGAGAGGGCGCCGGAGCCGCGCGCCCGCCGCCTGTGCGCCCGGCTGGCAGCGAGGCGGGCGGAGCCCCGGGCCCCGCGGGGCGGGGGCGGCGCGGGGCCGGGCGGGCCGCGTGCGCGGGGTGGGCGATCTGGAGGGAGTGGAGCGGGAGGCAGTGGGGGAGCCCCCGCCCGCCGACGCCGGAGCCCGAGCTGGAGGAGGAGGTGGAAGGAGCCGCTGGCGGCTGCCGCCTGCGCGCGGGGCTCCACCGCGGCGCGTCCTCGGGGTTTCTGGGCTGCAGGCGGCGCTGCGCGGCCCGGGAACTTGTTGAGTCTACCCTCAAGCTGCCTCTGGAGCAGCTGGAGGGCGGAGGACCCGGCGTTTTTCTCTCGGGAGGGGTCGCTGGGGTCCCCGAACGATGGCTGCCTGCTTGCCAGTCGGCCCAGCACGGCGTGGCTTTGAAATCCCGGACTTAGGCATCTGACCCCTCACCTGCGGATTGCTGCCTAGTGGAGGCCAGGGTCAGGGGCGTGTTTCTGCGCGGAGTCCAGCCCAGGGTCAGCCTCTCTAAGTGCAGGCTGACAGGCAGGCTGGCTGTGAGTGGTGAGGACAGAAGTGGGCGTGCCCCCTGGGTCTGTTGCCCGCTGACATTAGGAACACTCTAGAGCAGGCGTCACCACTGCTCCTAATCAAGACCCCCCCCCTCCGCCACCGTCACACACACCGTCCACCTACAGACGCCACAGGGTATGTGCCCTTTTTGTTGCAGGGCAGAGTTGAGCTCACTTGGGGAGGAACAGATCTGAGATGCACAAGGAGCTATTCCCCACCCCCTCAACAGATCCACCCAATCCACCAATGGGTAGTGGGTCCTCTGAGCTCAAAGCAGTTGGGCCACTGGCCTCCCTGATTCCTGGCAGACCCTGGTGTCTAGGCCTGGGACTAAGCAGGCAGCTGGCCACAGGTTTCCTGGCTCCCTAAATTTTCTCAGGCTTGGAGTTCATTCTTCTTGAACACACTTGAAAGTGGCTACACTCATTAGTTTGAATATTTCCCAAGAAAGGACAGAGGAATGGTGGATCCAAGGGCAGTGGCATGCTTTGGGGGATGAAATGGGAGGACAGGAGGGAAAGTACCATCACCACGTCTTCAGACAGAACGGCAGGTGCACACACCTCTGCCTGCACCCCCTGGAGTCCCTGCTGCAGCAACAGCCCTGTGCCCGGGACCCAGCCATTGCTAGTTCCTTGTTCACTGAGCTCAACTGAGTCCAGCATGGTGCACAATATAGTATCTGTTCTTTATAAATTAACTATATATGCAATGCTTTATTTGTCTTTATGTGGTACTTGGGGCGTCGTGTCCAGGCGTTCCAGAAGAAAAGCATCCTAAAACCTACTCTTTTCCCCTCTGATCTCCCAGTCTCCTTTGGGACACGAGGCTGCAGTCCTCTGGCATCAAGATGTGCCCGGGAAGGGAGTCCTGAACCTGGGCCTCCAAACTCTGTCTACTCAGTCCTTTTCTTACTCCAGATTCCGGAGTCTAATTTTGAGCCTGTTTTCTTCTCTGGCTGGCCCACAGTGCTGGTGAGAGCTGGCTGGAGACATATGCCAGCAGATGTGTGAGCAGTCTGAAGACCTGTAATCCCTTGTTCTGCCTGGAAGGGACCTCGTGTTGGGGATGTGTTGGACTTGGGGACATTTGATGCCTGGTGGGTGGGATCATCGCCACGGGTTGCTCCAAGACCACTCCCCTGGGGATGTGCTGTTGCTCCTGCGGCCCCAGTGTTTCTCCCAGCTTTCTGCAAATCTTGCTTTACTGCTAATCCATAAAATCGAAATCTGCCTCCCATCCCTTAAACATGTCACTGTAAATAAAACTGCCAGGAAATACTGAAATTGTGCTGGTAGTAATGGACAGCTACGTTTTTAGGGGCCCCAAGTAAAAGCAGATAAACATAAATGCATGCACAGCAGGACAGAGCAGAGCCGCGGAGGGCAGTGTGAGCTGCCAGGAAAATGGCTCCAGCGACAGTGTTATTTGAGATCCACGTGATGTATGATTATAGGAAGAAAAACTAAGTGGCAGGTTAGAAAACCCACTCACAGGAAGAGGAGAGTTTAATGAACTTCTTAGCGTCATGAAGACTATCTTTAGGTGTTCAGTTGTCTCCTGGACTCATAGTTGTTTTTCAGTTATTCAGGTTATTGGTATCCTTTTTTGAAATAAGAAATCTTTTGTCTACCGTGTTACCTTGCAAATCTTCACATCATAAGGGTAAATACTGGTGAAAACTTGTTTCACCATAACTTTGCCTGTGGAGGGATATTCCACATGGGTGAGGCTGATGAGCTGTCACGTCCGTCCTGTTCTCATCTTGAAAGCAAACACTGCGAGGGGCTGGCTAGAGAGAATGGGGGATTCAGGAATGCCATCTTCCTGCCCGTAGACTCCCCGCTGCATTATTATTATTTTTTACAGACGAGACATGTGCATGTTTTTAGGGTCTAGGATGAATTGTTATGTTCAGTTTCCACAGAAAAAGAGTTAAAGTTGGTAGAGAGTAGATTCATTATAGGAGTCAATTAGGTAAAAATTGGTTTCTTGAGTTTTGCTTCAGATTTTTGCTGGAAAAGATGGACTGCTTGGAATGGGAGAAGTTGCTACTTTTAAAGTGGGATTTCCTGAAAGCAGAAGGCCCTAAAAGTTAAAGAGACAAGAAAGCATGAGAGAGATGACTAGGAAAATAGCCGAGGCTCTCTTCTGTTGCCTCCTTCTTGGCTGTGTGCAGGTGCCTTGCAGACATTTGCTGGATGCCACCCCCACGATTGAGTTAAGTTATGAGGTCTCAGTTTCCACCTTAAAAAAGACAAGAATGTACAAACCAGAGATGGACAAGGATGTTCATAACAGTCTTGCCCACCTGAGTTCCAAACTGGAAATAACTCCAATAGGTATCAACCGTACAAGGGATACAGATTTCTGGGTTTACTCCTTTAGTGGAGTCCCAAACAGCAAGGAAAATGGCCAGTGGCTGATGCGCTCAGCAACACGAGTGACATTCACAAACGTTATGCAGAAGCAACCAGACACGAGAGTATGCGTCCTAGGATTCCATTTCAATGAAGTGCAAGAATGCAAAAAAGTAAAATGTCAGAATGGTGGTTACCTTCGCCCGGGCCACACTATCTCATGTGGTGCTGGATTGTCTGTATATTGAACTAGGTGGTTGCACACCTTATTCATATGGGACAATTCATTGAGATGTTCTCGTCTTTTTAGTATGCCTCCTTTCTGTCTGGGCAGATCCACTGTCTTTGCAGCATCGACACACGTGCTCCCCAGTAATCTATCCCTTTAAAGGAACCGGCCTATCCGTCAGTGAAGTTGGCTTGCTTTGTTGCTAATTCATAGAATCGCTGAAGCCCCTTTCTCTCCAAAACCCAAGGTAAGAGAAGAGAGGTTGTTTGCACATGCCCTGCTGCTATTGATGAGACTTCTTGTCTAGCTATGTACTGGAACTTCCTTCTTTTGGGAGGCTGCTGCCGAGCACCTGCCCGACTCTTGCACACAACCGTGATGGAGTTCACTCTGGAAAGGAGGCTCCAACCTTGTCCTTTACTGTTCTGAGTGACTGTCAGGTGAGCCAGTGTCTGTGATGGTAGGTTCCATCCTCTAGCTCAGAAGCTGTGGTCATAGATCAGCTGCTTTCCACCCCTACAAAGGAGAGGGAACTCAGGTTGGCCTGAACCTGGAAGGGAGAGATCAGTAACACTTGGAGGCTTCTCCTTTCTCTTTCAAGAACAAGCCATCCCGCTCAAAGGGGCTCCAGGCAGTCCTCATCTTTTGCCTGGAAGACTTGAGAGAAGCCCTTCTGAATCATTTCCTTTGTCCTCTTCTGCTCAAACATTTACGCTCACTTTCTGGACTGACTTTCTTCCCTCTGTGTGAAGCCCCATGCCTGTGGCTCTTCATTGTCCTGGCAACAAAGCTGTGTTTCCTCCTGTTGGGAAGCAGAGCTGTGTTTCTAAAGTGCTGGCCCATGTTCCAGGGACTCTCCCCACCCTGAATTTCTTTTCCTTCCATGATGAGCAACTAGAGATGGTTTATTGGCCTGGAATACAATTTGGTTTGGAAAAACTGAACATTGCACAGATTAGTTGAAATCCCCTGTTTTCTATCATGTATCATTGTGAATCTAATGTATTTATGGGAAATGGAATGGTTTTGTTTTTCAAGAGAAACTCTAGGTTTCCTTTAACAAATCATGCAACAGGGACAGCAGTATTTAGAGAAAGTGAAGAGGGGCCATGTGCTTCTGGCTTGCCCCCCTCTACACTTAAGCCCCTTTTGAGGAGGGCTCTGATCAAACCCAAAGGCTTCCAAAGGCTTTGGCCCCCCACTAAGTCAGTAACTACCCCTCCTTGCCTTCAGGTGGACATGCTGCGAGGAAAGCACAGAGACTGTGTTTTCCTGACCTTTGTTTTGTCAGTGGGGGCTTTTTCATTGTCCAAGTCTGACCTTTTGGGGGGCAGACCCCCTCTGCAGGAGGAGAAGGCTTAAGGGGCTTTTTCCGAATCCCTTCTGGTAACACCAGAAGTCTCTGTGAGCCTGCGGAAGGCAGCTCCTCATACAGCAGGTCATGCGCCAGGCCGGAGAACGATACCTTGGGCCAGAATTAGGTCAAGAAGGGATAAAAATTGCTTTCCGATTTTAGTGTCTGCTCTGCTAATGTACTCTGCTCGTGTCAAGATCGTGGACGGCCCTTCACACGTCTGCCTCTGCGCTTGCAAGGCCTCTGCCGGTTTAGGCGGGCTTCGCGGGGAGGCCTGAGGTTTCGCACAGTGCTTGCTGTGGGCTGTCTGCTGTGGGTATTTCTGTCTGCCCTCCATTCGCCCCTGAGCTTTCATAGACCTGAAGGCTGGATGGGGGAGGAGGAGGGAGAAGAAAGAGGAGCCCTCCCGTTCTACTCCTTTCCTTCCACGGAACCTGTCTGACAGTGGCGGGCCACTTCGGTTGTCCACCTACAGAACGCAGTGTCAGGTACGCAGCGCAGTGTCTCTTTTTCTCCTCACAGGACAGCCCTGAACTGGATACTGTTAAATTCTTTTCACAGATAAAGAACAGAGACATTAAGTAATTTCTCCAAGGTCACACAGCTCAGAAGTGAGGAAGCCTAGATTCAAATCCAGTTCTGCCGGAGGCCACAATGCAACTGCCCGCTCAGGTTCATTATTTCGATATGAACTTGAGCAGCGTTCAAGAGCACACATTATAATTCGGTGTTACTCTAAATGACTGTGTGCCCCTCAGGTGTTATGGCCCTAACTGAGGAGGTCGTTCACCAGTGGCATGCTCTCTTGGTACTCACCTGGCCCTGAGCAACACCGGGCACCTGTGTCCAGGCTCTTGGGGTATTAGCCACTCTCTCATGGGACAGATTCTGACTCGGAATGTTTAACCGCTAAGACCACTGTCTCATCAAGCAGATAACACGTCCAGGCTGACTCCGGAGTGTCTTTGAGCCGGTATGTTTTTACCTTTACTAGCTCTACTTCATCTTATCGCTGTATCAGTTACACTTTGAAGTCAGAACTGTCCCTGGAACAGCTGTGTACCATAATCTTGGCACATTTGGATAGCACCTTACCATTGTCCAATAGAATCTTGTTATCAGGATGCTTTTTCTTCATTGAATGACAACAGTTGTCCATCAGTCTATATGTCTATTCCATATATACCACAAAAGACCATTCCAGATTCTTTGGGTGCCCGTGGTGGTGACGTGGTCTTACTGTGATCTTGGATTTGTCCTAAACAACCCACTGATGGTCTTGTCACCTGATTTCAGATGTATTGCTCAGGATTGTGGATCGTGGACGACACGGTAGGAAGCTACTGTGTATTGGAAAACAGGCATTTTGCTTTTAAATGCCAGGTTCCAAATGGGAAGAGTACAGAATTGTCTAAAAATCTCTAGTTACGTTTGATGACCTCTGAGGTCACACACGGATTTTCAGTTCCATATTTTTTTTATAAACAATTCTTTTTTTTTTTTCCATATCATTGAATCCTTGGAGAATTAAATAGGTCATTACTTTAATTCCACTGCACTGTAGGGTTGCAGGTCTCCCGTTTCCTATTTGCCTGATTTGTGGTTTGGCACATTCTGGAGCTTTGTTGAGCTCTAAATGCGTTCACTGCCTTACACACTCACTTCTGGGTTACCATTCATGAATACTAGTGTACCTTTAACTGATGGTAAAGCAAGCATCAAAAACATATTTTAACCCATTTCTTGCACAATTTTAATGGTCTCTGGGTTTTCAAGAAAAGCGAGACATTTTGATTGTAAATGTTGCTCAGTAGTCTTTCTTAATTAAACACAAATCCAGTGCTCATCAGTCAGTGTTCACGTGGTTAGATGTGCAGATGTCACAGTTTTCTCCGATCCCGGTATCCCAGCAATCATGGCTCTATGGCAGGTCCTCTCCCTTCCCTGGAAGGAGAACCCCGAGTGGTCCCCAGGCCTCCTGAAGTCCGAAGACGGAAGCATCTCGATATCCCAGAGCATGCATTGCTTTCAAGTAAGGGAGGCAAATCATGCAAAGCTTTTCCCCACTTGTGCTCATTGGTTGGCTGTTTTGGTGGATTAAAAGAAGACACTTGAAAATTAGTTTGTTTCTTTAAAAAATAAATTTGAGATGTGAATTTGGAGATTGTCACCGGTGAGATGAAATAGCATTAGCAGAAAAATCAGTATGAAATTTAAAAGTTATCTTAATTCACTTTATGTATATCTTCTCAACCTGAGCCCCAAATAGAATTTGGTGAATATTGCAAAGGTTCACCTGGGGTTAGGCAGTTAAGCCATAAGTGAGGGTTCCAGAAGCTGTAACAGGCGAGGACCGAAGAGGCCGCTTTTGGCCGCAGTTCAACACGCCGTCATTCCCCGTGATTTGTACCCCCTCGGCCCATCTTGTGAGTGAGATCTCTCTCCCCATTCAAATGTGGATCGCTTTGCTCCATTTGATCAGCATGAGCAAATGTAAAATTACTCTTTTATTAGGATATCTTGGGCTGTGAGCCTTGTGCCCTCAAGTTCTAGTAGAAGATGAAATTTATTGATGATTTATTTTATTCACTGAATCCAAGTCTGAAAATGAAGAAATTCATTTTAACGGTACCTTTTCCCCCCCTTCCCAGCAGAGTAAATACTGTCACATGAAATTGCTGATGATACTTCCGAGTCCCTTAAAATAAGACTTATGATTCATTCACACCATGAAAATAGTAAAGAGCCAACAGCTTCACCTGTGGGTTCATAAGTTACTGGCTCTTTCCTTTTTGGTCCCTGGGTGTTAATGAACATTTTCATTTCTGGAGCTTTCTCTGCTTCCGACTCCAGCAAGGACGAGGAATTAAGGTTCTGGCTGTCTGGTGCGGACTCTGGGGCTCAGCCCCGGGAATTCCATGTTCATGCTCCACTGTTGTGGGCAAAGGGGAGGAATTCCTTTTGAAATTTTGGACAGCCTTTCATAAGAAAATAGGGCACCCCCCTCCTGGTTCTGTAAGCGGACTGAGGCTGATGCCCACACCCTAGAGCATGTGGCTTTCCAAAGAAATGGTTTCCTTTTGTACCTTAGGCACATACAGAGTTCTTTGTTGAATTCTTGCTTTCTTGATGGAAGTATATACTTTGTTAGTACTTGAAGGAAATTTTAAAACATTGCTGAAGTGAAATCAGCTTAAGGTGTGAGGCATATGACAAGTGTTGAAACGTGGCTGATATGCGGCATGAAATTTAAACAAGCTCTGCTAAAGCAGAAATAATATCTCTATACCATGTAAAATGCAAAGCCCTCCTGTAGACTTGCCTATTCTTTATTTCTTGACAAGCACGCATAATCTCTACTTTTGCATACAGAATAGATTCAGTATTTTTGAAGTTATTCATTCATGGGTGTAACTCACCTTAAACAAACCCCTCGAATGAAAGTATGGCGTGGCAACAGGTCCGCTGTGAGGTTTCCCTTTAACAAATGCTCTTTTCCAATAAGTCTCCTTTCAAAGAACCACCGCCTTCCATGCACTTACAGGGTTTCGGTTTGCCCAAAATTATTTACTTCGTGACTGTGTAGCATTGCATGTCTTTCGTCAAATGTGATCTTGCATATGTTCTTGCATATACGCACGTATGAATGCATGTGTACGAAATTGTTTGTGCTGGGTTCCTGCATGTGTTCCATGAGGAAGATGGTTTGGGCGTGACTAGGGCAGAGCAGGATGTGGATTCACTAAGTTCCCTCAAGTTTCCCTCTAACTTCTGGGTGGCATTTCCTCAGGAGAAACCAGAGCTCAAACAATAAAGAAGCCAACGTGTCTCCCACGGGTCCAGGCACCGTGCTTGGTGCTTTAGACATTTTTCTCTTGTGTTCAACCCCGCAGCAATGTTAGGAAGCACTAACACATGACATGTTCGTGTGATATGTAAACTGGAGGGCTGGTTGTGTAGGTTGTGTGAAGGAATCGTGGAAGATTCCTTGCCAATACCTCTTGTCAAAGTTGCAGTAAATTGGAACTTACTGATGTGCTTTTCTTAGTTCTTCTAAAGATCTGGTCCAGTTTGACTCAGTTTATTCCTGTTTTTACGATAGCCAGCACTCTGCTCTCCCTAGTCTAACTGTAGTAGATCCTTAGACAACATGGGTGTGAACTGCATGGGTCCACTTATATGTGGATTTCTGTTATATAAATACAGTGCTGTAAATATATTTTCTCTTCCAATTTTTTTTAACATTTTCTTTCCTCTAGCTTACTTTACTGTAAGACTACATTAGCTAATACATATAACATATAAAATATGGGTTAATTGGATGTTTCTGTTATTGGTAAGTCAACAGTAGGTCCTTGGTAGGTGAGTTTTCTGGAGGTCAAAAGTTACATGCAGACTTTCCTCTGCATGGGCATGGGCATCACTTTCCTTCATCCCCACATTGTTCAAGGTTCACCTACAGACTTAGTGGCTTATTAAATAGTTTCTTTAAAATGTATGCTAATTTCTTCTGAATAAAGGACAAGTCTTGGCATTTCAGGTCCTATTCTCCATGAAGTGCAGGCTGGTTTTGGGTATAATCTCTCCTCCATAACTGTTATTATACTCTGGCCCTTCATGGGGAAATACAAAAACACTACTACCCTTATTCTCTGGTCTTCATTGAGCTAACTCAGTTTATGCCAGTTCGTTCTTCTATGCTGGTCATGGGTCTAGAGCTTTACATGAATCAGCACTTTAATCATCCTAAAATCTCTGTAAATCTAAATACTGTTATCAGCACCATTTGTCAGATGATGAAAGAAGCACAGGGAGGTCAACAAATGTGACGAAGTGAGCCAGGAATCTTCTTTAGAAACCACTGGAAGTTGTGGAGGATTAGAAATAGTCTCTGGAAGTATCAGATAACAATTCAACTTCCAGTGAGGCAAAATATAGACATATTTTGGCCTTGTTTGTTTTTAACTTGTACCTGAATGGACCAGTGCCACTTTTGGGAGACCTGGAATTACCATCTCTTCTTTCCCAGGAAAACAGAATAGCATTCATTCTTATACATGTTGAGGATGTAGATGAGTATCACATTTTGGGATTGCCTTCATAGACAACTGACTGTACTACCTAATTATTGTTGGGAGGAATAGTTTATAGCAGTGGTTATAAACTGTTTTTTAGAGAGTTACATAATAAATATTTTCAATTTTGTGGGTCATACTATTCCCTGTCGTGAAAACTCATCTCTGCTGTTGAAGCAGGAAGCAGCTGTAGAAAATAGGTAAACAGTGAATACGGCTGAGTGCCAATAAAACTTTATTTGTAAAACCAGGAGGTGGGCCAGATTTTCCCCATGCTGTAGTTTGCTGATCCCTGGTTTATAGCGTAAGTCCTTTTGTAAGAATTTTGATGCCATACATAGATCCCTAGTTTTAAGGATGAATTAATAAAGCATTTGATTCATCACAGGAAACTTTTTTCCCTTTTGCTTCTCATCTATGCTGGATTCTAGGAAACCTGCCTCATTTGAGATTTGAGCAGAATTAGATCAGTATATTCAATGAAGGATTACTTCTGGTGAAGAGTACAGTGATGGAGCTGTTTGTGTGTATTTGAGATTTCACATTTTTGGAAAAATAGAAGAAAACTAAAACGGGGAATGGCAACATCTTTGTCATCGTGCGCTAGAAGAATTTTGCTCTGCTGGTTATGAGAATACTCTAGTTATTGGAACTAAAATGCAGTCATCTCTTCAATGGGAAAGCCATGTATGTCAGGGGCCTTTGTCCTTCCCACACTTCCCCTGAGAGAACACTTTATAAGTCATGATGAGATAATACCGGACAGTTAATATTGGATTTTCATCTCTGGCTGATTTATTTAAGTGCTTCGTGAAACCAAATGGAGTATCTTTGCTGTAGGCTTTTCATACTAGAGCTTTTATGGTGACTGATGGTTTTTTTGTTGTTGTTGTTTTGATAGCTTCTAAGCAATTGAGATAAATAGTTAAGTTTCTGTCATCGTTCTTTGTACCCACATGAAAAATGCTTATTAGCTTAATATGAATTTCTCACCAAAGGAAGGATCAGTAATCAAATATCATTATTAATGTTATATTTAATTCGAATATCATTAGGGAGCAATGATTCCATGGCCTATACTTTTTTCAACATGCCAAAGATGTGACCTAGTGATCATTTAATTCCATGAACTTTGTTGTGTGTTGCCACTCACTTTAATTTTTGTCAGTACTATATCATTGGTTAGTATTTTGCAAATTCTCTAAAGACATAAGATAAAACTTTTGACTTTCACATAGCAACATTTTTGTGTTGCCTGTCATGAGGACTGTGGAGCTCCTTTATTGATTAAAATTAGTTCCTTGGGGCGCCTGGGTGGCTCAGATGGTTAAGCATCTGCCTTCGGCTCAGGTCGTGATCCCAGGGTCTTGGGATCGAGCCCCGCATCGGGCTCCTGGCTCGGCGGGGAGCCTGCCTCTCCCTCTCCCTCTGCTTGTCCCTCTCCCTCTGCTTCTCCCCCTGCTCATGCTCTCTCTGTATCTGTGTGTCTCAAGTGAATAATAAAATCTTTTAAAAAAATAAAAATAAAATTAGTTCCTTGTACATGGTGCTGTAATTTGCCTCGTGGTTGTTAGTATAATCTCTCTTCGGCGATGGCCACGTGTTTACCCAGCAACAAGAAGCCTGTCCTACCTTCATTTCTCTCAAGTGTGTTTAACTGAAGGAAGTATTTTAAAATTTATCTTCTCACTGCATAACTCTTGGAAGCACTGAAATTCCCTTGAATATCCAGAGGCAATTCTTTGGTTTTGTACTTTGCTTGAGCCGACAACGAGTATTGGCTTTGAGAACCGATGAGTCAGGATGTTGAACTCACAGAAGGTAGGAGAAGGGTGAAGTTGCCTTTGGAGTTAAGAACAAACAGGTGTATGTGTGGATGTGGATGCATGTGTTTTAGGGCTTGATTTGGATTTCATAAAAGAAAAACTCAGAGGTCATTTTGCATGGGAAGATCTCACTTAAGATTTTCTGTAGGTTGGAGAAAGGAGCAAGGGCAGGTTGAAGCCTGGAGGAGAGCAGAACTGGGAGTTGGGTGGATTCTGCATTGTCTTTGTGTCCCCGGTGGCTTCATGATTTGCTGGACGCGAGGGTGAGGGCAGGTGTCATCCCCTTGTCAGAACTGACAGTATGATACCGTGCATCCTGCAGCACCCAGTGGATAGGGAGGGCTTCACAGCGCTCACCAACTCCGTCCTTCTTTCTTCCCTTGGTCAGAGCTGCCTTGCATTTTTAAATGATGGATCTGGAAAATGGAAAGAGTGATTCCTACCCTAAGTACTCCATCAGATAAGTTGTAAAAATAAATATGTCCCACAATTAGGCAATTAAGTCTTAGACATAGAATTTCTTGAAAGAACTTTGCTGAGACCCCAGGGTCGCAACAACACTCGCAAGTGGGTGTGCACTTCGGTTCCCGTGTGCTCCCAGATAGCACAACCCCTGAGCACCTGACTTCACCCAGGGCCCACTTCCTGGGACATGTCATTTTAATTGTAGTTCACCATAGTCAGGCTGCAGGGTTTCCGCATCTGCTCTGCTCTTTTCCAAGGACAAGGGGACTTGGCTCAGGAAATGCAAGACTTGGCTGCTGCATGGCTGGTGGAAGTCCTCAGTCCCGCCCTGGCATCCCTTGGACATATCACCCTGCTGTGCCAGTCTTATTGTTATGTTTTCAATCAGGAAAAAAAAAAAAAGAAGAGTTCTATATCAGTTTCTTGGTTCCCTCACAGTGAGAATGAAATTTTTTATGAAGTCTTAAATTCGGTGGTTATTGTCCCATTACCTATAGAAACTCCCGTAAAGACTCCATTCTTCTGCCATCAAAACGTGCTGTGGGTACCGTCAGTGCCCATAACGGGGCCGCAGCGCTCATCCCGGGAAGAACGGCCCCGGCTCGGCTCAGCAAACGGCTCCCATGGACGCCGTGGAGCACCAAGGAGGTGACGGGAGGCCTTAGTGCCACTGTAAAGGGGCTGTGCCTGAGAATTTATTCTGGAGGAGGGAGGACCCTGTGTAATTGGATGATAATACAGTCAGGAGGGGGCTTTCTGTGATTAGTGGGAAATAACTCTCTGCTCGAGCTCAGGAGTCCAGACGTGCAAACCTACCAGGAGCCAAGTCAGGCTGCTGCTTTTTCTGTCCTCTTATGCTGCCTTGGCCCCTCTTTCTGCTGTCACCGGGCACCTCTGGAAGCTGATGGCACAGGCCATGGAATCTGCGGGGCCCCGCGAGCTCTTTGCTCTGCCCCTCCCTGCAGGAGCTGAGGCTGGTTGAGGTTGGGAGCAGGATGACCCCTGCTGGTCTCTCTCTTTGTTTTCTTCCCCAAGGATTCCTTGGTACATGAAGTTGAAAGCCTAATGCAAATCCTCTCCCTCTGCTGCATTGTCCTAGGCATTGCTAATTTTTTTTTTTTTTTTTTTTTTTTTTTTTAAAGAGTGAACTAAAAGCTCGGATGATTCTTGTGGCTGATTTCGGAATGTGACAAGGGCTTCATGACTTAATGCATGCCAGCCAGCCCCTCTCGGTATCTCTCCTCAGAGCCCCAGCCGGGCTGCTGAGCCCTGCACACCCACTGCAGGAACGGCTGCTGGGGAAGGCCAAGGGCGCCTTGCCTGGACAGAAGGGGTTGTGTGTCTCCTCCGTTGGGCAGGGCTTTTCTCTTAATTTACTCAGTGGGTTAATAGTCTAGGGTTACAGGCAGATGGTATCGGATGCTTTAAGAGGAGAAACGCTCCTGTCAGGCTGTTCTGAAACCTCACTCACGGGCCTTAGCAAAACCAACATCCGTGTCTCCCATTTTTCTGTCTTTACAGAGGTATACAGAGTGACTGCCTCCCCCTCTTTGTGAATTTGGGGTCTCGAGATACACTCTGACCAGCATCTGGTCCTCCTTAGAGGGCAGTTTTATTATTGTCTTATTTGTTTCTGACATTTAACAGCTTTTATTATTGAATTTTTAATATATTGATTTTTTTTTCTAGTAAAAATTGTTTCCTAGTGGAAATTACATAATTGGTCAAATAAGAAAAGTTCCAACACCATAATTTCTGTAAGAACATATTCAAAAGTAATGCAGTTAGTTGGTGACGCGTGAAGGTGGTGTTGCTAGGGGTTTCGGGGGGGGTTCTCTTCATACCAGCCACCCCTGGGTGGGGCCCTGAGTCCTCCCAGGGACGTGCCCTGAGATGCACACTGTGGCCGGGAGCACTCACCCTTTTCCTGACTCGGGTCCTTCACCTTTTCCACGTAGCCTCGAACCTTGCAACTCATTTCTGGTCATTGCGAACTGCCTGGCATGTGCCAGAGCACTGCTGAGCGTGGTCGTTTCTGGGTTTGAAAACACTGCCATTTAAAAAGATTGAAACCTGCAAACAAAAGTACATTGACTTTTGAGAATACAATGTGTTTTCCTCCTTGAAGAAGTCGATGCTTTGGAAAAGCAGCATTTATTACAAAATTATTCAAAACTAGTTTTTGTCTTGGCCCTGTTTGAAAATCAGTTTTATCTCATTTAGCTTTTAAGAAATACCCATCACAAGTGGGTGTATGATTTTGATTATGGGCAGTTTTTCAATGACTTGGAGGTTAATGTCCTGAAGGAAGAAGCATCATGTAATCCCTCCACTGTTTCCTCAGTTTTCTGTCTGCCACCTCTACCTGTGTGTCTGCTTGGATCAAGCATGAAATTATTTCAACTCTCAGTTTGGTCTTTATACTCACGTAAAAAATGTCTTTACAAGCAGACGTACACAAGGCCACTCTGTGATGACCCTGGTTGCATTTCAAGAAAAATGAGACTTTATTTTTATTAGTTATTTTCTATGTTTGTATGCTTGAGGGGATACAGAAGCATGTGATAGAATCCAGATGGAATTTGGAAATGAGTTTCTGTTAAAAGGTAAAAAGACTTTACTCTAAGAAACTTTCAATTCAGGCCCGTGCTGACTGGGGAGGACCCGGCCCCTTGCTTCCAAGAACCCTCACTTCATATTCTCTTCACCCCTTTGTGCTTTTGGATCATCTGGCGGAGTTAAGCCTTTCCCTGTGGGGCTTCCCTGAAGCCCAGTCACCCAGAGCCTCTCATGTCCTTCCTGTATGAATGGTTTGAGTATTTGTGCAGACGTCTTACTCTCGTGGAAGGATGAGTTTACCGAGTCTATAATGTGCCTGACCGAAATGGCAGAAGGACTCTGAATGACCTCATCAGTTGTCTGTCAATGCTTCTTCATTCCCCGCCCCCCCATGCTGCCCCCAAAAGGATGGAGAAGGTCACGTTTACTTCCAGGCTGAGTTCCTGCCATCTCAGTTCCATGATGATGTTCTTCTTCTTCTTCTATTTTTTTTTCTTTTTTCTTTTCAAGATTTTATTTAAATTCAAGTTAGTTCGCATATGGTGTAGTATGAGTTCAGGGGTAGAACTTAGTGATTCCTCAGTTGCATTTAACACCCAGTTCTCCTTATATCAAGGGCCCTCCTTAATGCCGTCGCCCCGTTACCCCATCCCTCAACCCACCTCCCTTCCAGCAACCCTCAGTTTGTTCGGATAGTTAAGAGTCTCTTATGTATTATGCTATGTGAAATAAGTCAGTTAGAGAAAGACAAATACCATATGATTTCACTCATACGTGGAATTTAAGAAACAAAACAGATGATGTCTGCTTCTTAAATTTAACTTTGGAGAAGTGTCTTCACTTTATATATATGTATATATATATATATATTTACTTTTAGCTATAGCATGTGCTTTTTGTAATATGTGATAATCACACAATGAAAGGGTGCATGAAATCAAATTTCCTCACTTCTCTGCCCAGTCTCCCTTCCCGCCCACTCAGGTAGTTAGCAATGCGGACAGCCTGGCTTTTTATCTTCACACACCTGTCTTCTTGTTCGTGAGTACTTAGGCAATATTTTTATTTACATATTTGAGCTCAGGTTATCATTGAGAGTGGGAGGGAGGTGTTTTCTTTGTTTAGTTTTGTTTTTACAAAGTAGAATCAACCTATTCACATTACTTTGCACTTTTTGAGATTCTTTTTTGAGCAATTTTAGACTCACAGCAAAATTGGAGGGGAAGCATGGAGATTTCTATGTATACCCTGTCCCAACATATGCCCAGCCTCCCTGACTGGCAACATTTCCCCACCAGAGAGGTACGTTTGTTACAGTTGTTGAACCCACACTGACTTGGCATCTTTACCCAAAGTCTACCGAAGTTTACCAAAGTTTAGGGTTTGCTCTTGGTGTTGGATATTCTGTGGGTTTGAAAAAATATATAATGACACACATCCACCACTATAGTATCATACAGAATAGTATCATTGCCCTAAAAATACTGTGTGTCCTCTCCTGCTCATCTGTCCCCAAGATTCCAATCCCTGGCGACTACTGAGCTTTTTACTGTCTCCAGAGTTTTCCTTTTCCGAAATATCATATACTTGGAATCATAGAGTACGTGGCCTTTTCAGATTGGCTTCTTTCACTTAGTAATATGCGTTTAGGGTTCCCACTTCTCTTTTCATGGCTTGATAGCTCATTTCTGTTTAGTGCTGAATAGTATTCCATTGCCCGGGTGTAACGTAGCTTAGACATCCTTCGACTGAAGGACATCTTGGTTACTTCTACAATGAGTAAAACTCCTCTAAACATCTATGTACAGGCTTTTGTTTGGCCACAATGAGTAAAACTCCTCTAAACATCTATGTACAGGCTTTTGTTTGGATATAAGTTTTCATCCACTTTGGGTAAATACCAAGGACCACAATTGCTGGATCTAATTGTAAGAGTGTGTTAAGATTTGTCAGGTTGCTTTTTTTCATTTGACAATAAGCACGCACATTCCTGCAGTCCGTAGATAGGGGTCTAAGTGTTCTGTTTTATTCCACCAGAATATTCTTTAAACGTTTTTCATCTGTATTGAACTGAAGGCTATCCTTTCTCCCCTAATTTTTCAGAACAAATGTATTAGTACTAATTATCTTTGCTGCAGATACATTCATATTTGTTCTTCCTGGTGGAATTACTGATTTTAACATACTTCTTACAAGATGAGCGTTTTGGGGTAGCATCCTAAGCAGTAGGTAGGATCCTAGATAAAGAACATGACAGAAAATTTTCTTTTTATTCAAAGAAATCAAGGATGTTTTCTAATGCTTCAAAAGGTGACATCTATAACATTCCTATGAACGATCTGATTTATACTTCATGAGGTATTCTTGTCCACTTCTGGGCTAGGGTAGGATATATATGATTTGGAGTCCTATTTGGGGGTGTTGTCAAGCATTTCCTGGGCGATTGTGATCAGTTCTACTTAATGGATTGGTCACATAAGATTGTGTAATACCAAGCTGAACCAAATGAAAATGTTTCCCGACAGCAATGTTTGCAGAAACTTTAATATGTTAATGTACACTGTGAATTTGTAATGGCTGAGATAGAGCTCAGCATTACAACGTTTTCCTGACTTTCCTTCCCCGGGAACTCTTTATTTATGTATTTTGGTGAAGCATGCCAGGGCCGTGTTCCAGGGAATTCGCTTTGGGAAATGATGCTCCATTGTTTGCATACTGCGTGTAGAGCCTAGAGCCTTCCTACTGCAGAGTGTTCTGCTTTTTTACACCCCATCGTCAATGCTCATCAGCATCCTCCCTTCCTTTTAAATCAATATTTGTTGTTCACACAAGAAAATAAATACAAGTATGTACAGTTTGTTTATTTAAGTTTTTAATTCCAGTTAGTTAACATACAGTGTTCTCTTCATTTCGGTGTACTACGTAGCGATTCAACACTTCCATACGGTGTGTACAATTTAAAAAACAATAAGATGGGCCGTGTGCCGCCTCCAGTTCAAGGTCCTCAGATGTTCTGTCGTCCCTCAACGATATGTGTCTTCCTTTTTCCCGATGTAGTCTTTAGTCAGACCTTTGGGTTACTTGTCTCCTTGTTTTTCTGCATAGTTTCATCACATATTTACATATTCCTTAACAGTATTTTCTTCTCTTTGGCCTGCTTTAGGCTTTCATCGAAATGGAATCATATCATACACATTTTCATGTGTATTGACGTTAATGGTTTTGTAATCTCTCCACGTTGACGGGTGCCGCTGTGGCTCCTTCCTTTTCTTTACAAAATACAGCTGCAGGTGGAGGATGATGTCACGGCTGGGTTATCCCTTCTTCCTGCACGGACATGTGGGTGGTGTCAGTGTGTGTCATTGGAACAGTGCTGTTAAGACCAGCCATCTGACCATGCCCTGGCACCCCTGAGCCAGGGTTCCTCGAGGTTACAGACCCTACAGTGGAATGGGGAGGGGGGCGTCAGTGTCTTCTTACGGCAAATGCATACATAGGCAAGGAGTCCCCAGTGCTTCTTGGCCCCCCCAGATCTAATCTGTGCCCTAAGTGTGGTACCTGCGCTCTGCCCTGTGGTCCTCCCTTAGGCTGCTCCTTCATTCTCTTTTTCCAATCCAGAGTTATATTTGTGGTATTATATTTATAAGTGTATGTGTGCACCATTCTGTGTGAGGCGGACATATCAGTGGCCTGAACCCGAGCACTGTCCTGCCATTTCTTGCTGCCAGCCCCCCTGGAAGCCCAGGACCATGATGAAGACAGTGTGAACAAAAGCCTCCGTTCATGTCTGTGCCCTGTTTATCTTGAGTTCCTGCTCACAGGGATGAACAGTGATGGATTGTGGACAAATGGCTCTGCCTTGTTTTTTTAGACCCTGAAATAGACAGGATGGCTTCGGTAATGCTCTTTGACTGATGGGCACTTTTTGTAACTACAGCTCATTCAGAGGCTTAAAATATGCTTCCACAAGGTTGATTTCGGGATAAATTATGCAGAGCTAAAGAAGAAAAGGCAGAAAAACCCTACCTACACACGAGATAACTTAGGGACATTTTCAAAATAGTCCAAGCCAACTTTTTGTGGTTGTTTTTGTAGATGCAAACAAACAAACCAATCCCAAAAAACATCTAAATAGCATGGGCAGTGAGAGCCAGACTTCCCTCTTACTGCCCTATACCTCCGGCCTAAAGGAACTGCTCTGTCTGTTCCAATGCGGCTCTGCATATTTGGCTGTGTTTCTGCGTTGAATTGTCTCATTGCACCTTTATGTCTGACTTGGAAGCTCATGGAGACGTAGCTCCTCAGTCAGTGTATCTCAGCTGTCACAGGAGGATTTACTCCCAGGGGTTGGCATCACAGGATCCTTGGTACCTGGGAGTCAGGGAAGGGACGGTTGTGCTGTTCACAAATGAAAGATCTTCTTGAAGGTGTGTCATCTGCCAGGTCCTTGGGTCGCATCAGGGGAAACTAAGAACAAAAGCTCCCCTTTGGAGTCACTGGTGAGTCACTTTTTGGAACCTGGGTGTGAAGGTATCATTCATTATGTGGACTCTTAAGTTCCCAAGTTTGGAAGTACCTTCTGTGAGCTTTTCTATCAAACTTCACGTGGAAGTGCATACTTGGTCCAGAAAGAAAGAAACAAGGCATTGGAAGCAGTCTTTGCTGCTTGGTACAGACAGTCAGTGGGCAGAGACAAACACAAGAGCGGTCAGCGTGTGTCTTCAGAAGCACTGCCAACTTTTAAAGGGAAAAACCACTTGCAACTTAGTGGAAACCTGTTATTCTTTCCAAGTCGGCATGTCCCACGAGCCACCACCGTGGAAGCGTTCTGTATGACCCTGTGTGTGGCAGTCTCCAGGCTGGGCGACCTCACTGTTCCATCTGTTGAAGAATGAAGAGGCTAAAATTCACGCTCATGCGTGAGCAAAAGGCTGCTGTTGGTAATTCAGAATTTCTCCAACTTATTAATAAATATGTACCCCACCCCCATCTGCTGCTGAGCTCTGCAGCTGGGGAGACGGGGGCATATCTCTTTGTACTCTCCTCCTCCAGTTGCGGAAGTCTTGTCTTTTCTCCTTCCTTTTCGATGTCGGTGAGGTTTTGAAACATTAAAAAAAAAAAAAAAGCCAACTTGCTAATGTAACAAAAGATTCAGCCCTGAGTAGAAAGGGCTTGGGAGACAGCTGTGGCTTTGTGCTCCCTCTTGAAGTGGGTGCACGTCCCCTGCGGTGGAGGCGACTCTTGGGACCGGCATTCTTTCTCTTCGGTGAAGAGCACAGCCTCAGGATCCTGCCTTGAGACCAGGCCACGTGACCCTTGCATTTGAGAGGTTGACCCACGCCCATCAGTCCCTTAGCTCTGCTTTGCGAGGTGGCATGCAGGATACAGAGGTTCGTAAGATAGGACTTCTGTTTTTTCTGTTTGCTGTTCTAGCGTCTTGCTGTGTCCCCGACCGGCTGCCTTGTCCATGCGCGACCGTCTACCTCGAGCCCTTGCCCGGAGGTCGTGCTTCCTCCTCGCCTTTTGTACGAGCCATCAGATGGGAGTGGCCTCGGGCTCTTTTCCCTTCACTGTTGGTGGAGAATGCCTGTTATTGCAGTCCTGTCTACAGGTCTCTCCTGAATTGGAGACAAATGTGTCCTCTCCCGTTCAAAGCTAGTTGTGCTTGATCTTTGTTTTCACTCCCTCACCTTTTTGGGACTTGCTGCGTTCACCATCTGCACGTCCTCTCGCATCCTCTATCTAGTCTTTCTTGAGCTGCGGGCTCTCCTACCTTCAAACGCTTCCTTCATCCCAGGCCAGACTGGTCTGTTCTTTACTGTTCCATCACCACTCAGCGGCCCCTAGAGAATGTCTAGGTGCTGCTGCCTCCATTTCTAGCCACACCTCTGGCCTTCTCCCCTCTCACTGGGGGAACGATTCTGCCTCGGGGACCCCGACAGCTTCCTGACAACCACGGCTGATGCCCTGAGACCAGCTGTCGTCCTCTGGGTCTCCCACGGGCATTTGGTTTTTCCTTGTTGCTGATGGAATGTTTGAAGATTCATTAGGTTTTTCAAGACATTTTCAAGACAACACTTGTGGGTAGAACAGTTACCCTAAATTTATACATGAATACATTGATAACTCAGAGAGATTAAGTAATTTCCTTATGTTATGTGATATATGCAATTACTGGAATTGTGCTACCAAAATGTGCGTGTGTGTGTGTTTGTGTGTGTGTGTGTGTGTGTGTGTGTGTGTGTGTGTTTGAAATACACTGCAATCCCTTATTTATGACCTTGAGTCCTTATTTCTTTCACCTCTCTGAGCACTTTTTCCTCCCTATCTTTTTATGGCATCGCTTGGTCTGTCTGCCTCCATCCTGGTCACTCCCGTAATAATTTTCTCTTTCAATTTCCTTTGTTTCCTGTTCCTCTCTCGCTGCATGAACCTTGGCCTTCCATGCAAACTTCCACGTTCTGCATCTTCGTTCCCCACCATCTGCTAGAGGTCCTCACTGTGTTCATACAGAATATCCTATGACTGGCTCTTGGCTCTATGTGATTGCTTTGCCTTCCTAACATCACTTTGTAAATTTTGTCAGCCAAAAAGAGCATTCCTTGTTTCTCTTCACTATTTTGTAACTCTGAAATATTTAGGTTATTTCCAGGGATAAGGAATGCTGCCTCGACGGTCTTTCTACCTCGGACATTTCTCTGTTTAGGACTGTTTCCTTAGGATCTGTTCCCACAAGCAGTCTTGCTGAGTCAAAAGCATTTGAAAGGAGTACTTAAAGATGTCAGTGTGAGAGATTGGATGAGCAAAACAGAAAAACAAATGGAGACTGCAAAGCTTAAAAGCTTACAATGAAATGGTATCTGTAAATCAGAGTGCATTTAAATGCCTATTTATAAATCAAATAGTATTGTTGATCATGTTCATGAGCCGAGTGTTGCTCTGGCTTTAAGCTGTTTACGGATCTCTGTAAACGGTCAGGGGCTCGTGTTTCTACAGACGTGTTTGAATTCATCACTTGTCCTCCTGGTAATCATCCACATTCCATTCTGTCAACTGTTGAGGTCCCAAATCCCACCGTGGACACCAGATTGGGCCTTATACAAAAGCAAGGTTTTACTGGTAATGGGATTCTGGTTCGTTAATATCATCAATGAATTCTTGCCTGCTGCTACAAGAGTTTTGGCCTTCAGAACAATGTTTTCATAGCTGCAGTCTGACAGAGGCTAGAGGCCTGCAGTTGTCAGAGGGAAGAGCTCTCCGAGGAACGGTGAGGCAGGTGGAGATTTGAGCTGCTCTTGAAGGGAGGATTGCCTTGGACTCATTGGGAGGGAAAACTGTACTCCCCCCGGGCAGTGGGCTCCCAGTGGCTGGTGGCATTGTGGCCTTTCCATCATGGTGTCTGGGCAAGGGGCAGGGTTTGCTGTGCTGGCGTGGCTGGTCTTGTAGCTCTGGTCTGGTCAAGTCCAAAGAGGGATGGACGCTGGCCGTTGTTTCTCCTCTTCACTCACATCTGTCAGCTGGCCAGGACTGTAGAGAGGGGGATGGTTAGTTCATCCACTGGTCCACCATATCTTTATAGATAGATAGGTATTATCACGTGCCCACATTCTCAGTTCTGAGCCTTCAGTCCTGCACCCTGTAGCCCTGTCCCTACCCTCGTGGACGCTGTGGTATAACAAAGAGGAAGGGGGTGGGGAAGGGAGGGGGTATGGGCAGGAAACACAAGAAAACTTCCAGAGACTTGCATCTCCGGACAGTGCACCTAGAATGAGTGTCTGCTAATGGGATCCCTGCTAACACCTTCTTTCGCGGTGCCTCAGCTTTGTCCTTGATTTCCAGCTTTAAGAGATGAAAACTGGTTTTTTAATTGCATTCTGTACATTACTTCCGTGAAACTGCATAGTGTAAGGTGGTTTAGGCAGTTCCATGCTGGGTTTTATTTCATTAGTTACACTATGTATGGATTATAATTCTCATAAAATGATAATATACTAACTTGCCAGAAGCCAAAATGATGAGAAGCCTACTGTGTGTATTGGCCGTCTGTGGCGCGTACTGTCGTTCTCCGGGAGATTCTGAGCTCCTATGGATTTCTCGTCATCTTAAAAAAAAAAAAAAAAAGACATATTTTTTAAAATATTTCTAGTTAATACATGTTAAGTCCACATAATAGTTTGTCTGTTTGGAGATCTTCAAGGACATAACTGTAAAGGCATGCTTCAGACACGTAATGCCAACATACAGCCAATCCAGGCCAGCTCAGATAGGCTTCTGCATCTTGAAGAGTGACGTTTTCTTGCACGCTGGTAGCCTTGATCTGAGGAGAAAATGCCATATGGAGAAGATTTTTAGGAGATTCAAAAACCATGGAATAGGAATACTTTCATTAATCTGAGAGAGTCTCCGTCAAGATATTTGGGGTTTTCCCTTTTGGAAATTTAAGAAGCATCCTTTGACATAGTATGCTGTTGCGTAGGTAAGGCTGCAGAACTGACGGTCTCGTCGTGTCCAAGGAGAATCTTCTGATGTTCTTCGGGTATCGCTAATGGTAGAGCCCGGTAAATAACATCGGTTCAAAATGGGCTCCTCAAGTCATAACATTTTGAGCTGGAAGACTCTTTTTATTTGTTTTATTTTAATCGACGTACCATTGACATATGACGTTACATTAATTTTAGGTGCACACACAGTGACCCGACAGTTCTGTGCTTTACGCGGTGCTCACCACATTAGGTCTGGCTACTGTCTGTCACCATACAACGTCATTACAATATTACTGACTTTATTCCCTAGGCTGTGGTTTTCATCCTATGACTTACTTATTTTATAACTGGAAGTTTGTACCTCTTAATCCCCTTTAGCTATTTCAACACCCCCCTCCCCCCAACACACACACAACCACCAGTTCGTTCTCAGTATTTATGAATCTGTTTTTTGGTTGGAGGTAGGAGGTACAAGAGTCTTCTTTAAATGAGAAAAATAGGTGCCTGGCGTAGCTTGCCGGCCAGTGCCTAGGACAGACAGCATCTGACTTCTGTCTGGTCCAATCTCCTGCCCAGATTTGGGCTTCTCATGCTTCCCCCGAACCCAGCCAACAGTGCTCTCTTGGCAGTGACCTCCTGCAGTTTGTACTGAGATAAAGCTGTGTTTTTCCAAAGTTCACGTGTTTCTGTCCTCTGCACCGCTGATACCCATAGTCTGTGCCCTATTAAAATTCAGGGTCCTTTCCCCTTTTTCTTCGGACGTTCTGCTGTTATTTTCCAAGTGAAGGACAACCATGTTATTAAGGTTCAACTTAGAGGATAGTGTTTGCTTAATTCTGCAAATTCAGAATTGGGCTTATGGCTTTGTTCTGGAGTTTTCCTTTTAGGTGAAAACACATCAAGGCGTAAAGCAGAAACCATTAATTCACCGTGGTTGAACTAGACTTGCTGGAATACTCCGCAGGTCCTAACAAGTGTGAACATGTAGATGCATTATCTGTTCAGAGCAGACCTAAAGATGTAAAGATTTTGGTTAAAGCTGCCTGGTGTTTCATGGTTACTTTCTTAGCTTTTTGCTAGGTTCTTCTACCTCTGTCATTTTACTTGCTCCCCTCTTGGCCATTTGGTCCATATAGGGGTGCTAGATCATGTCAAGGATGATTTTTTAAAAATTAAAAAAATTAATTGTGGTAAAATATACATAACACAAAATTTACCACCTTAACTTTTTTTTTTTTGAGAGAGAGAGAGAGAGAGAGAAGGGTGTGGGGGGGTAAGGGCAGAAGAGGGATTGAGAGAATCTTAAGCAAGTCCCACGCCCAGCGCAGAGTGTGGCGTGGGGCTTGACCTCAGGGCCCTGAGATCATGACTTGAGCTGACATCCAGAGTCGGACACTTAACTGACTGAGCCACCCCAGGCGCCCCGCCACCTTAACCTTTTTTACATGCACTGTTGAATGGCGGTGAGTACATTCACATTTTTGTAAAACCTTCACCTCCATCCATCTGCAGAATTCATTTTATCCTCCCAAATGGAAACTCTTAACTACCCATTAATTAATAAGTCTCCCTTCTCCTCTCCTGGTGCCATTCTTCCTGTCTCTGTGGATTGACTACTCTGGATATGGAGCTGATTTTGACAGCATTTCTGGATGTGGAATCCCATTCAGTGCAGAGCGTGGTCCATCTGTGGAGCCCACGCTTACAGGCTGTGGCACCTCTGTCTCCAGCTCCTGCCCTCCGTCATACTCCCCACGCCCTAGCCCACACCCATGGGAGGTGTAGGCTGGCCCTTACCATTCTGACTTCCACTCACGCAGCACTGTCCCATGGTCACACTGTCCTCTCCCTTATAGATTGAGATTCTCACATCTTGAGACTCTGCCTTCATCTTTCAGTGTCCTTAGCCGCTCGCTCACAGAACAAATACCGAGAGCATTAGGGATAAATTACAGGACAAACAGTTCAAAGATTTCATTTGGTTAAAGATCTTTCCTCTCTTGGGTCCTGGAGTGGACTTCCTTGTATCTTCCTGGGTAAATGAACAGTTGTCTTTCTCCGTAGAAACGGTATTTAAATGTACAAAATTTTAAAGTCTGCCCAGAGAGAATGACCAGAAGCTCAGAAAGGGGCCTTGGGGAGCACCCAGACTGAGCAGACGGGATGAGGAAGAAGAGGAGCCCAGTTCGAGAACGGGGGAGGCTCAGGGAAGTATACATCAGAGCAGCTTTGACTTGACTGGGCAGGAGTGAGCCGCAGGTGGGGCTAGCGCATTTAGCAAGTAAAAATACGGGACATCCCATTAAATTTAAATTTCAGATAAGCAATGATTTTTTAAGTATGAGTATGTCCCACATAGTGCATGAAATATATACATTAAAAGTGACTTGCTTTTTATCTGAAATTAACATCCAATAGCGTGTCCTGCATTTCCTGTGGCAGCCCTAGCTGCAGAGGGAGAGGCTCTGGGGAAATGCATGAGCAGAAGAGCCCCCAGCTCAGCTGCGGGAGGCGGGAGGCAGGGTGGGGATTGCAGGGAGGCACAAGGGAGAGGGGGATGTGAAACTCTCTTCCCACCTTTTAGGGATTTGCCTCCCCCCCCTTTTGTCTTTATGTCTGTTTTGAGCTATTTTCTTTTGAATATTCGTAAACCCAAACAACTCCTCTAACCTGCCCTCTCCTTGGCGCCTTATGTCCTCTGGGTTGGTGCCCTCAGTGTCCTCAGGACAGCAGCTGGCGGGCGGGGGTTTTAGGGAGAGCTGTGCTCAGTGCTTCAAGATGCGTGTTTGCCAAGCGTCCCTGGTGTTTGTTTCTAAACTTGTTGATAATACCTGTCCCTGTTAAAATTACTTAGCTTTGTTACCTGTCATCGGAAGGTATTTTCTTTTCCACAAGCTACGGAAAGGCCAAGAAAAGTCAGTCACTGAACAATTGTTGAATTGGGTGCGGTGAGACCACTGACAGAGGTTGGGGAAAATCAGAAGAACCAAGGAAACTTTTATATTCAGGTCGTTTTTCGTATGTTTATCAAGTTTTTTAAAGGAACTGAAACTGAAAATTGTAGAAAATGCATTGGGGTTAAGATGTATGAGACAGAGATGAGCCGGTGTTTCACTCCCTGGACCCACACACACAGGAAAAAGGAGGTCTGTTCCTGTCTTCCCCAAAATGTGTCTTCCCTGAAATGCAGATGTGAAGTGTCAAACCCCCAGCTCCTCAGGCTGCAACCTTGTTTGGAGATCAGGTCTTTAAAGAGGTAATTAAGTTAAACCGAGGCTAATCCAATCTGACTGGTGTCCTGGTAAGAAGCGGAGGTGAGGACACAGAAGAAGGGGAGCAGGGGCTCGAGGGGCCACGTGAAGAGGTGGCAGGGGCGGCCTTGGCCAGCCCAGGACGGAGAGAAGAACTCTGCTGATCCCTTGATCTTGGACATCCAGGCTTCCAAACTGAGAAAATAAACTTCTGCTCTCTAAGCTCCCATTCTGGTATTTTGTAACAGCAGCCCTTGGTGGGCAGGTCCACCCGAACATACTGGTAACACGTAGGTGAGTTACAGTGACAGGCACGTGTCCGTTGTGTGCCGTGCCTCCCTGCTCCAAGCGGCGGTTTGGTTGTCGGATTGGAGCAGCTACGAGGGTTCTCCTGTGTGCCTTGCGTGACCATCCAGCGCCCTTTCAGCTTCTCTTCGGCAGCAACTATTCCCATCCTTGGACTCACTGCTTCAGTGCTCACGATACATGGTTGAAAGTGGGGATGCCCAACAAGGCTGTCAGCCCTCAAGGACCAATGTCCCTTTCTTTGAGGTGTCAGTGTGAAATGGGGGGACTGAGTAAATTTGGCCCCTGCTGTAAATAGCAGCTTCCAGGGCTTCCTGGCATCGTTCCCCCATCTGTCTTGGGCAAGTGGTATCCTGGGCAGTGCTTAGAATCAGAATGTGTCGAAATGATGACCTCGAGTGTGGAACCTGCGCATGCATGGCTTCTCTTTCCTTTACTGGGTCTTCTTCAGTCATGTCCTTAATTTAATATAGAGCTTAGCGCTATTTTAATTAAAAAGTATGGAAGTTAGGGGCACCTGGGTGGCTCAGTCTGTTAAGCGGCTGCCTTCAGCTCAGGTCATGATCCTGGGGTCCTGGGATCGAGCCTCCCGTCCGGCTCCTTGCTCAGCGGAGAGCCTGCTTCTCCCTCTCCCTCTGCCTGCCACTCTGCCTACTTGTGCTCTCTCTCTCTCTCTCTCTCTCTGTGTCAAATAAATAAATAAAATCTTTAAAAAAAAGCATGAAAGTTAAACATTCGGGAGGACATTCTGCGTCTTTGGATGTTCATTCAGCTTCTTCCGTTCTGACAAGCAGCAGAGGTATCGCTGAGGGAGGCCTCAAGAGGAGAGTAAAAGCACGGTGCTGTGTGTAGACGGGCCTGCTGCATAGCAGAGTACTAACACGGTGAGTGTCTGACCGAGGCTGTTAATTCGATGACATTCCATCAGGATGCAGTTCTAATAGCATAGTCCGGTGGTTTTGTCTTTGTAGTCTTGGACGTGGGCGTGGGGGGGGGGGCGCTGTGCATTGCTGTATCTGAGCTTCCAGGAGCCGCGCAGGGGTTCAGACCTCCAACTTTCTACATGCTGATATTGCCTGCATTCATTTTTAATCAGGATTTGTGCTTACAAATGGCCGGCTGGAAAGTAGTTGCATAATTAGCTTACTAAATCACCTTTTTTGTCATTAGCATCTCCCTATCTCTGAAAAATACACCCCATCTTCGAGGCACCCCATCCGTCAATGTAGTTTTACCTTCTTTTACGATCAGCTTCTAAGAAGTATTTAGCATACCCACAAATACTGCGTTTCTGAGATTCAAATATCTCCAAGTCTCAGTCCCTTTGTTGTGTCCAATATAAAAAAAATGGCTTAAATCAGAGTGTGTCACCTTGACGAGCAGGTTGGACCTCACTGAGTGGCAGTAGCAGACTCATGCAGGGTTCTTTTTGTTCAAGCTTTTTGATTAGACATCTTTACATAAGTAAAAAAAAAAAACTTTATATCATAAACAAGTTTCCTCTCTAGATGAATTTTATAGTTTTTCTAGAAAGAGAGATTCCCCCTTTTGGGGGGTGTTGCATTTCTCCTATTTTTTTAAGGAGCTTTATAATTTGGAATAAGTAGACTTATGGACAAGTTGCAAAGATCCTACAGTGTGTTCACAGGTACCCCTTGCCCAGTGTTAGCATCTTCCATCACTGTGGGGACCCGTGTCCCAACTCAGCAGTCAACCCTCCCAACCACTCTGAGTTCATGAAGATGTTTGATCATTTCATCTTATGAACAATGCCAATCAGTATCTTTTGAGGATATTTTTGAATAAAAATAGTTTAAGAATGTATACAGAAACAAATGAACTATTAAATTTTGTGTGGCTTATTGTTTAGAAAGCTAAAAATCAATTAGTCCTAGCAAAATGATCTTTTAATGCCCTTTAGTTTAATAACATGTTACTTAACTCACAGTTTTTTGAGCCTGATTATTTCATTTGCTAATATACCTTCAATTCCTACTTCTTTGGTAGAATACTAATAATATTCTCCACCAAGGAACCAATGGAGAAGACAGAGCATCAGAATCAAGCTGCTAATGAGTGCTTCGCTCTTTTGGGAGTGATGTCTGTCTCTCTAAAGCAGTGGCATTTGTAATGACATTGGTCCATCCTCCACTCCCCCTCTCCTTGTTGCACTGGAGCCCTGGAAATCTTCCTGGATGGTGAAGTTATGGGGGAGCTCTGCTTCTTGGTCCCCCCAGTGGTGCAAGGGGAAAGTGAGACAGTGCTGAGTGGCTGTGGAGAGAGGAATGGGTTAGTTTAACCCTGCAAGAGGGCCATTGCTGTGGGTCGTTTTCTGCTACTCTGCTTATCAAAATGAGTTGGAGACTCGCAACAACAGGAAGATATTGATGTCTTCTTGGTTATGTGTTTATAACCATGCTTTGGGCTTACATGCTCCTTCTTAAAAATTCATGTATTTACTTTCCGTCCCTGGAAAATCAGTTTTCTTTTTTTTTAATGAGCCATTAATTATTTATTAAGAAAAGATACCCTTTTTTATTACATATAAAGACCACTTTGGACCATGCTTTTCAGGATGGAGAAAGACTATTAAGAAATACTAATGTTTTAAAATGCATATGTGTGTGTATATATATATATATATATGTATGTATGTATTTTTTTTACCATGGCTTATATTATTTGAAATAAATAATTTCAAATAAAAATAAACAAAGATTTGAAGCAGGAGTTTCGAGAAGGGCAGGGAGGAGTGATTATATAATAAAAATTCCTAAACTCATAGTAGATAGTTTACGTATGTTTTAACGAATCCAAATATGTTAACAGGGCTGTTGGAATAGAAAGAAAAAGCTATACATAACCATCAGCCCAGAAGTAGGTATCTGAAAAATCACTGTCTATACTTTGGCAGTCGATTTTTGAGTAAGTTACTATATATACATAAAATCTGTTTTTACAAACTATATGCTGAAATTCACATTTCCCACCAATAAGTATTCTCCCTTTGCCAGTAAATCTGAATTAGAGAGATTTGGAAGTCATATGTTATTATATGTCAAAAATATAAAAAAAAATTACTGGGGAGGAGAATAAGAATTGTGCTAACAAGCAGGCCCCTTGTAATTGAATTTTCTGAGTACTAAGCTGACTTTTTTTTTTTTTTATAATTGAATGTTTTACTGGCAGTGACAGGAAAGGAAGAAATTTTACTCAGTCAAGCACAGAGTCGCCCCCCCTTGCTCTGTCCATGCTGTAGGCAAAGAAGGGCGTCTACAGGTGCATCCCAAGGAGAAGCAGGGAACATCTGGTGTGCCCTCTGGTTTCTCATTTTGACATTTTCTCTGATTATTGTTTTTTCGTTTTAGATTCCAGAGAAATGACCACAGAGTGCCCCCAAACCTTCTCTTGTTGATAATCTTCTCTGCCTCCTGTCCTTCCACACTGCCAACCACTAAAGGCAGGGCTTCATCACTTCTGTCTTTCCATGGAGTTAGCCTTCTAATTGTTGGATACATAGTCTAGAAAATTATGAGTTGTTCCAAAGATATCTTTTCCCCCTTTTCACTCTGTACTTGTCAGGAAAGGGATGGCATTTGTGTCTAAGAGTGTGTAAACAGCAAGCCAAATACGAAGTAGTTAATGGAGTATGCTTATTTCAAAGTGAACATCCAAGTTGTTGGTGTTTTCAAGTTTCCATAACAGGCAACCTTCTTTCCCTGTCATGTTGGTATACTTCTGGACTGGAGTAGTGTCCAGTCTGCTCTGGTAATGATTAGCTGTTAAGACATAGGAGGCTTGAAGGCAAATATGATTGAGCAGTGCCCCTCTCCCCATTATTTCTTGGCTTCTGATGACGTCTCGCATATAAGAACAGGATTAGTGAATGCTGCCAGCCAGGTGCCTTGGCCTTCTGGCTCTCCAGAGCCTACTGTGTCCCGTGCCTGGTGCTCGTGGCCTCCTGGCTCTGCAGAGCCTACTGTGTCCCGTGCCTGGTGCTCGTGGCCTCCTGGCTCTGCAGAGCCTACTGTGTCCCGTGCCTGGTGCTCGTGGCCTCCTGGCTCTGCAGAGCCTACTGTGTCCCGTGCCAGGTGCCTTGGCCTTCTGGCTCTGCAGAGCCTACTGTGTCCCGTGCCTGGTGCTCGTGGCCTCCTGGCTCTGCAGAGCCTACTGTGTCCCGTGCCTGGTGCTCGTGGCCTCCTCTTTGCTGTCCTCTTTCTACCTCTCTGACCACCTACCATAACGAGGCCTGTTGGGCTCCCAGACCTTGGGCTCCTGATGCATTCGCTACTGTGATTAAGCAGCACCTTTGCCTGGGCTGAGTTCACCCACCCCCCGCCCCCCACTGCCGCCCCTGCCTCTACCTGGCTAGCTAGCCCGTTTCATTCCTCGACAGCACCCATGGCACCCATCCTGGCCCTGTCCCAGCGCAGAGATTCTTCTCTTAGTGGTCGTTTCTCACTGGACATGGGCAGGCACCATGCTGGTTCCTTTCCATTCACGTCCCAAGCCCCGGTACAGGGCCTGGCCTGTAGCAAGGGGTGACACTCACATTTGTGGGAGGCGCTGAGTGGACCGCCCCAAGGACCTCAGGCGCCCCGCCGGCCCTCTCCCCTTGTCTTCTTTGACCCTGCTTGTCCTGGCCGTTGTCTTGTTGCTCCAGAGCTCTTGTCCTGGACGCCCTGTATCCAGGGCCAGGGCAGCCTGCGTCCACCAGACAGGTGGAGCCACCTGGCCATGGCCGAGAGCCCCGGGGCAGGGGGAGGTGAGGCTCGACTTGTCACGCTCTGTCAGCGTCAGCTCCCGTAGCTCTGGGCCTAGTTGGCAACTGTTTCTGAGCAATACGTTTTATAAGTCGTGTTCCTAACGCCTCTGCTCTTGTATCCTCAATATGTCCTGAGCACCCATCCGGCCGGCGGGAAGGAGACACCAAATGGGTGTGAGCTGGCCTCTCTAGTCCCCTGCTGTCTTCATTCTGAGCCACCTGTTCACCAAAATGTCTAGCTACAGTGGGTGGTCTGAACACTGCACAGATTCTGGTTCTCATAGAAAGGACCCTATTCTTCCTGGACCCGAAATGTTGCCCTCTGATTGCAAAAGGCTTAGATCATGCTAGTTCTAAGTGGAACGTAGTGCGTGGAAAGGGGTGAAGCCACAGTGATGTTCGGCTGGGCCCCGTGGCCTCCCGGCCTCCTCCTCCAAGGCAGGAAGAACCTCACGGTCACGCCAAGGCTGGCGGGAAGTCAGAATGAGGCCGCCTTTGACTCGTGACCCTAATGTTGGGGCATCGACGTTGAGGTTTTCATAGTGGCTCAGACACAGTCAACTCTGGAAGCCACGTCTCAGAGCGACTTTCAGACTGGCCTGAGAATGGATTCTCAGCAATCCCACTCACAGCCATGTGATAAGGGAGGACTTTTTGAGCCTTTCTAAAACCTGGCATATTGAATTTTTCTGAGCTCTGGCTGTTTCTTCCCCATTACCTTCATAACCCTTCGCTTGAAATTTTACGGCCTGACTCATAACTGATGTTAGTAATCAAGTAGATTGTCCATCTGGCAAAATAACAAAAATGTTAGCAATTTGAAGATAATTTTAATATTTCAAAACAAGGCACATTTGCCCTTGCCTGCTTTCCTTATGAAAAGATGAGGCTCTCAGGTGGTAGAGTGAGGGGAGTTGAGTCATTTGGCTGCACAACCTCACTGTGTCCTGATCCATACAGAATCGGCGTGCCCAGGAAACCCTCCAGAGAGTTGTGTCTGGGTTGCATCCACACTGCCGGGGCCCCACGGGGGCGGAAAGGCTCACTTTGTTTCTCATCTGCTGGGCAGTGACCAGCACAGTGCACTGGGCATGAGGTTCTCTCAAATGCAAGCAAAGCCCTTTAGCAGAATGAGGCTTTCTGCTTCCTCATTTTTCCTGGATTACATGCCTGCATTGTGATGGCTGGGTGGGCACCAGCACCCGCCTTTTGGTCTTAGCCTTTGCCATGTGTTTTGATGGAGGCTTATCATGATCCGATGTGGCTGAGCCCCGAGGGGAAGCTTTGCCTTGGAGAGAAGCCACAGGCTGCTCTTGGATGCTGGAGCAGAACCTCGTTACTGCCTGGTAAAATAGACTCGCAGACCATACTTTGGTCTTACCACAGAGCCCCATGCTTTTGCTGTACGTACAAAAACGCACAAATTCTACAGCATATCGGATTGTCGTTATTAATGCAATTTCCATTCAGTGAGCAGGCAGTTTTCTGTAAGACTCATCGGGTGGTTCCTTTTTCCTGGGCAGGCTTTAATTTGCTTTGAAAACGATAAAATGGGTAAGAGCGTGCACTGGAGAGGAAGGAGAGCACCTGGGAATGCCTGTAGCTGCAAGGCCGGTTCTCGCATTCAGGAGCCCCCCTGGCGAACCCCAGCAGGGAGATGCGTTGGAAACACGAATTCAGCGCAACTCTGGAAGCACCGTGGTCTCAGAACATGCATTTTGAGTTTATTGTAAAAATTGTTTTGGTTACATGAATTTCTTTAGAATGGTTCTCATTAGCTATCGGTTTAGGGATTTTTTTTTTTTTTTTTAAGATTTTATTTATTTGACAGAGAAAGGGAGAGAGAGCACAGGCAGGGGGAGCAGCAGGCAGAGGGAGCAGCAGGCAGAGGGAGCAGCAGACTCCACGCTGAACACGGAGCCCAACTACGTGGGCCTCGGTCCCAGGACCCCGGGATCATGACCGAAGCTGAAGGCAGACACTTAACCAACTGAGCGACCCCAGGCGCCCTGGTTTAAATCTTTAAAAGGATTGGAAAAGCAGTGGGTAACTTCGTCAGAAGTCCATTTTCCTGTCCACTGGCAGAATTGGTCTCTCCTTATTTCAAGTCATGACCTTCGCCGGATGGAACAATTTTACCTTGTCCTTGTTTGTATTAGCCCTGTCCTTTTCTCTTGACTTTAAACGTTTTTTAAAAATGACAACCGAATGCATACACGGATTCATTGTTCTTTTCTAGAGACAAGAGAGGTCTGTTGGTAGCCAAAGATCCCTACCCTTGTGGAGTTTATATTCTAATGAGGAAAGTTGATAGACAATGATGATAGTAAGTGGGTGGATCATATAATGTTCCTGAAATAGGCAGGGTATGGGGATCAGCTGTGCTGACGCGGGAGCTGGGCTACAACTTCTAAGTTGTTCTAAGGCTTAGCTCTTAGGAAAGGAGGCCTTGAAGCCAAGCTCTGAGGAAGGGGAGGGAGGGCATCAGGAGCATTCTTCAGAGGGCAGGCGCAGGAAGCAGGAAGTGTCTACAGGGGGAGGGAGCTAGGGAAGGTTCTAGGACCCTGGAAGTGTGTTTTGAGCAGTGAGGGAGCTTGCTTAGTGCTGCCATATCAAAATAAGGCAGAGTGGGTGGCCTACCTTATAGAAATTCATTTCCCCACCTCTCTGGAGGAAATCCAGAAATCCTAGATCAAGGCTTCGGGCAGGGGTGCTTTCTTCCCATGGTTCCCTCCTTTTCTTCTTTATATGTCTCCTTCTCTGCATGGCTTTGTGCATCTTCTCTCCTTATAATGATATATTGGATTAGCCTCCCGCCCGCCCCCATGACCTCATTTAAACTTAATTACCTCTTTTAAGGCCCTCTCTCCAAACACACTCATGTTCTGAGGTGCTGAGGCTTAGGACTTCAACATATGACTTTGGGGGGGGCCACAATTCAGCCTGCAAAACAGCTGGAGTTGGGGAGGGGTGGAGTGACTCAGGGACGGTCTCGGAGGCCCATATCTTCGTCCACATTAGTACTGCAGTTTTGCTTTTTATGTGTGGTAACGGTTTTATCCCAAATAACGGTGACTGCCATACCCGAATTTGCATGTAGTTGCATTTGAGGTTTGTGATTCTCTCCAACAAATGCCTCCTATTGACTGTGCTTTTTAATTGATCAACCTAGATTTCTGCTTTTTGCCTCTTCCTGACACCTAAACAGTTGATTTAAATTCAAAACAAGTGGGCTTCATTATCCTCTGCTTTTTGTTTAGACAGGAACTAGGAGCATTCTATTTTGCAAACTTTTAACTGTGTAGCCAGATAATTAGCTTGTGAAAAACATACTCAATTTTGAAAACAAGTAGTGATTCTGGAAAATAATTAAAATTAGTCATTATAGTACCACTTTGTGGATTTACTTTCCACTACATGCTGCTGTTAAGATCTTGCCTAAGCAAGATTAATAAAAAACAAAGAAATCTTGACGGAGCATCTGTTGGAAAGTGACTTCCAATTTGCATCTTCTCTATGTGACTTGTGATTAGAGTTTTGGGGTAAGGTAGTGGAAAGCCAATTTGATTTGTGACGATTTCTTTTTAAATTTTATGTGCTTGGCGAATAACTGCGAAGCCCATGATTGTCATAAGGTAAAAACATTAATCTTAAAAATATATGAATTTTGTTCAAGGAGATTAATCTCGATAAACCATTATTTTGTACTCCCTAATTTAAAATCATGATGGTCACGATCAAAGCTAAGTAATTTGGTAATTATAAAATGCGGTTCTAAATTTTAATCAGATTAGTGGAATGGCTTCTTCTAGTATTCTCATTGTGTCTATGTGGAAATAAATAGGAAATATGAAAAATGTTTACTTAACTCTGGGCAATTGCTATATATTTTAATTGATATTTCCTTGACCGTTTTCACCAAGCGGATATCCCAGAGGGTTCTTTTGTTTTGTTTTGTATTTGCAAAATTTGATATGAAGATGCCTGCAGTGTGTGCTTGTCAAGTGCGTGACGTCACCTTACTCCAGGTACCAGAGAGTCTCCGTTATTAACGTGCTTGTTTACCTCCACTCTGACAAGTGAAGCTAATGTTTCAATTTCACTGCCAGTAGGCTCCCTGTGAATCCACTCTGTCCAGCAGAATGTGAGCTTTGTGCGGCCCCAGAATGGAGTGCACGTACAGCAGGCCTCTGGGAATGCCTGTTAAATGAATTAATTAATAAAGTGGCTCCGCTACCCTCCTGGGAAATGAGATTTGTGAAAAGTGTTGCTGTTCTAAGTTTTATTATAGCTTGTCCTTACATATTTATGTTTCCTAGGAAGTCCCATTTTTACCCATTAGTAAGAATTTACAAGCATACCTATGTGCTTTTTTGGATGCTTAATTTTTTAAAATTGTTTTTATTTTTTTATTTAAGTTCAATTAATTAACATTTCGTGTATTATTAGTTTCAGAGATAGAGTTCAGTGATTCATCAGTTGCATATAACATCCAGTGCTTATTACATCGTGTGCCCTCCTTAATGCCCATCACCCATGTACCCCATTCCTCTACCCCCTCTCCTCCAGCAGCTCTCAGTTTGTTTCCTGTGATTAAGAGTCTCATGGTTTGTCTCCCTCTCTGATTACACCTTGTTTTATTTTCCCCTCCCTTCCTCTGTGCTTAATTTTATTACCGATCCATTCGCTCTTCAATGATCAAACTCCTCCACTGTAGTAATACCCATAACCGTATTTGTTTAGCCTCACATGTTTTGTTACAGGTGATCTCTTAAGTTAGGAGTACTTCCTTAACATAATACACAGGGTCTGTCTTCAGCTAATCATCCAAGAGATGAGATCTTAAATGTTCCCACCATATAAAAGAAGTGGTAATTATGTGACCTGATTGAGGATTTCTTAATGGAATGGTGGTAATTGTATTGCAAGAAGTGTATAATATAGGGGTGCCTGGGTGGCTCCGTCATTAAGCATCTGCCTTCGGCTCAGGTCATGATCTCAGGGTCCTGGGATTGAGCCCCACATTGGGCTCCCTGCTTGCCGGGAAGTCTGCTTCTCCCTCTCCCACTCCCTCTGCTTGTGTTCCCTCTCTCACTGTGTCTGTCTCTGTCAAATGAATAAATAAAATCTTAAAAAAAAGAAGTGGGTAATATATCACATCAACCCCCCGTGCACCTTAAACTTATATCATGTTATATGTCTGTTACACCTCAATAGAAAAATAGAAATAAAGAATCAGACCCTGAAGGCATGCCGACTAAAATCTCTTAAGAAAACAGAGACACCAGCGGTTATTAGTAGAACTTGACATTGTCTTGGTGATGATGGGCTGTGTCATAAGTCTAGAAATTTGAATAAGAAAACAGAAGCACAGCAATGACAAAGGACAGCACAAAATTATTGACAGATACTTGATTTCTTTAGGGCCCCCCCATAACAAAAACTGTTGGGAATAATAACCGAATTCTGTAAATTCAGTCACAAAATATACACATTAAATCCGGTCACTTCCCAAATATACAAGTAAAGATAGAAAATTTAAAAGGGTTTTGAAGAAGGCGCCCCTCCCAGTAGGAGCAACAGTAACAAGAGCTGTTTACGATCAGTATGAAGAAACCCATAAAATACTCTCGAATGGCATAAAAATAGACTCGAACAAATGGAAACACATTATATTTGCGGAAATGAGAAGGCTGATATCCTAAGCCTCCTCAATTAATTAAAAAATTCCGTGGAATCTCAATTTAAATTCCACTGGGACCTGTTTCAAACTCAGTCATGTGGTGTAACATTCATGTGCAAGAATAAATTGGCATGGCTACTCCAGAATGATGTGAAAAACATGAGTAATGATGTGGGGCTTGCACCACTGAATAATAAAGCCATTTGCAATTGACAATAATTAAAGTGTGATCCTGCTTTTATTAAAAGTAGTCTGTTTCTCTGTGTGTAAGAGCAAGAAAAAAATCCGCTATAATATCAGGATTAGTTACATATCATTTACAGGGAATTTTATGATGATCAAATTTGCCTCTTTGCATATATTTTCAAGGTAACACGGTAACATCCATACTGTCTAGTTCTGCATTTTGACAGATATGTACAGTTGCATCATCAGGACCAAGTGCAAGAGTTAGAAGATTTCCCTTCTCCTCCAAAAGTCCCTGCTGCCCCTCTGGGGCCCTGCTTCTCCCACCGTCACTATCATGCTCAGCACTATTCTATCCTGTGAACCTACCACAGTTTGTTTACTCACCTACTGATAGGAGATGTGTTGGCTGTCTCCCTGTGTGGAATTAGGAGTAGAGTTGTCTATAAGTATTTGTGTAGAGGTCTTTGTATGGACCTGTGTTTTCATTTCTCTTGGGCAAATACCTAGAAGCGGGATGGTTGTGTCATTTCATCAGGTAAGTATGTGATGAACTATAAGAAACTGCCAAAGTGTTTTCTAGAATGGCTGTATCATTTTGCCTTCAGACCAGCAATACAAGAGAATTTCAGTTCCTCTGCATCTTCCTGCTTTTTTTTTTTTTCTTCAGCCATTCTAATAGGTGTATTGTGGTATCTCCTTGTGGTTTTAATTTGCATTTTCCTATCGACTAGTGACACCGAATGTGTTTTCTTGTGTGTCTTGGCCATTTGTATCTCTTTTTTGGTGAAGTATCCATGTAAATGTTTTTTTGACAATTTTTTGATGGGTTGTTTTTATTATTGAGTTTTCAGAGTTTTTATATATTCTGGGTACAAGCTTTCTGTTGGATATGCATTTTGCAGATATCTTCTCCAGTTCCACAGCCTGCCTTTTTACTCTCTTTGCAAAATCTTTCAAAGAGCAAACGTTTTTACTTTGACGAAGTCCGATTCTTTTTTTCTTTTGTCTTATGCTTTTTGTATCCTAAGAAAGATTTGACTAACCCAAGCTCATGAAGGTTTTCTCCTGTGTGTTCCTGTAGAAGTTTTGTTATTTAACTTTTGCATTTAGGTGTGTGATCTATTTTGAGTTGATTTTTGTATATGGTGTTGGATATGGATCGGCCGTCCTTCCCTCCCTTTCCTTCCTGTCTCAATGTACCTTTTGGAAATACCGTTTTTTGAAAATACTATGCTTTCTCATTGAGTTTCCTTGGCACTTGTTTTGAGAATCAGTGAGCCCGATATGTGGTCAGTTTGTTTCATGGATGTGTTGTTTCACCAGTAAAACCTGCTCCTTTGATACCTGTAGTTTTATAATAAGTCTTAAATCTGGTAGTGTCCTACTTGGTTCAGGGTTTCTTTGGCTATTTCATGTCATTTGTTTTTCTGTATAAAGTTTAGAGTGAGATCGTTGATTTCTACAGTAAACACTTCTGCTATTTTGTAACTGTAGATAATTGGCGGCAGCTAAACTACGTTGATTCTTCTAAACCATGAATATATCTCTGCAGTTTTTTCTAGGTCTTCTTTGATTCTGTCTTGAATGTTTTGTGAGTTTTAGTATATAAACTCAGTGGCTTTAAAATAATCTACTGTGTATGTTTCTGTATTTTATTCCTCATCATCAGCACACATCACCGCCTCCATGAGAGCCGTTACTCATTCCATAGCCAACAGTGTGCTAATAATTTTATGTATATGACCAATTTAAACCTTTCAAGAAGCCCAGATTTTAAAATCATTGTTGCCATTGTACAGATGTGTAAACTGAGGCTCAGAAAGGTGAAATAGCCTGTTCTGCTTCGCACAGCATTCTTGATCTCAGGTGATTATTCCAAAATGTCTGCCTCTGAAACACTGACTCCTACACTACTTTTTGATGACACAGCTGTATACCTTTTAACATAAAGAGAACAATATTGTAAAATATCGAAAGGAGTCTGAGTGATATGACGATCCCTATTTGGTAGGGACACCGGATATTTCTGTTCTTCCCTTTTGCTCTCACTGTGGACTGTTTTGTTAAGGCGAGAATACACATGTGCCGGGCGTGCTCCAATCAGCCGTCCCTGCATTTGAGAAGAATGCATATGGTGGAGCTTTATATATGCAAAAGCAGTACACCCCCACTTAGTTACACTTCAGCTCCTCATTTTCCTGAGTGAGTATTCCTGAATTTGGGTTGCTTAAAGCTCTTCACTTCTCCTATCTCCCCTCCCCAAAATAGCTAAATCATTGCTTGTGTTCCTGTTATTATACTGAGTAATAGTTCCTGTGATTGGAAAAGAAATGCTTCCTTCTTAGAATTCCCTTGTCAGTCTGTAATAACTCCCTTTTCTAATATTTGTGACATTGTATCTTAATTGTTGTCCTGTGTGTCTTCTCCACTAGACTGGGTACTCTGTATTCCCTCAGCTTTTTATTTTGAAATGTTTTCTTAGATAAAGAAATTTGAAAAAAATATTATAGTAAAAATAGTAGTCTCCTTAACTAGATCTACCCTTTACGGACATTTTGCCCAAATGCATTATCTCTGCCCTTCCTCCATTGTGTTGTATATTGTGTAATGTAAACCTGTTTTTTACTGGACCAAAAGTTCACCACAGATGTCAGGACTCATCATCCTTAATTGTTTCATGTATCTTCTAAGAATAACTCTGCTACATGGTCAATAAGATTATGACATCTATAAAAATTAACCATGATCCCCTAATACAATATCATACATGACCCAAATGAAATTTCCTCATTGATTCTTTTGAAGGCCTAGGCCAGTTGTCTTGCCAAATGTCCCATTTCTGGATCTGTGCATTTCGTCATGAGCAAAGGTTTTTGGCACAAAACACTACCTAGGTGATAATGTGTCCTTAGTGTGCCATCATCCTAGGAGGCACAGAAGAAGCTGTGGGCAGGATACAGTACTTTCAAATTGAGCAAACATCTTCCTTTCCCAGTGACCTTGACCCGCTGGTTTCAGTACCCATGGGAGACCCTGGCTAGAATCAAGCAGTCCTTTTGGGGTCGAAAGTGGTGATCTTCGAATTCTTCCATTCTTCTATCTAAAATCTTCTATCCATCTATGTTTTTTAGTCTTCTATGAGGAAGAGCTTTGCCTTTGCTTCTTATCCCCCGGCTCCTCTCACTTGTGTATTGGTCTATCAGTGTAGATTCATGGTTTTAAAATTTAATGTTTATAATCCTTCTCTTTTACTATTCTTTTTGAAACTCAGTCCCTGATTGTCCCACTTGTGGCCAAGGGAGCGTCCTCAAGCATCCTTCTGTGTCCTTTTGACTTGGTTCCACTGCTGTGGGAGAGGGTTGTTTCTCTGGCCCCATGTGTGCTGATCTGGGCAGGGCTCTTTTGAGTCCCCTCGGACCTCCCCCCAGGAGCTCCATGCTGCCAACACATGCTCACTCTAATGTTCATTGAGTATTGCACTTGTTAATACTCTGCACCACTTTGAATCTTCCCATCATTTTGGCCTTATTCCCTCAATTTCTTCTTCCTGAGACTCTTGGGAACCTTTGATTTCCTCAGGGCTGTGGTGAGGTGGAGATGGGTCAGCATGGAGCCCCAGTGGGATGTGTTCTCCTTTAGATACCTGCTAGACAGGTACATTGCTCTGCAAAATTCCTCTTGGATACCCCTGGATTCTGTCACACGTCCCCAGGGCAGGAGACTGAAAATAAACATCAAGGGCCTTTAGCATCAATATCCCTTGGGGGGCATACAGATTCATAAGCGGATAAGCTGTGAGTGCTGTATCATGATGTGTAGTATTTGAGCATATATCTGCTTATGTATAAATAGGCATTTCCTTAGAAATGATATTGTTATAATTAAGATTGTCTGTTTCTATTATATGATATTCTCATATTTCAAAATATATTTTATCTCCTTATGATTCATGAACTTAATTTTTTTAAAACTTGGTATGCGACATAGTTTCCTCTTTACCCACACATCCAACCAATATAAGTAATATTGAGGATAATATCCTTATGATTCATAAAGAGGAATTTCATTTTATCCAAGAAAGTTTCAACTGTAATCTGTATGGTTGGTGATAGTGTCCTTTATGGACAGAAGTCAATTAAAAAAAATATGTAGGCATATTGATCCTCCCTTCAATGGTAAAATTTTATTATGACTGAATTACTGTTTCTACTACAGTGTGTATAAAGATGCTATATATCATGGGAGAGATTTGGAAAATCCTAAGCTCTCTAAGGCTTTAATATTATCTGATTTGCCAAGTTTATGAAAATAAATATACGATTTTCTGCTTTACTCTCTGACTTGTGTTAGCAACAAATGGATTATGTTAAGAAGTTGTATACAAAGTATATATTCCTCGTTACATTCTAAAGTATAATTGTATATGTAAAATTTTATTGTAGTTTATTTTTATCCTCTGTAACAAGTGTGAATATGTGTTTAATTTATTGCATTGAATAAGTAGCAGATAATTGTTATGGGTAACTTAAGATTCAGATAGTCCCTTTCGGTATATTTGGACTATAAATGTCTTCCTACAATTACTGCTGCTGTAAAATTGAAACTGATTTTGTTTTTAAAATTAGATTTCTTTCCTTATAGTGTCTGTGATAATACGAAATACCAGTACTCTATGAACTCAACCAGACACTCAATTTAAATTTAAGATACAGGTGTAATTTTGTTGCTAGGAGTTGAAAAAAGCTAATAGGTAACATTAGGGTAGTCTCTCAACCGTATTATTTTTAATTTTGTGTAATTCCTTTTTACAAACATTCCTCACTTTATGGTCCTTGATAAATAAGGAATTGCAGTACTTTGGAAGCTAAATGAATAAAAAGACCCCCACACATTGGATAAAGGCTTCGTGGGACTGAACTGATCTTGAAATGAGAAAAGGAACATAACACAGTCCTCAGTTTTACCATGGATTGTATTCCTGGGAAAATGGACTAAGTTCAAATGATGTGAGTGAATACTCATTTTTCTGAGAACCTTCATTTTAAAATTGTACCTGAGTCAGTCTTTCAGTTATATCTTATGCTTCATCAAATATTCAGTTAACAACACATGAAATACCTTTATACAAGTGCAGCAATGACATGTGCCTTCTGACGTATTTTGCATGGCGCACTTCTCCTTTCTTTGTTTTACAGCATTGTTCCACCTGCATTTTCAATGTTCATTTCTTCTCTGTAGTTCCCCTACAGTCCTAAAAGGGTTAAGATGTTTCATACGACATGGAAACACATAAGTGAGGAAATCAAAGCAAAGGGGAAGAACTGTCATCTGTCCTATTTCAAAAAAATCTAAGGAGAAAGAACAACTTTACAAGGATCATAGAATTTGAAAATGTTTTTCCAAGTATGTTACTATTATTTTACATCTGAATAGTATACTTCCTTGGTTGATCAGGGCAAATAGTTTGCTTGTCCTGAGAATTAGCTGTCCCCCACCCCATCCTCTCTGTTAGCAATTCCCAATGCACTATGCAGCTTTTCACTTTCCTTTTCTCTTTAATGTTTAGAATCATTGTTTTATCCCTAGTGTTGTGAAATCTCATGACGATGAGTCTTGGTCGTGCTGGACACTCAGTGCATGCCATTTGAGAAAAATTATATCATTTAATTGTTTTCTATTTTTAAAAAGTTTTTGACAGCTTTATTGAGATATAATTCACATACTCTAAAATTCATCTATTTAAAGTGAACAGTTGAAGTGTTTAGTATAATCACAGAGTTGTTTACTACCATAATCAATTTTAGAATATTGTCATCATACCCACAAGAAGTCTGTACCCATGAGTAGTCACTCCCCATTTACTCCCAACCTTCAGCTCTTGCCAATCACAAATTGCTTTCTGCCTTTATAGGTTTGCCTATTCTGGATGTTTTCTAGCAGTGGAATCATGCGGTTTGGGGTTATCTGTGATTGGCTTGTCAATTTGTACAAAGTTGCTGGCTAGGATTTTGGTAGGGATTGCATGGAATCTGTACACTAATTTGGGGGATACCGCCATCATAGCAATATTAAGTCTTCCAATCCATGAACACGGGGTATATTTCCATTAAATATTTTTTTTTTAAGTTTTTGTAAATAGAGTTATTTTCTGAATTTAATTTTTGGAGTGTTCCTTGCTAGGGTATAGAAAAGCAGTTGATTTTTGTATTTTGATCCTGTATCCTGCAATGAGCTGAACTCATTTATTCTAATAGTTTTTATGTGGATATCCTTATCATTTTATAAAAACAGCGTTTGTCTCCATTTTCTGTGTTCTTTCTTTCTGGAATCCCTGCCTATGAGATATTGAATGTTTTTTGTTGTTGTTTTTGTTTTTAGATTTTATTTATTTATTTGAGAGAAAGAGAAAAAGAGAGAGAAAGCGGGGGGAGGAGCAGAGGGAGAGGGACATCAGGCTCTGTGCACCGAGTTCGCAGCCCCAGGCAGGGCTCAATCCCATGACCCCAAGATCACATGACCTAAGCCCAAATCAAGAGTTGGACACTCAACTGATCAAGCCACCTATGTGCCCCAGATATTGAATTTCTTGAATAGATTCTCTGATGTTCTCACTCTGTGTGCGCGCGCGTGCGTGTGTCTTTTTGTTCCACTCCCTAGAGGATTTTGTTAGTTTTACCTCCCCACACTTCTTTTTTTTTTTTCTAAAGATTTTATTTATTTATTTGGCAGAGAGAGATACAGTGAGAGAGGGAACACAAGCCGGGGCAGAGGGAGAGGGAGAGGGAGAAGCAGGCTTCCTGCTGAGCAGGGAGCCCGATGCGGGGCTCGATCCCAGGACCCCGGGATCATGACGTGAGCCGAAGGCAGATGCTTAACCCATTGAGCCACCCAGGCGCCCACCTCCCCACACTTCTATTAAAATGTTTATTTCTATCATAGTTTGAGTATTCCAGAATCCTTTCTTGGTGTTTGTTCCTTTTTTATAACATTATGTTCTTGTTTTATGAATATAATCTATCTAATCTATCTATAATAATTATTATAGATCTTTGAATTCTCTAATACATCCCCAATTTTTTTCCTTCCTCTTGGTCTGGTTTTGCTTGTTCGTTTGGTTTCTCTTACTCATGCTTGATTGACTTTACTCAGGAGGCTGTGCAGTCTTGATCAGACCATCTGTTTCCCATGTGTGCACAGAGCTTGGAGGTGCAGCGAGCCTGGATGGGCTGAACCTCTGTGGGCAGACAGTGCATAGGCTTGTTCCAGTTTGATGTGGGGCTAAGACTGGTGGAAGGGGTTAGTTTAAACGTCCTTGCTGATATGCTGGGACTTGGGCAGAACAGAGTGGAGTGTTTGGTTGCTTATCACTAGATACTTTGAGCCAGGTGGCTCCTTCCCCTCTTTCTCTTCTGCTTTGTCAGGCACCCCCTCGCCCCCTGCCAGCAATAAACATGTGGTCTCCTGCCTGGGAGTGAGTGGGAGCATCCCCTCTGTGGACATGCTGGGAGTGGGCAGATAGGCCACATGTTAAAGACATCAGTGCTCTTGATTTCTACCTCACAATGTAGCCTCGCTTTCTGAGTCTTCCTAGGTTTCTGTGCCTGGAATCAGCAGGTTCCTGTTAGATGATCACTGCCTTCCTGCGTCTGGGGCACTCCATAACCTTTCGTGACTCCTTTGTTGGCTTCCAGAATTCTCTTGTCTTTAGTTGTCTCTCCTCATTCTCTTCGGCCTTCTGGGTTTGTGAATTAAACGGTGTTCTTTATTGTCAGCTTTATATGAGGAAACAGAGGTGAAAGCATGTTTTGGATTGTTCTTAATTCTTCATGCAGAAGCCCTGAGGTAATATTTTCACAAACGTCATGTCTACAGAGTCTTGGGAGGAATCTTTGGGCCAGGGAACATTTTGAGGTATTCCTGGTGTTAACGCTTTGAACTCTCTGTTTTCCTTTTTTAAATTTCCTCATAGCAAATAGAACCCTTACACTTTTCACTTGCGGCTTTCTCTTTTTGAAAACAGAAAGCCTTCAAGAGCCCTAGAGCTTTCACCTTCGCTGTACCAAGAACTCATCCATCCAAGTCTTGCCTACCTTTGAAATGGCAGACGCCGCTCTCAGTTACTTCCCTTTCCACACATTCTGTGCTCATAATGTTGCTTTACAGTATCGGTTCTTTGGCTTGAATGACCCCCCGAATGAAAATCAGTTCGGAATTTGCCACGTCATCCATCTTCCCACCTTTACCACGATTCTTGCCCAATGCCCCTGAGCAGTACATCACGCCTGTCACTGGAGGGTTCCCTTTTCTTTCCTCTTTAGTGATGATTACGAGGTTTGTCTTCATCACCATATTTGAAACTTCAACATCTAAATGAGTTTCTCTTCACAGTACTTACCTCGGTGAAAACGTGTTCAAAATCTTCAGCAAGTCATCCCTGGAAGTCATGAGGTGTAATCCCAGATTTAAGTGGAATTCTCCCATCATTCAGACTGGAGCCTGCCCTCCACACTTGGTGCTCCTGGGTCACTGTTCACAGCTCCCACGGCTTCTGTAATTTGGAGCTGCCCCCAAATCCCTTGCCATTTAGAACACTTCGAAGAGAGTTAAAATTTCTGCCTGTGCCATGAGTCCCAGAGAGAAGAGATGTGCTGCATGCAAAGTGTGAGCTCCAGGGTCCTGTGAGCAATTTTCATCTCATTGATGGAACCACCACGAGCAATTTCATACCCCACCTTCAAGTCACATGGCTAAGTCTCTCTTTATTACACAGAGGAGGTGCACACCCTCACAACTCCTCGAGACCAGGCGTCAGAACCCTTGGGATTGCTCTTTCTAACTCATGCACTCACCTTTAGCCCTTACACTAGGCAAAGCGGACAGAGGTACTGTTTAAAGGGTAGGTAGGTCTCATCCTCAATTCCCATTCTCCCATATCTGTCCTTTTTAAAAATCTTTGGCATCTATATCTTGCAGTGACATCTTAGATTCATTTGCCTCCTGCCAGACGTCCCCTCCTCCACCGGCTGTGTTTCATTCTGCCTGTTGTTGGTTCTACCTGTCTCCCATTCTGCCTACTCCCTCTCCTGCCTGTCCACCTGCCTAGTACCCTGGGAGCCCACGCAGCTTTAACACTTGAACACTGAGGGTGGTTCTAGGAGTTTCAGAGGCAAAAGCAGCCCAGGGCTTGAGGAGCAATGCAGAGCAGTAACCACGTCTGCCTGGACAGGGTGGTCCATGGATTCGATTTTTGACGATAAGGGAGCCGGAAACAGAACTCAGGGACAGGGAGAGTTGGTCCCTGCTGCCAGATGACATCTTTTTTCTCTCGGGACCTTCTTCTAAAATATTAATATATTTTCAGTTTATAAAAATGATCTAGTTTTGTCCTCCGACCCCTGATGACTGTGTTTTTTCTTCTTTCTTTTCCTTGTTCCTTCTTTATGTTTATTTTCTTTTTTCTGCTATATCCTTTATGTTGCTGAAATATGGATATGTAATTATCTCCATGTTTGTTCCTCAAGCATTTTCTCATGTTATTAAAATAGTGCAGATTTGCATAGTTAATGTTTACTGTGTTAGTGGTAGCATAATATTTCATGATCACACCCTGGGAGGGTTGCCTGATGTAGCAACCAGCAATACAGGGGACCTGGTTCAACCTGAGCTTCAGCTAAACGATAAATGGATGCATTTGTGTATGGATGTCCCATGTAATATTTTCCCTTGCAATATTTGGGACATACTTATTTTTTTTGTTGTTCATCTGAGATTCTGATTGAACTGGACATCCTGTATTTTATCCCGCAGTCCTATAAAACATCATATTCTTTAACACAGTCGCTTATTGTTCAACACGATGCAGCTGTTTTCAGCAATGTGACGGACATGTTTAGGCGTAAAATTTCATATTTTGAATTAACTTCCTTAGGTGGATTGTTAGCAATAGAATTACCAAGGAGATGAGTATTTTTTCCAAGACTTTTCAAAGCTATTGCCAAATCGCTTTTTAAAAAGGTTATAGCAATTTATGCTCCCACCAGCAGCGTGTAAGAGTGCTCATCCCCTGCCCCCTTGCTAACATTATCCTCACTTAAATACTCCTTTGCTATTTTGGCAGGCAAATAATGACATACCATTTTCATCTGTGATTACTAATGAAGTTCGCATTTTTTTGTTTAGTAGGCATTTTGTGTCCTGATTTTTAAGTTTTCTGCAACTGTATCCTGACTTCTCTGCCCCTGCTTTGCATTGCTTTGAACTCTAAGGAATATGATGTTTGTTTATTTCCTTGTTTTTCCTCTGCCGCTGGGGCTCAACCTGGTCCCCATGCTCAGGATTCAGGACAAGTTCTGCACAGTTACCACCAGCCTACCTGCCACCCCACCCATTGTTCAAAAGCAAAAGCTTCCTAGGACTTCTAAATGCATTTCAAATAAATCAATTAAAAAGCATAGGAGAGTAATTTTCTTTAGAGCCTACAGAATGAAAGTTTTCACAGTTCTCCCCCAACGCTGCTTCTTGTGTATGGACCGGGTTCAAATACAGCTTCTGTAATGACCCGCTGTGTCCACCCCCAGAACCAGAACCCCGCCCCCCCCCGAGTGTGCTGTACAGAGGAGTTCTGCTGGGTTCATGGGAGCAATAAAGCTTCATGGTCACCCCATCGCTTCCCTCTGGAAACACGGGCACCCCATGCATGGGGCTCCATTCCAAAGGGAAGGGGGAGCATTGCTCTGGATTTCAACAGGCATGTTACCCCATTCCTGTTGGGGTCCAAAGCTTCAGCGTAGTAAAGAGTAGTAAAATAGCAAGATTTGCTTCCTCTAAGAAGGAAAGTCTCAACAGTACATGTGTTCTTAAACATTTCTGTAGGTGAAGTAAATAGCGCATTTGCACTCCCTGGCCTTTTGACCTCTAACTCAAGGTGGTGCCCTGCCTCTGTCTCCTTCCCTGGGAGTCCTTCCGATTAGTCCTCGTCACTGTAAAGTAAGAGGCCATTGGCTTGCCTTCTCTGTGACATTCTCGCCCCAAGCGATGTCCTCCCAACTGGCCATTTGCATGGTCCCAGGACTGGTTTTGTGGAGATTTGCTATGTTCTCCTGACTTCTTCATTTTCTGCGTCATGCCAGCTAGCCCAGCCTTGTTGCATGAAGTTTGCAGCATTACGTGGCAGTCTGCTCCCTAAATTGAGTATCTCTCGATCACCTGTTTGAGTATCCGCCCCGACTCCTGATGCGCTGGGTTTTCTCATGCATGCTACTCAGCACGCCCACTCTTGGCATTCTCAAACCTGCTCTGGGGTCTTTCTTTTCTTTCTTTTTCGACTTGATATTTTAAGCACCTGAGTATACTGCATCCAATTACACATAGCTGGCTTTGGGATTTTGGCGATTCTAATGTGGAAGCCCCCATTTTTAAACTGTTCTGACCTGCTGAAAATTAACTTGAGCCACTGCCAGGTGCATCTTGGCCGATACAGGCCTCTTCTTGCTCCAGGGAACTCCTGGTCTCCTGAGGAGCCCAGCCACAGAAGACTACCTCAGGGAGGGGACTGGGGCGCCGTCTGTGGTGGCCTTTCCTCACCCTCCTGCAACTTTCCCTGAAGCCTGCAGGAGATGAGTCTCCACCTCCCGTTGGCCATCATCAGGGGCCTCAGATTTCTCAGAAAAAATAATTAAAATGTACATCTGGACAAGGGGAAAGACCTTAGCTCAGCTGCTAGGCGCCCACCTTGCAGCCCTGCGTTCACTCCCAGTTTTTTGCCGCTTACTCATTGAGGGGAAGCACTCAGCCTCTGCCTCATGGCCTGTAAAATGGGACAAGAAGAGAATCAGTGGTGGGGTTGAACGGGGCCTCAGCAGCGCACTCCACCCATGGTGGTCGATCGACACGTAGTATTACGAAGACCCTCATCCAAAAGCTTGCATCTCATCAAGAGTAGAGATACAAAGGCAGCTTCTTCTGAGCTCCTGGGGATGCCAAATATTTACATATTTCAAAAGTTCATATTCATAGACATTGTGCCATTTTACAAATCATTCCTCCAGCGGAACACCAGCATTCTTTAACTCTTCCTCCGAATACCAACTTGGAATCCAAATCTGGGCAATTACCATCATTCACAAATAATCTACATTTCTGTGCAGACGGAATGTACCACATTGTCATTCTTGTATTTGCTCAATTTGCATAATGCACCCTTTGAGGACTCATTTGGAAGCACACATGTATACTAGAGAAATCAAATGGATTGGGAGAAATACTGGACTGTAACATTTTGCTGTCGAGTGTGTGTTCCAGATTAATGCAGAGGCCATGGAGGTATCAAATATGCTGCTTGTAAGAGTGGGGTCTGTAACCGTATGCGGTTTGGGAACTCATTGAAGAGGGTAAAATTGGGGATATGTCTGAACGTATGTCTCGTCCTGTAATTGGACTGGACTTGTACTGATTTAATGGGAGAAAATATATGTCCTGTGTTTCTTAAAATGTCATTAATTTAGGGGAAGATACAGAAAAGCAAGGATGGCTTTTAAGATGTCCTTCGCAGAAGGGATCAGTTGCAGACAGTGGCAACAGGACCACTTGACTCTCCGCCCACCCAGCAAGCTCACGCCCCTTCAGTGCGCCGCGTGGACACACGCCCGTGCATACCCCCAGCAGCACACATACTGGCTGCCTCTTCATTAGCTGCTTTGGCCTGTTGTTTTCTCCGTGTCTTGATTCTGTTGGTTGGTTTCTGTTTTCCCTCCTCCTCTTCTTTTGCTCCTGGCTCTGTCTGCTAGAGAAACCCTTCTCTCGCCCACTTTGCATTCTGATGAGCCTGCGTGCCTCCTCACGTTCTTCTCGTGGAAAAGAATTGGACCATAACTCATTGTGGAATCGGTGGTGATTGCCTCCAAATTGGCCAAGGGGGACACAGGCAGATTTTGAGAAATAAAAGGCCTCTCTTTGCCATGGCCCAAGAGGAAGGGCTGCAGACACATTTCGCCTGGTAATAAGAGCAGCAACTTTCCATGGAGCACAAAACAAGAGTGTCAGTGGTTTCAATCCTGTCTTTAATTTTTGCGTATTTAATGCAAAAATATTTAGAGCTTGTTTTTTTCAGCCTAGACAACCATGTGTCAAGGAAGCATTTAATGCAGTTAGAGAGAAGGAGGTATAGCAAGCCCAAGACTGTGAGGTCGGGATGACCGGTCCTCTTATGCTGGCCAGACAGCCAGGGACCCGGAATGCGGGGGCCCCCCCTGCCCACGCCCAGTTGCTTCTCCTTGACCACTTCCACGACGGACTCTTAGTTGATACCAACGTTTCCTATGAGTGGTGTTCTCTCCCCATCTAATTGTTTCTTTTGATTCCTCTGCAGGGAAACTTTGTGGCTTGTATGACAGCTATTTTACGACAAATGGAAGATTATCATTACGCCCATTTGATCAAGACTTTCGGGAAAATGAGGACTGATGTTGTGGTGAGTGTAAGAAGTTACACTTTTTCATAGTGTAGCCCTTTTCATACGACCCTTTTCATATGACCGTGTTTGGGGGTCAGCATTTTAGGCAAAACACTGGTGTCAGTATTTCCATTTTAAGTATGATTTTGAACGGGGATTTGGCTCCAATTGGTTTGAGAAACCACGTGGCAAGGGAAGCCATGTTTCTAAGAAGATGAGGGTCCCAACACATGGACTTGTTGGCCAATAGCAGAAGCCAGAGTCTTTTCAGCTTTAAATTATACTCTGGTATTAATTAGCTCTAATCATGGGAGCTCATCAGCATTTCTCCAAATAATTCTCTAGCCATCCTCAATACAACTATGATACAGCTTAATTAAGGAGAAGCATAATAGAGGGGAAGTTAGTGCTTAGGAACCACCTCCCTAACGACCTGAAGTCCCATGGCCAGACGGCACATGTCTTCTGTAAAGCTGTTGACCTAAACTCTGGGGTCTAGGAACACAGATATCATTTCTGAGACCCTTAGATTCCTATAGGACCCAGCAAATGCTACTCGTGTTTCCAGAACAACATTGGTGACACTTCACATCATTATATCTACCTAACTAAGGGAGGAGAAGAAGAATGCATTTAATGATTATTTTCCAAAGGATTATTTCAATAAAAAGTGTCCTTATTAATTGTTGCCACTCTGAGCGTGTGTGTGTGTGTGTATTTAAATTTCTAAGGAGACAAAAATGGGTCTACCCTTAATATCATAGCAGTTTTCCTTAAATTTCTAAGGAGACAAAAATGGGTCAACACTTTAATATCATAGCAGTTTTCCTTAAATTTCTAAGGAGACAAAAATGGGTCAACACCTTAATATCATAGCAGTTTTCCTTAAATGAAAGTGAAGGAACGAGAGAATGTATATGTGTTTGTATCTCTGGGTGTTTAGTTCTTTTCAAAAATCTGGACGTGCAGCTTAAAGGAGGGGTTGCTCAGGTATATGATCTGCATTACACTTGTACCCCTATCATTCCTCAGCAGTTACGGCGCAGTGAAATCACATTTGATACGTGGAACGTTCCATGCAACCAGTGAAATCTTAACTGTATCCCTCAGCCCTGTTTGGGTCAGTGGAAGGAGAGTTGTAGCTGAACCTATATGAACAATTTCCTAGATGGCATTCCAGGCTGAATAATACAGTTTTTAGAATGAGAAGCATTACCCGTCTTGAATACTTAGGGCTCCAATTAATCATTTACTCTTTATCAGAATAGTCGTGTGATCCAAATCCACACATGCAAACCACGAAAAATATTTCATCTGAACTATTAAGAGGTCCCGTTGGTAGGGAAGCTTTAGTGCCTTGTGAAACGTGATTCTACAGCGTGGTTTTTAAAAATGACTATAATTTGCTGAATTCCAAGTGTGTTCCCTCTCTCCTTGCTTGGAGCAGATGATCAGATACTTACTACATGTTGTGGTCCTGATTTCCTGAGGGAGTTTTTTTCTTTAGACACAGCAGTTCAGAAAATCAATTATTTGCAGACGATTTGATTTCCATTATAAAATGGCATTTGTGGTTTGGCTATCACGAGTTCATATTGCAAGGATTGTAGACCTTTTTTATTGTTGTTAATCTGTCGGAACCTTTGTAAAGTGTGTTCCTATCCATTAACTGTACATAGAAAGTATTTGACTATTTTTCTACTCTGACAACCACTCACAAAAATGAGAGATCATTTTGTGTTAAATAATTGAAAGTTAGTTAGTACTGCGATATGAAAATGGCCCAGTCCATTTTCTCAGGACTACATCCTTGTAACAAGCGCTGTTTCAGGTTTTCAAATTTAGCCCTTGTTTGGTTGGATGAGTGATTCCCATAGAAAACCACAGTTACTGTCAATGCCAAAGTCCTATGCCTCAGTGCTGTTACTTGTACAGTCTCTCAAATGGCCCCTCAGGCCCCGGGCCAGGGAGAGGAGGGAGCGCAGCGTAAGGCAGAATGATCCAGAAAAGAAAAAGAATGGGCATGTATGGTTCCAGACTCTCAGGACAGAGCGCGCCGCAGGGTGACCTGCGGCATCCTCAGTGGGAGGAGGAGCCTTGTGCTGAACAGGTCTATTTCTTGTGACCATTTCCTTGTAAATGAAGCCATAGTGAAGGTACTGTCACTGGATAATGAGTCTGGGGAGCTCAGAATCCTTTCTCAATGAAGTCACTCAGTAATTACTTACTGAGCATCAACTTTATGGTCGCACAGGGGAGGAAGTAGTGGGCAAAGCAGACAGGCCTGCTCTCGTGCCCCTGTAGTCTGGTGGAGAACATCACAGTTAATCAGGGCATCCTTCCAACCAACCCCCATTGTCCACGTTGCAAAGGAATGGTCCTTATAAAGTAGCCAGACTGGACTGAGTCAGCTGGTGAGAAAGCCTTTGTGGAGGAAAGGATTGTGGAATATTGAGGAATAGAAGGCAGAGCCATGCAGGTAGGAGGTGGGGTGTCATGTACAGGAGGCTTTGCAGGGGGTGGGGGGTGAGAGGGGCAGGGAGAGGACCAAGGTGGGGATGGGCCTGGACAGGGCCGTCACACCACGCAGGACCCCGTACGCCGTGCCGAGAAACTGTGTTCTTCGCTTGTTTGTTTTCAACTTTTTACACCATTTGTTTGCTCCTCATTGTTTTAAAATTATTTTTTCAAGCATTTGTTTTTTGAGGAAACTTTTTGAGATAATTGTGGTCACATGTGGCTGTACAAAGTAATACCATACCCAGTTTCCCCAGTGGAAACGTCTTGCGGAACTCTAGTGCCGGATGCAAACCGAACGCCGACATCACTATGGTCCATGGATCTCATGTGCATTCCTCCAGTTTTACTTGTACTCCTTCCCCTGTTTGTCACGAAAAACCAACCGTACAGAGAACCTGAAAGAACAGTACAATGAAAACTATGATTCCTAACACCCAAATCCACCAGTTGCGAGCACTTCGGCATTCCTACCTCCTCTGTATCTCTCTTTTTCACTCACTGTGCAGCCACATCCCCTAAGTGTGAGAAACATGCCTCTCCCTTAGTGGTTCAGCAAACCTCTCTCGAGAATTAAGACCTTCCCCAATGGCCTCATTGCCTTTCCAGAACATAACACACCTAATCATCCATACTCAGATTTTCTCAATTCTTCCCAGTCTTTCTTGTCTTTCATGAGGGTCTTCCTCAAATCAGGATCCAGTCCAGATTCACTCATTGCATTTGGTTGTGCCTCCTTCATCTCTCTTTTTTTCTAGAACAAGTCCCTCACCCTGTCTTGTCTTTATTCGTGCTGCTTTGTAAATGCCTTTCAGCGTGTTCCTCTATTCCTCCAATATGTCCTACAAACTGGAAGCTTGGCCTAATGTTCCAGCTCATCCTTTTGTCAGGAGAGCTTCAGAGCTGGTGTTACGTGCTCCCTGTTGTGCCCACTGGGAGGGTGGGAATGCTGAGCTGACCGTTAACTGATCGTCAGTTTGATAGCCTGTTTGAGAGCGGCTACCAGCCTGATCTCCCCATTGTGAAGATACGTACCCCTTCACAATTGTCATGTGATCTTTGGCTGGTGCTTTGGCATCCACAAAACGTTGGCCACTGTCCAATCCCCTGACCGTTCTTCATCTGATGACTTTAGTATCTATTGAGGGTCCTTGTCTGGAACACGTCCTTCTTTGGCACAGCGGGGTTTCCTTCAGATTGTCGAGACACTGTGTCTTTAATCTGTGAACATTGGGAAGCCCCTGGGGCTGTGGGTTAAATGGGAGGTTGTGAAGTGTTGGTGCCTTGGCCAGATTTGCAGTTTGAAAAGGCCAGTTCTGGGTCAAGGGTGGGGGTCAGGAGGGAGAAGAGTGTACATGGGCAGACAGGCCAGGAGTCCCCTCAGCAGTCCAGGTGAGGGAGGATGGCCGTTTGTTTGGTTGGGTGGGGATGGGGATGGACAGAAGCAGACGGACTGATGGCTGTTGTTAGAGATGCCCACTTATTATATGGGGCATCTTGTGAATAATCAAACTGAAAAATACAGCAGGAATGGATCGGCACTGAAAGAGGAAATTTTCACAGAAGATCTTCTGTTAGTCCTCTGTGTCCCCTTGTTGACTTGGAGGTGCCAGTGTCATAGTCTGCTAAGCCTCGTCGACCATGGTGAGGACCATCTCCATGGCTAGTAAATTATGCAGACGGACAAGGACGCCTTACAAAACCTCATCCTCCACAATATGCAGCGTTTTGTCTGATCAGCAAAGTACCAAAATTTAACAGCTGAGCCATACTAATGAAGTATGGGACTGTGTTTCCTAGAAAAAAAAAAAAAAATAAGGGAGTTGGGAAAATATGCTTCTCTTCCAGAATAATAAAACCCAGACCCTGTATCTCAATTATTAGGCTTTGAGGAGTGATCAGCAAGAAAGGCAGCAATTTCATGCAAATAGAGATGTGGCTAAATTATGGCACTCAGCCGGCCAAATATGCAACCTGGTCGTTAAAATGTGAAACTCTTGACAAAGTGGGAAAACTTAAGTGGAGAAATATGAATTGCGGTTATTAACCTTGGGGAGAGACATCCCCCATCCATTGTGTCTGGGGGCCCCTGGAGTGCTCCTGCCCTGCGTGAACTCAGGCTTGGCGGTCAGAGCTGGTGTGAGCAGAGTCTGGAGGACGTGGGGCTGACTTTTCTCTCTTGAAGAGGCCCAGGTCCTTATCTTCTCTTTGACTGGGGGCCTCTGCTGTAAAACGGGGATCACGGTTGCTCCCTGAGTTTTTTATTCATGGTAGGGGGCACACAGTAGGCATGACTTGCCAGAACCCGGCATGGCTGGTCAGGTTGCAAAGAAAGTATTTAAGTTGGCCCAGCAGCTTACTGATGCTGTCAAATTTAGCTGCTGCCTTTTTGCGAGAAGCATTTGTTTACGACTTTGCTGAGAGTTGCTTTCTTGGCTGCTTAAATTCTGTACATCACCTTGGGCTTCACAGCCGTTGCACCTAATTATGATTCCGTAGATTAAATAAATGAGAAATAACCACTCATTTGGCAATCTCTGACCATGGCCTCATTTTTCTAAGTGAATCCTCTGTGGCTTTTCCCCTGCCCACCCCACAACTGGAGGGAGCATGGGGACTCCTCGGGGAGCTGTGCTTTTCAGGGTAACCGCTAGTTTTGTTCTGCTCAGCTCAGAACAAGGGCCAAGCCGGCAGGTTCAGGAAATTCTCCAAATTCTGACAGGCACAGGGTGGAGCCCCTAGGAAACGGGTACCCCTTCCTGATGCCACGAGCAGTCTTAACAGCATGGAAGGAGCATAGGACGGCAGGGAATGACCCATGACGTGCAGAGGATCATGCCCAAGGTTGGCAGAAGCATAACTGCATAGGTTGTGGGGTCATAGCTGCCATCTAAAAGCGGCCACATGACCTCGTGCTCCGATGTTTATGATGAACAGAGCTGGTGCAGATGGTCAGGAGTTCCCGCTTGAGCCTTTTATTTGTAAATTACATAAGGAAAAGGAATGGATGTTCCTACCCCATATTCAACCTGCTAGGCCCTGTTCCTAATGAAAAATGCGTTTAGAGTAAATCCTACATGTTATGTTTGCAAAATGTATGTTTTCCTATAAGCAGAAAGAATGCATATTTGTAACCTGGAGATCTCCTCTTTATGACTATGACAGAGACCCGCCCAGGTCCTGTTCCCGAATATATCCCTGAAAAAGTTATCACAGGCAGAAGGTGCTCCGGCAAACAGAAAGAAAAAAGCTCCTGTAAAATACATCTTCATTACTTTTTAGAATGTTTTCATTCCGCTAAAAAAAATGAGGTCATTTATACTGTAATTATTCAAGAGGGGATTGGTTTTCTCCTTTTTCTTGGTGGGCTGTTGCAATGTTCTGTTTTTTTTTTTTTTTTTTTTATTTCAGGATTTCCTGATGGAAACATTCATCATGTTTAAGAACCTCATTGGGAAGAACGTCTACCCTTTCGACTGGGTGATAATGAACATGATGCAGAATAAGTGAGTATAGGGAGAAAAGCTCCCACCTTTTACAAGGTGTCTAATTCATGTCTGCTGGGCACAGTGGTGTTGCCTGGATACCATGGGGGCTCTCCTACAAGGAACACATCCCCGCCATTCTTGATGCAAACGGTTGTTTGGAGAAACAGACCTGGGGATTGGGTGATTTCCTTATGCCGACGCGGGACTCTGCCTCCTGGAGAAACACAGGGCTGAGCCCTAGCCCCCCTTAGCCTTGGTCTGGGGCAGCCTCTGTCAAGGGTACGGTTTGCCATCAATTTGCCGTCTCATTTTAACCACATGTGTTTATTAGCCCAAGTGATTCTCACTCTGTCTCAGTTTTTGAAAGGTGTTTGCATTTCTCCTATTTCAGCTTTAAAAAGTGAGCATTTTCTCCGTACTTATTAAATATTAATCTTGTGCCTTGTTTATCATTTCCCTGTGAAGGCTGTTGGTTAACTTTCCAGCGCTTGTGTTCTATAATTTCGGTAAGCACCAACAACGATCACTGGGTTCTCAATCCCATGTGATTCCTGGAAAAATTCCTGTTGACCTCCTTTTTTTCCCCTCTCCTTCCTTATTGCATTTTTTATGGAGATAATTGTAGATTCACAGGCATTACGGTTATAAAAAGAAATACAGAGAGATCTGTATACACTTTACCCAGGTTCCCTTAGTGATAACATTTTGCAAAACTAGAGCTCCATGTTGCAGCCAGGGGCTCGGTGTCGGTAGAATTCGTGGGGTTACACAGATCTTCCTGCTGTATCTGTGCTTGGCCGCGGCGCCTCTTCTTGGATCCACCAACACAAGCGTCCCTCTTGTTGTCCATGTAGAGCACGTCCTCCTCGCCCCTCCGCCTCTACCCTCGAGAAACCCGGGCAACCACAAAATTTTTCCTCCTCTTCTAAAATTTTGTCATCTCAAATGTGATGTGTAAATGGAATTATACGGCATGTAACATTTCAGGATTGGCTTCTTTCACTCTGCTTCATTCCCTGGAGATTCATTCAGGTTGCTGGGTGCATCGCTCGTTTGTTCCTTTTGATTGCTAAGAGGCGTTCCATGGTACCGATGTGCTACGGATGGTTTAACCATTCATCTGCCGAAGGACATCTGGGCCCTTTCCACTTTGGGGCTATTACCAATAAAGCTGCCATGAACATTCGCATACAGAGTTTTGTGTGAACATAAGTTCATTTCTCTGGCACAAATGCCCTGGGGTAGAACTCTAGGGTTGTATGGTCGCTCCACGTTTAGGTTTATAGAAACTGCCCAACTACGGCTGTATCATTTTACATTCTCGCCAGCAGTGTGAGAACGATCCCGTTCTTCTGCATCCATGCTGGCATTTGCCATGGTCACTATTTTTCATTTTAGCCCTGGTGGTAGAGGTGTGTGTCTCACTGTGGTCTTGGTTCGCATTTTCCCCGATGCAGCAAACGATGACTTGCCATGTCATTAAAGAAATCATCGTCCCAGTCACAGTGCTGACCAGAACCAAAGGCAGGCCCTGGTGCAGGGTGCGGACTTTGTACTCTACCTTGTGACACTACATGTGAACTTGACCTGCATCTTTCTTTTTTTTTTTTTTTAATTTTTTTATTGTTATGTTAATCACCATATATTACATCATTAGTTTTTGGTGCAGTGTTCCATGATTCATTGTTTGTTCATAACACCCAGTGCTCCATGCAGAACGTGCCCTCCTCAATACCCATCACCAGGCTAACCCATCCCCCTACCCCCCTCCCCTCTAGAACCCTCAGTTTGTTTTTCAGAGTCCATCATCTCTCATGGTTCGTCTCCCCCTCTGACATACTCCCCTTTTCTTCCTCTCCTGTTATCTTCTTCTTTTTCTTTTTTCTTAAAATATGTTGCATTATTTGTTTCAGAAGTACAGAACTGTGATTCAACAGTCTTGCACAATTCACAGCGCTCACCATAGCACATACCCTCCCCAATGTCTATCACCCAGACACCCCATCCCTCCCACCCCCAACCACTCCAGTAACACTCAGTTTCTTTCCTGAGATTAAGAATTCCTCATATCAGTGAGGTCATGTGATACATGTCTTTCTCTGATTGACTTATTTCACTCAGCATAACACCCTCCAGTTCCATCCACGTCGTTGCAAATGGCAAGATCTCATTCCTTTTGATGGCTGCATAATATTCCATTGTGTATATATACCACATCTTCTTTATCCATTCATCTGTCGATGGGCATCTTGGCTCTTTCCACAGTTTGGCTATGGTGGACATTGCTGCTATAAACATTGGGGTACACGTACCCCTTCGGGTCCCTACATTTGTATCTTTGTGGTAAATACCCAGTAGTGCAATTGCTGGATCAAACGGTAGCTCTAATTTCAACTGTTTGAGGAACCTCCATACTGTTTTCCAGAGTGGCTGCACCAGCTTGCATTCCCACCAACAGTGTAGGAGGGTTCCCCTTTCTCCACATCCCCGCCAACATCTGTCGTTCCCTGACTTATTAATTTTAGCCATTCTGACGGGTGTGAGGTGGTATCTCATTGAGGTTTTGATTTGGATTTCCCTGATGCCGAGCGATGTTGAGCACTTTTTCATGTGCCTGTTGGCCATTTGGATGTCTTCTTTGGAGAAATGTCTGTTCATGTCTTCTGCCCATTTCTTGATTGGATTATTTGTTCTTTGGGTGTTGAGTTTGATAAGTTCTTTATAGATTTTGGATACTAGCCCTTTATCCGATATGTCATTTGCAAATATTTTCTCCCATTCTGTCGGTTGTCTTTTGGTTTTGTGGACTGTTTCTTTTGCTGTGCAAAAGCTTTTTATCTTGATGAAATCCCAATAGTTCATTTTTGCCCTGGCTTCCCGTGCCTTCAGCGATGTTTCTAGGAAGAAGTTGCTTTGGCTAAGGTCGAAAAGGTTGCTACCTGTGTTCTCCTTTAGGATTTTGATGGACTCCTGTCTCACGTTTAGGTCTTTCAACCATTTGGAGTCTATTTTTGTGTGTGGTGTAAGGAAATGGTCCAGTTTCATTCTTCTGCATGTGGCTGTCCAATTTTCCCAACAGCATTTGTTGAAGAGACTGTCTCTTTTCCATTGGACATTCTTTCCTGCTCTGTCAAAGATAAGTTGACCAGAGAGTTGAGGGTCCATTTCTGGGCTCTCGATTCTGTTCCATTGATCGATGTGTCTGTTTTTATGCCAGTACCATACTGTCTTGATGATGACAGCTTTGTAATAGAGCTGGAAGTCCGGAATTGTGATGCCGCCAGCTTTGCTTTTCTTTTTCAGTATTCCTCTGGCTATTCTGGGTCTCTTCTGGTTCCATACAAATTTTAGGATGATTTGTTCCATTTCTTTGAAAAAAGTGGATGGTATTTTGATGGGGATTGCATTGAATGTGTAGATTGCTCTAGGTAGCATTGACATCTTCACAATGTTGATTCTCCCAATCCATGAGCATGGAACGTTTTTCCATTTCTTTGTGTCTTCTTCAATTTCTTTCATGAGTTATAGTTTTCTGCGTACAGATCCTTTGCCTCTTTGGTTAGATTTATTCCTAGGTATCTAATGGTTTTGGGTGCAATTGTAAATGGGATCGACTCCTTGATTTGTCTCTCTTCTGTCTTGTTGTTGGTGTATAGGAATGCCACTGATTTCTGTGCATTGATTTTATATCCTGCTACTTTACTGAATTCCTGTATGAGTTCTAGCAGTTTTGGGGCGGAGTCTTTTGGGTTTTCCACATACAGTATCATATCATCTGCAAAGAGTGAGAGTTTGACTTCCTCTTTGCCGATTTGGATGCCTTTGATTTCTTTTTGTTGTCTAATTGCTGTGGCTAGGACTTCTAATACTCTGTTGAATAGCAGTGGTGAGAGTGGACATCCCTGCCGCGTTCCTGACCTTAGGGGAAAAGCTCTCAGCCTTTCCCCATTGAGAATGATATTGGCTGTAGGTTTTTCATAGATGGCTTTTATGATATTGAGGTATGTCCCCTCTATCCCTATACTCTGAAGAGTTTTGATCAAGAAAGGATGCTGTACTTTGTCAAATGCTTTTTCTGCATCTATTGAGAGGATCCTATGATTCTTGTTCTTTCTTTTGTTAATGTATTGTATCACGTTGATTGATTTGCGGATGTTGAACCAGCCTTGCAGCCCAGGGATAAATCCCACTTGGTCGTGGTGAATAATCCTTTTAATGTACTGTTGGATCCTGTTGGCTAGTATTTTGGTGAGAATTTTTGCATCCATGTTCATCAAGGATATTGGTCTGTAATTCTCTTTTTTGATGGGATCTTTGTCTGGTTTTGGGATCAAGGTAATGCTGGCCTCATAAAATGAGTTTGGAAGTTTCCCTTCCATTTCTATTTTTTGGAACAGTTTCAGGAGAATAGGTATTAATTCTTCTTGAAATGTCTGATAGAATTCCCCTGGGAAGCCATCTGGCCCTGGGCTTTTGTTTCTTGGGAGATTTTTGATGACTGTTTCAATTTCCTTAGTGGTTATAGGTCTGTTCAGGTTTTCTATTTCTTCCTGGTTCAATTTTGATAGTTGATACATCTCTAGGAATGCAGCCATTTCTTCCAGGTTATCTAATTTGCTGGCATAGAGTTGCTCATAATATGTTCTTATAATTGCTTGTATTTCTTTGGTGTTGGTTGTGATCTCTCCTCTTTCATTCATGATTTTGTTGATTTAGGTCATTTCTCTTTTCTTTTTGATCAGTCTGGCCAGGGGTTTATCAATCTTGTTAATTCTTTCAAAGAACCAGCTCCTAGTTTCGTTGATCTGTTCTACTGTTCTTTTGGTTTCTAGTTCATTGATTTCTGCTCTGATCTTTATGATTTCTCTTCTCCTGCTGGGTTTAGGCTTTATTTGCTGTTCTTTCTCCAGCTCCTTTAGGTGTAGGGTGAGGTTGTGTATTTGAGACCTTTCTTGTTTCTTGAGAAAGGCTTGTATTGCTATATACTTTCCTCTCAGGACTGCCTTTGCTGTATCCCAAAGATTTTGAACAGTTGTGTTTTCATTTTCATTGGTTTCCATGAATTTTTTAAATTCTTCTTTAATTTCTTGGTTGACCCATTCATTCTTTAGTAGGTTGCTCTTTAGCCTCCATGTATTTGAGTTCTTTCCGACTTTCCTCTTGTGGTTGAGTTCTAGTTTCAAAGCATTGTGGTCTGAAAATATGCAGGGAATGATCCCAATCTTTTGGTACCGATTGAGACCTGATTTGTGACCTAGGATGTGATCAATTCTGGAGAATGTTCCATGGGCACTAGAGAAGAATGTGTATTCCTTTGCTTTGGGATGGAATGTTCTGAATATGTCTGTGAAGTCCATTTGGTCCAGTGTGTCATTTAAAGTCTTTATTTCCTTGTTGATCTTTTGCTTAGATGATCTGTCCATTTCAGTGAGGGGGGTGTTAAAGTCCCCCACTATTATTGTATTGTTGTCAATGTGTTTCTTTGCTTTTGTTATTAATTGCCTTATATAATTGGCTGCTCCCATGTTCGGGGCATAGATATTTACAATTGTTAGATCTTCTTGTTGGATAGACCCTTTCAGTAGGATATAGTGTCCTTCCTCATCTCTTATTACAGTCTTTGCTTTAAAATCTAGTTTGACTGATATAAGGATTGCCACCCCAGCTTTCTTTTGGTGTCCATTAGCATGGTAAATGGTTTTCCACCCCCTCACTTTCAATGTGGGGGTGTCTTTGGGTCTAAAATGAGTCTCTTGCAGACAGCATATCGATGGGTCTTGTTTTTTAATCCAATCTGATAGCCTGTGTCTTTTGATTAGGGCATTTAGCCCATTTACATTCAGGGTAACTATTGAAAGGTATGAATTTAGTGCCATTGTATTACCTGTAAGGTGACTGTTAACTGTCTGTTGTCTGTGTTCGTTTCTGCTCTTTGCTGCTTTTATGTTCTCTCTTTGCTTAGAGGACCCCTCTCAATATTTCTTGGAGGGCTGGTTTCGTGTTTGCAAATTCCTTTAGTTTTTGTTTGTTCTGGAAGCTTTTTATCTCTCCTTCTATTTTCAATGATAGCCTAGCTGGATATAGTATTCTTGGCTGCATATTTTTCTCGTTTAGTGCTCTGAAGATATCTTGCCAGTCCTTTCTGGCCTGCCAGGTCTCTGTGGATAGGTCTGTTGCCAATCTAATGTTTCTACCATTGTAGGTTACATATCTCTTCTACCGACCTGCTTTCAGGATTTTCTCTTTGTCTCTGAGACTCGTAAGTTTTACTATTAGATGTCGGGGTGTTGACGTATTATTATTGATTTTGAGAGGGATTCTCTGTGCCTCCTGGATTTTAATGCCTGTTTCCTTCCTCACATTAGGGAAGTTCTCTGCTATAATTTGCTCCAATATACCTTCTGCCCCTCTCTCTCTCTCTTCTTCTTCTGGGATCCCAATTATTCTAATGTTGTTTCGTCTTATCATATCACTTATCTCTCGAATTCTGCCCTCGTGATCCTGTAGTTGTTTCTCTCTCTTTTTCTCAGCCTCTTTATTTTCCATCATTTGGTCTTCTATATCGCTGATTCTCTCTTCTGCCTCATTTATCCTAGCATTTAGTGCCCCCATTTTTGATTGCACCTCATCAATAGCCTTTTTGATTTCAATTTGGTTAGATTTTAGTTCTTTTATTTCTCCAGAAAGGGTTTCTCTAATAACTTCCACGCTTTTTTCAAGCCCAGCTAGTATCTTTAAAGTCATGATTCTGAACTCTAGGTCCGACATCGTACTAATGTCCGTATTGAGTAGGTCCCTGGCTGACGGTACTACCTCTTGTTCTTTTTGCTGAGGTGATTTTTTTCGTCTTGTCATTTTGTCCAGAGGAGAATAGATGAATGAGAGAGCAAAAGACTAACAGGTTTACAACGTCCCCAGCAAATATACTGTATACAAATCAGAAAAGACCTGAAACCGGGGGAAAAGAAAGGGAAAGAAAGAAAAAAGAAAGAGAAAAAGAAAAAAAAAAGATAAAAACAAAAACAAAACAATACAAAAAAGGCAGAATATGATCAGATATGATCAGGCTAGTGCATAGATCAGTGCCACACACTAGCTTTTGGGCGTATTTTGGTCTGTTAGAAAAAAGTGCCTCCTAAAATTTTAAAGGAAGAAAGACATATATGTACAAAATAAGGGTTGATACAATGAAGGGATGGAAGATGACTGTAAAGATGAAAATTATAAAAGATTTTATAAAAGGACTTGGTAAGATAAGTTGTTTGAAAAAAGAAAGAAGATTTAAGAGAAAACAAAAAAAAGGAAAAAGGGAGAGAATGTGATCAGGCAGGAGACTAGAACAAAGCCATACACTAGTGATTTAGGGTATATTTTGATCTGTTAGAAGAAACTGTACCTCAAAATTTTAAAGAGAGAACAACTTATATATATATGCCAAAAATAAGGGTAACTACTATGAAGGGATAAAATATGACTCTAAAAATGAAAAATAAAAAAAATTTTTTTTTTTTAAAAAGGGATTTATAAGATGTTGGTTGAAAAAGGGAAAAAGAAAAATAAAAAAAAACAGTCAACAAAAATTAACTTTGATGAAATAATGAATCATGGTAAAAAAAAAAAAAAAAACCATGAATCTATGTGCAGTATTCCCCTAGCGCTGGAGTTCTCCTATTCTCCTTGATCGATCAACTTGGTCTTGGCTTGCTTGCTGTTCGTGCTGATCTTCTGGGGGAGGGGCCTGTTGCCGTGGTTTCCAAATGTCTTTGCCGGAGGCGGAATTGCCCCGCCCTTGTGGGTCCGGGCTAAGCAAGCTGCTCGGGTTTGACCTCAGGAGCTTTTGTTCCCTGCAAGCTCTCCGTACAGCTTTGGAGGACCAGGGCAGAAACGGCGGCCTCCCAGTCTCCGCCCGGAGGAGTCGAGAACTCGGGGCCCCGCTCCTCAGTGCGCCCCCAGAGAAAAGCAGTCACTCCCGTGTCCCCGGTCTCCGGCCGCACTCCGTGCTCACCCGGCCTGTGACCGAGCGTTGCTATCTCTGGCACCCGACCCCGTGTGGAGTCTCCAAACCCAGCAGATCCCTGCGGTGCGCTCCCGCGCCGCTCCTCCCGGGGGAGGAAGGGGAGTCTCCCCGGATCTGCCGCTTGTTGGGTCCCTGCTGGAGGCGCAGTGGCCCGACTGGGCCGCGGATCACAGTTTATGGCCACCCCGAGCCGAGAGCCCGCGCCTCGGCTCCGTCTCTGCAGCTGGCTTCCCCGCTCCGATCCCTGGGAGCTCTGCCGCACACAGGCACCCCCGGTCTTTCTGTGACCCCGAGGGTCCTGAGACCACACTGTCCCGCGAGGGTCCCACCCCCCGCTTAGCCACTGCAGCGACGTCCCTCCGCGGAGCCGGCTCCTGAAAGTTCCGATTTTGTGCTCCGCGGCTCTAGCACTTGCCAGAAGCGGCCGACGGAGGCCCCCTCCCCCGCCGTCTATCCTCCCGAAGATCGCCTCGGCTTCACTTCTCCGCACGTCCTACCTTCCAGTAAGTGGTCGCTTCTCTGTTCAGAGAGTTGTTGCTACTCTCCTGTCCGATCTCCTGTTGAGTTCGTAGGTGTTCAGAATGGTTGGATCCCTATTCAGCTGAATTCCTGAGACCAGACGAAATCCAGGTCTCCTCCTCCTCCGCCATCTTGCTCCGTCCCAGTCGACCTGCATCTTTCTGACAAGAGTGGCCGCCGCGGCCTGGCACCCAGCCTGTCCATTCCGCACCCTGGGGGTGGGGACTGCTCCTTCAAAGGTCAGATGTGAGTCACACCTCAAAGCTGTTTGATTCTGTGCCTCTGATCCCAGAGGTCCCCAGGAAAGTACAGCCATACCCTGTTGATTTGCGCTATATTATGATGAGTGAGAGTCTGTTTTCGGTTTTAACATGATGATCGCCCCATTCCCTCTTCCTTCTATTCCATCATCGGCCTCCTGCTACCAACCCTGATATGTCTGAGCATCACCCCAGACCTGCATGTGGGTGAAAGCCACGTGGCCTTTGGTTCAAAGTGTGGAGCACTGTGCTCAGGGTCCCCTTCTCTGGACATTCTGTCCAGCTTCTCCCGATGTGTTCTCTTGTTTCTTCATTGAGAATGTGCCTTGACCTGTGGTCTCCAGAATTGCGTGTTCCCTGCGCGTGAAGCCAGCTTTGTCCCTGTGTCCCGGGTCACTAGTGCACGTCTGCAGGGCCCCGCCGTGTTACCGAGACACAGGTGTGTGGTGGCATCTGGGACCCAAGCCTTTGCATCTCGCCACAGGGAGGAGAATTCTTGTTTGGGGGGCAGGGAACCTCTACGAGGGAGAAGCCACATCTGCTGTGTCCTCATTGCAAGCACTAGGATGGTCACTTCTGAGGATAAAGTCTGGTGTCGGTGATAATAGAATTCAGGTCTGGAGCAGGGAGTCCATCCTGTTCTCTTGTTTGGAGGCTGCAGCTCCAAGAGCCAGCTTGCTAAGGGACACACTGAATATAAACTCCCTGTGGTCTATGTCGTACATAAATTGTGGTACAGAAGTGTCCCAGCTAAAGTCCTAGTACCCTGGGGCCGAGCCATCCAGCCCATACTGCTTTCCTCTGCAAGAGCTTTTCGAGGCTGAGTGGTTGTGTGTGTGTGTGTGTGTGTGTGTGTGTGTGTGTGTGTGTAAGTAAACGCATGGTGCACGTACACGTCCATGCACGTGGGGGAGTGTTGGCACCAAGTGAAGGCACTTGGATTTGTGGAGATTCTGGCTGTGCGAGGCTCAGAGCCACCCAGGTTCCTGTCACAGTTGACACATTCCGTAGGAATAGGGTCCCAAGCCAACGTGTGTAGCAGACGAGTGAGCTGTGAAGGGCGCGTGTAGGTCAATGTTCGTGCAGCAGTGACCGTAAGCTTCGTTCTGGAATCCCACTGCCCCAAAATGCTGACCCCTCTGCTGAGTGAACAATATTGGTTTTTAGAAGCTGAATCAGTTGGGTCTTGGAAGAAAAGCTTTTACCTCTGGGCCAGCAACTAGCTAAAACTTCAAGCCATCCCAAGACATCTGGGTTCGTGACCCTTCAGTTTTCTTTAAAGTTCTTGCTTAAGTGCCAGCTTCAGAATGAAGAGTTTATTTCATTTTTTAGTGAATGCAGTCATTCTTTGCGGTGTGTTCCGTGTTTGCATCTGAGGACTACAGATGAGCATTTGACACGCTTGCCGTGTGCCCAGTGCTGCCGCGGGGATAGCGCAGTAATCATGCCCATAATCCCCACAGCCGTACTCTGAGACAGCTGGGTTTTTATGCCCATTTTACAGATGGGGAGATTGAAGCCTAAAGGTTTGGTAACTTGCCAAAAGACACACAGCTGGGCAGTGATAGGGCCAGTCTTTAAATCCAGAGCCCACCCTCTAAACCATCCTGCTGCCTTGAATATGTCTTCTGTTCTTCATAGAGAGTGTTGTTGTTTTTAACCCTGTGTCCTTTGAGTGCACCTTATTTCCTGCTTCCCTGACTGAATGTTAAGCATGGAAGTCAAAACCTTCTTACTCGGCTTTCTTCTCAATGAAAAGTATATGCTGTTAAAGACGGTATCATTTATTGCTGAAATTTATAGAGCCCAGCTGTAAACTTCTAGAAGAACAAAAGCTCACTATCATTGTAATAAAATAATTTCCTATAGAAATTACAGAGATACCATATAGCATTGTCTCTGTGCTATTATCTGTTTTTTTTTTTTTAAACCTATAACTTCATTGCTCACTACCTTACGTGTCGCCAGACTTCCATGCTCTTCCTCTTCCTGGCATGTGTCAGAGACCTCCTTGCTTCCATAGGATAAACAGTGATTCCCAGAAGCTTCCAGGAGCCTGTATTTTAGTTTTAATGGCACAGCTGGACATGCAGTTTTACCATCCACAGCTTCGAAATCGACAGACTCAGCCCCCGTGGTCTCTTAAATATTTGTGTGCTTGTTCCGCTTTGTGTCTGCAAATGTACCATTCTTCAATACATGGAGCTTGTCCAGTGTAATTAAAGATGGTGCCTGTCAGTTCTGGAGCAACCACTTGTAAATCAGGAGTCAAAGTTATAGGATCCAGTGAATGTCCCCAGGACAGGAGTTACTTGGATGCTGTGTTCAGGATATCAACTGAGTGGTGATGGCCTGACATTATAGCTCTGCTCTTGGATATGACAGTGCCAGATGGTAAGATGACATTTAAGATGAGCACAGTTCACATCGCGTAGAAGTGTGCTTGCATGTTATCTTCCAGAAGTGCTTTATGATCTTCCCTGAGGGAAGCAAAGGCTAAGTCTTCATGTAAGATCTGCTGCTGTGTATTGGAAGCAGAGACCTTCTCTGTTAGCCTTTAAGTGCTAGGACCCATCCTTGAACTCCTAGGAGCCAACTCTCTCAGATTTATGCTTCCTGGTGTGCGCAGCAGAGTCTAATACTGAAGACTCATACGGCGGCTCTTACAGAGTTCCCTTTGGTTGTTGGCAGGAGTGTGACCACTTGGTTGAGTTTCTGTGTCTTTCTTCTAGTCTTAGCACTTGAATTCATCCCAGTAGTGTGTTTGTACACTAAAAATCCCAGACTAGAATTTTAAGGCATAGACGTGATCTGGGAGGCAATGAGTCTACTCATTGGTTTGACTGAATTCCTTTTTCACCTTGAAGAAAGCTTTTGTTGTTAACTGCCAGAATTTCACTCGAGAAAGGCACTTCTACAATGTACGTTGGGTGAAGAAAAAGGGCAGTACAGAGTTTAATTTTCAGATTTTTAACATTAGACTTTCTAACTCATATTGTGTATAACATGGACCAAAACCCTTCCTACATTTGTCAATCATTTCGTCTTGCAACAGAATTTTTAAAAAATTCAGCTACCCCAATTTGGATTCTCACTAGGCTTTGTTGCTTGTGTCCCTCTCTCCGGATAAAAAAATAAATGAATTATAGGTAGCTGAAACTGGTGGAGTCTGGGAGGACTGTGTTTTCCTGCTCAACTTCCTCCTCAAGAAAAATCTCTCCCGTGGAAGGGCATGCAACATTTTTACTTCCTCAGATCACTCTAAACTTGCAACAGTGATTATCCATCATTTTTAACTGTTCCTCCATTATTAGCACAGATTTGGTGTCTGGTGCTTTTTGCTTTCTTACATGTTATGCTGGGGCCTATTTACAATTTGTGATTTATATCCTACACACTTTCTTATAGGACTTGGTCTGTTTTATAAGTAAGGATTCATAGACCCTGAATATAAAATAGAACATGGAAAACCATAGAGAAAGCACAAAACTCTCTAGAAGCTGAGAGACTGGAAGCTGCCTAGAAGACAAGGCAAAAAGGAAAATATAATGGGTTGCAAAATTTTCACTGGATGATAAAAAAGTTCCTTGCCATTTGTCAGTGGAGACTGATGATTTATGATGCTCCATTACTGACACATGGAGCAAGAAGATATCACAGTTAAGGAATCAGACGAGACCTCAAAATTCTGCCCACAGAAAATGGAAGAGATTATCATTTCAGTTTTGAAATGCCTAGGATCCTGCCAGTTGGCATGTATTGGCCGTAACAGAGCCCGGTCATAATTGGACCTGTCTGAAAGACTAGCTTATCAAATACAGCAGATTTTGTTGACTTGCCAAATAAAGTCTTGTCTCGATGTTGACCATTTAAAAGGTAAAGACCATCAGTCAGAAATGATGGCCTGGTTTTATTTCATCTGAAATCAAGTTACTCTTACATTTTTCTTTAGAAACCCTGAAGATGTGTCTCTATTCAAAATTTGTGAGATCATCATTGCTACTTCTTTCATGAGTCTAGGTCATGGTTTTGATCATGGCCATGTGGGGACTGTCCCAGCACCATCCAGGCCGATGTTTGTACCGTCTGCATTTTTGATCACCTTTCTTTTGACTACAGTGTTGGTGCATTTGAATGTGGCTCTTCCGTTCTCCCCCCCCCCCCCCCCCCCGTGATTCAGGCCTCTTGTGACCAGGATGTGTTTGCCTCAGTCCATTAATACAGCGCATTACGTTTCCACCAACCTAACGTGCACAGTGCATATTCACATACTGATAATCCCATGTGGCTCCTTGCATGCGGTAAATTTCCCATGCATAGTTTTATAACATAGCCATTTCTCTCCTTTTCAATAGAGCACATTTCCCCCACTCAGAAGCAGTATCCATCGGATGTCCAAGATGGCAAGCTCATAGATGTTTCTGCCAAGATGAATTTGGCGTGTAGTCAGGACAAGAAAGGGCATTAAGCCTTAAAAAGGTATTCTAACTTTGAGATGCCAGGCTTCTTAAGGGTAAATCATGATAATACTGAGAAAGCAAATTTGCAGGGTAGGCAGTTTGCAGGGACAGTGCCATTTGGTTCCAGTGTTGTGGAAGAATTTTTGTCCTTGCTAGCACTATGCCTTGGGCTCAGAGCAGAGAAAATGTGACGTTTGTCTTATGGCGAAAGCAAGAGAGGTGGGGGGGGTCCCCACTCACTGGGAACCTGCCTCAGGGGCTATGACACCAGGTAGCTGAGTCTGGAGGACTGTGTTTTCCTGCTCAACTTCCTCCTCAAGAGAAACCTCTACCGTGGAAGGGCACACAGCTAAAAATCTCTGTGCAAGTTGAAAGCATGGGTAGAAAGCATTTTGGGCTCAAGAGACTCTTGGATTATTTCTTCTCGACATCTTTTTTCTTTCCTTTGAAGCCTGGGGTTTTAGTTGATGTTGTTACTTTTAATTTATTTTTTCAACTTACTCGTTTCCTATTGAGGTTTTGCATATCCAATGGCTTGAAGATTTTAAGCATACCTAAGAATCATTTTTCCCTTTGAAACTGTATACGGAGGCTGTTGACATAAACACTGTCACAACACGACTTGCTGAGGACCACAGGAAAAAAAATACTGTTTTTCAGGGAAGAAATAGGAATTCAAAATCAGTATAATGAAAACATTCTGGGATGAAAATTTCCCCAGAGCCCAGCATGCCCACGTTTTACCCAGCCCACACACTTATTAATATCCATCTTTGAACCTTTTTGCTCTCCAAAGAAATTGGCCTAACCTGAGATGTTTTGTTGCTCAGAACCCAGTCTGCAGACACTGAGGTACACACCTGCATCCTTGGGTGGACCAAGCCAGGCTAGACCTGAGCACATTTCTGGCAAGTCTCCTGGAGAAACATGTGAGGTGTTTCTCTGGGGCTGAGTTGGCCACCTTAAGCACTGGGATTTCAAGATGGATATTGGTTCGCATCTAGTAACGGCACCCTGGATTTCCCAGCAGGGAAAGGACCCCACCGGCATGGTACTTGGCTACCAGTGGGAGTTCCATTTATCCTTTATGGCATTTTCATAAATTATTTTTTAATTTTCCATATAGGTTTTCTATGGCATGCATGCTTTTGCTTAATAATTAAGGTTTCTATGGCATGCATGCATGCTTTTGCTTAATAATTAAGCTTGGCCTGATATTAAAACAAATAATTCCAGATCTTCCCTAGTTATGTATAACCAATTTATTGCATGTAACTTAGATCTTTTATCCAGTTGAGTTTTATTCAGATTGCCTCTTTACTTAATTCGGAGATGAAAACTCAAGCTACTCTCAAAGGAGTGGCAGTGATGAAGAGCCCTTAGCCGGGACTCTTATTTAGGGAAGCTTGCTTCAGAGGAAAGTTTTGAAAGGGTAAAGTCTGTTTAAGACTTCCCAGAGCCAGTGCACACCTTACTGGGAGCTCATGGCTGGTGTTGATGAGGCCGTCTGGTGGCACTTAATCCTGGAGGACGTACTTCACTTTATGAGCAATGAAGCCAAGTGAGCTCTCTGTTTGATGCATGAAACTTCTCTCAATGCGCAAATCAAAATGGAGGAAAAACACCTTATTAAGTTCATTCTCCAGATCCCTCCGTCCTAAGTGTTTACCTCCAGCGCTCCTGGGACTTTGAATAAATCGTGTGCCTGTAAGACCCTGGGCTGGAGCGCTTTTATTTTAAGGCCAGGATGAGAGGAGGAGGAGACGGCCAAGGTGAAGGGAATGCCTGCCGAGTTGCTGGCACGGTCTTGGTGCCTTTTTCATGGCTCTCAACCAGGGGGGATTTTGTCATTCTCCCCCCACCATGGAACGTGGCCGTGTCCAGGCACATGTTTGTTGTCTTGGCTGGGGGAATGAAGGCTGTTGGCATCTAGGGCCCGCAGGGATGCTGCTACACATCCTTCCGTGTACAGGACGGCCCCCCTCAAAGAACATTCGACTCAAAAATGTCAATAATAACCCCATTTTATGGATGGAAAAAAACTGAGTTTCAGTGATGTGAAGTAATTAATAGAAATGTATGTGATCTCTTTATTTGCGCACTGCAACAGGGACAGTGGCCCTTATAATGAACACTAGCGGCCATCCCTGAAGATGCCGGGACTGACCTTTCACCTGTCAAGGAAGTGCCTATGAACTGGAGGTAGTTTTCTCCGAGATGCCCCGTCAGGTGCTCCAGCTTCACAGGGAATCCCTGTGCGTGTGTCCCAGGCGCACCTGGCCATGGGAGCGAGGAGGGTGTGGGGATTAGAGTCACACTGACTCGAAGTTAGATCCCAGGCTGCTTCTACTAGGACCTGGCTCGTAGGACGTGTGACACAATATTAGCACGTATCTCTTCTGAGGGGATTTGTGCGTGTGCATTTTAGAAAACGTTATTATATATAACATATATCATATATTAATTGATAGTATATGATATATAAGATATATTCGTATGTAAATTATAGATAAATAAATGAGAGCCCATAAATCCATGAGATCACGTAACTGTTTGTCTTTCTCTGTCTGACTGGTCTCACTCAGCCTAACGCCCTCAAGGTCCATCTGTGTTATCACAAATGGCAAGATTTCATTCTTTCTTATGGCTCAATAGTATTCCATTTTCTCTTTCTGTATCACATATTCTTTATCTATTTACCTGTTGATGGACAAGCGCTTAGGCTGTTTCTGTGCCTTGGTCTTTGTAAATAATGCTGCAACGAATGTGGGGGTGTAGGTATCTTTTCAAGATGGTGTTTTTGTTTCCTTTGGAAATACACCTGGGGGGAGACTTGCTGGATCGGATGCTAATTCTATTTTTAATTTTTTTGAGGAGCCTCTGTACTCTTTTCCACAGTGGCTGCTCCAGGTTACAATCCCAACAATAGTACTCGAGAGTTTCCTTTTCTCCACAAACTCACCAATATTTATCTCTTATATTTTTGATAATATCCACCCTAACAGGTGCAAGGTGATATTTCACTGTTGTTTGATTGTGTTTCCCTGATGATGAGTGATGTTGAGCATCTTTTCATATACCTGTTGGCCATTTGTATATCTTCTTTGGAAGAATGTCTCTTCTTTAGAAAAACACCCGTTTTTTTTTTTAACTGGATTGTTATGTTTTTGCGATTGGGTTATATGAGTTCTTTATATATATTTCGAATATTATCTCCTTATTTTTGGATATTAACGCCTTATCCCACGTTTCTTCTGTGTCTGCAGAATAAGAACCTTGTTTGAGATGTATGTGTTACAGATAGGTTTTTCTGTTCAGTGGCTGCTTTTTTTTCTTTCTCTTTCTCTTAATGGTGGTTTTTGTTGGTTGACGTTAAATAGTTTCATTTAATATTTTTTTCTTTAAAAAAAAAGAAAAGTCTTCAAAGACTCTTGCAGAAAGAAATGGAGTAGACTTCCTGCTGGTGAGTTAGTTGTAACCAGCGTGGTGACTGTCCCAATAGTAAAAGGGAGGCTGCTGTCTGGTGTTGCAGTATAGAAGCCCCATGAAATACAGTTTCTGAAATAAAATTATCTTGAAGACTAAACATGGAGTTACACCATTCATCTCCAAACTCTTGCTATTTTCTAGACAGGAAATCAGCAATGAAATTGAATAATTTTACTATCATTCCTCTCAGAGTGGACTATTATAAATTTTCTTAAATCACATATGTAATACATTTTTTAGATTTGTAAAGAGGATTATAATATTTAATATAATTTCTCCATAGAATCAAAATGTCAACAGGATTGTGTCATCTTCTATACATGTCTGCTCATAGAAGATGCTTTTCTATTCCCTTGCTCTGTTTTCATGGAATTCTGTGCATTTGTGTGTGGATCTTTGATGCCGTGTGGGAGAAAATCCCCCCTTGTCATTGTGGCGGCTGGTCCGTGCCCAGTGACCCTGCCTGGCACAGAGCAGGTGCTCAACAGACAGTAACTATCCGACTGAAAGAACGTCACTGGGAAATGTTTTTTTGTTTGTTTGTTTTGGGGTTTTGTGTGTGTGTGTATGTGTGTGTGTGTGCGTTTTTAAGTACGAAGTCAACCAATAAGGTACATGGCATATTTTTGTAGCAGTGCTTTTCCAGGAATAAAATGCAGTTACTCATTTTACATTTGGGTCCACAAAGGTATAGGTATCCAGTGAACAAAAGACTACTTCTTACTATCTTGAAGATCTCTTAATGAACTTCTTTAATCGAAAGTTGTCCTACACTGGCCACAGACGTGTGAGGGTGACGCACGGCCGTCCCGACGTGCCAGCATCTGGAAACCACAGGGAGGTTGCTGTCCGCCGTTTCCTGTTGCCCTTTCCATTGAGACTTCACAGGAGGATTTTTACTTAATACTGTACCTGTCAAATTCCCAGAGCTACAAGTAAATCGAAGATATAAATTATATTGTAAAGTGAAATATCTCGTGTTATTCTACAGTTTGGTTGATTTAGGAAGAAAATGAATGCTGACAGCCTGGTCTTTTCAGTTCACTGGATTCTAATGGTTCAAAAACAAAAGCCCTGGACCAAAAGCCTCTTCCCACGTTGCTGTATCAGAGACGCTCCGGTTCTCTCTCCGTGCTCAAGACCCAGTGCCCCGCAACTCCATGTCATGGATACAGAGGATCCGGGGAAGGGACGGCAGTGCTAAGTGTGACTATTTGTGAATATAAATATTAACCATGCCCGGCAGGGGAAGGAGCGCGTTAGCCGTCTGGCAGTCTGGGCAGCTTTTTAGCACTTGACACTTTTCTTAGCATGCAATCTATTTTTCATAGCAGGAACGGTCTTTCCCCCATTCTGTGTGATGTGTTGCCCTTGCAGCAGGAACACGGGGCTGCTTGGGATGCAGAGGTCGGGGAGAGTCGGTTAGAGGAAGCCCCTCCATCTCTCCTTTTCTGTGATTATTCTTGACAGCCTGTCTTCTCTCCTGATGCATTGCGTTCAGGGGAAAATCACTGAGGTTTCCTGTGAGAACTAGAAAATCCTCAGTGGTCAGAGGGAGTTCCTCTCCTGTGATGGAGTGGGATGGGATGTATTTTGTAAAGGTGGGTGAATGTTTTGTTCGGCTGCACTGCTTTGACCGAGGCTGAACTATTAATACCCCCCAGTTTGGGCTTGCTTCGGGGCACTTCCTGTACCTTCAGTGGTATGGAAAGTGGAAGTGTTTGACAGGTGGGAGGCCCCCGCACTCCAGTCCCTGCCATGTGGGAGCTAGTTCCCTCGCTGCTTCCCCCAGCCTCCAGGGGATTAAGGGGTCAGAAATCTGATTTGATTCTTCAAACGGAATGTTATTCCTCGACTAAAGTAAACGGCCATCTCAATTCCCATCTGATGCTGCAGCTTATTGTGGGGACGGTATTTTTAATTAGCCATCAACCTGCACATGATTCAGAAATGGAGTCAAGCTGAATATTGGACAGATTATTTTTTATATTAAACCTAAGAATTAAGCTCGATTTAAGGAGAATGGAGTGCTTTTTTATGAGACACCTGGAGGTAAACACGGTCTGATGTCATTTATGGGGGCCCAGCTTTTCTGAGTGGTATTTGTCAGGCGGTTGGGTATTCTCTTGGACCCTAAGGTCTCCAATATGCAGTGCATTATGAAGTAAGTTTCTAATACTGAAAAAAATGCAAGAGAAGGGAAATGTCCCACTTATTCTTTATATTCTGCCTACAGGATGAATTTGGGGCGGTTTTCCAATTTAAAGAAACCATACATACAACACGGCACCTAACAGTAACCATGTAGTGAGATGGGGATCATTGGGGGAAGAATGGACCTGAGGGAACCGTCTGGGAACCCAGCACGTTGTGAAGCACCCCGTTTTGCCCCCAAGCCTTGCCAAGCCCAGCCCCATGAGGGACAGTGTGAATTCCATCATACATGGGGTCTGACCAGAAAGTTTGACTTTCTCCCACTTTTCCCTGACACTAATTTCTTTTTTTTTTTAAAGATTTTATTTATTTATTTATTTTTTTGAGAATGAGAGAGCAAGCAAGTGCACAAGTAGGGGGGAGGGGTAGAGGCAGAGGGAGAAGCAGGCTCCCCACTGAGTAGGGAGCCCAATGCGGACTCCATCCCAGGACCCTGGGATCATGACCTGAGCCGAAGACAGACGCTTAACCATCTGAACCACCAGGTGCCCCCCCCTTTTTTTAAGATTTTATTTATTTATTCGAGAGAGAGAGCGAGAGCGAGAGAGCACACAGAAGCAGGGGGAGGGGCAGAGAGAGAGGGACAAGCAGACTCCCCACTGAGCAGGGAGCCTAGACTCAGGCCTGGATTCCATTACCGTGAGATCATGACCTGAGCCAAATCCCGGACACTAATTTCTTTTTTTAAATTTTTTTTAATTTAATTTTATTTATTTATTTGACAGAGAGAGACACAGTGAGAGAGGGAACACGAGCAGGGGAGTGGGAGAGGGAGAAGCAGGCTTCCCGCTGAGCAGGGAGCCCGATGCGGGGCTCGATCCCAGGACCCTGAGATCATGACCTGAGCTGAAGACAGACGCTTAATGACTGAGCCACCCAGGCGCCTCCCGGACACTAATTTCTAGGGAGATTTCTTAATGCTGTCCTTGGAGGCCGGACAGGAATTGTTTGGTTTTATTGTACATAATAGAAGATGTCCTCAATGGCCGATTTGAAGAAGTGGTACAGACCTTCTCTGTGCGCTATTTGTGGTGGTCACCTGGTCAGAGTCCGGACGGAAAAGTGAATGCTCTCCTGTGATGATCTTTCCAAGGCTGTTAAGGTTGGGGCATACGGGGGGCTCGCTTTGTCCATGGGGAAGCATGCCCACTCTACAGCGGGTCGCATTTTGTTTTCAACACATCCTGTGAGTTGCATGGCTGTGGGAAAGTGGTTTGAGCTCCCCGGGACGCCTATGGGCGAAGAACATTCTGGGAAGATTCATGGTGGTGCATGCCAAGTGCCCATCAGAGAGTAACACTCCCCAAGTGCTGGAGGGAGTGACGTCCCAATGCCCATGGCCATCACTACTGTATGGTTCTCGCATTAGGGGGATGCAGGGGTCAAGCTTTGGGAGCCTGGAGAGCAGGTGGCTCCTGAGGCTCTGGTTTCTTCCTTTCCGTTGTCGGTTGAGCTGCCCTTGCGGGAGGGGCTGCACGCAGAGCTGTCTGCCTCCACTCGACAGCACCAGTGATCCCAGTTAGTGGATGGAGATCAGCCCAAGGTGTGAACTGCAAGTGGCAAACTTCTGTGGTTCACTGTGTTCCTACCCTGGCAGAGCCCGACCCCACCGTGCCTGCATGCACTGGAACCACTTTGTATTTTAAGTGCTGTGCACGTCCAGTACCACTGACCTCAGAGGGTATCAGCCTTCGCTTTTGCCCTGAGTCTGGTCCTGGCGGCGGGCAAGTGAGGACTCGGGCGGGGGAGGGGTGTCCGGCCATGGCTGTGTGCCCCCTCTGAGACTCCAGGAGACAGTTCCCTGCAGTCCTTGTGGCACATTTCCCAGGGTTAATGAAGCCTGTCTTTTCTGATTGCCCCAACCTCTTCTTGCCTGCAGTGTTGGGGGCCTTGAACCTGAGTTCTCTGTCACCCCAGACAATGCTGTTCCAAGGAAATCAGACCCATGCTGATGGGGGTCCCCACAGGAGAGCTTGCTTCCTGTGCTGCAGGCTGTGGGGCCCTCACGGGGCAGCACCTGTCTCCCTGCCCAGCCCGTGCAGCTTTGACGAGAGAATGCCCCTCCTAGCTGCTTGTGCCTCATTTACAGAGCTGCGGGGAGTCCGAGCCAAAACGCGAGTGACCGGGTCCCCGGTGGCTGAGGAAACACTCCTGTAGCACAGGAGCTGTGGTCTTCCACATCGGTGTGCTGAGGTCCGCTGCACAGCACGCCCTTTGAACAAGCGGCCGCAAGTGTGCCCGGGGTTGGGCCCATTGAGGCCGCCAGGGCTGGGAGCGTTTCAGGGTTCTGGGTGTGGCAAAGAGGAAGAAGGATCTGGTTGCTTCAGAATGGCCTCCCCTCAGCTACTTGCGGGACCAGCTGCGTAAAATCACCTGGCTCTGACCCGCAGTGATGGAGTTCAAGGCAGGTTTGGCAGTGGTTGCCTTAAGACTAGTCAAAGTCTTGAGTTGAGACTTAAGGGGAACTCTTTATTTGGTGGGGTTTCTGATTTGTTCTGTGAGGGGTGAGTCAGGATCACGGACTCCCAGGGTGAGGGCGTGTCCGAGGCAGGGGTGGGGTGGGTTTGGGAGGCAAGGACAGAACTTTGCACCCTTGGTCACGTGGCGTCGTTGTGATGAGGGGGGAGACGGAAGAGCACGGTGTCACACTGTCCTGTATCCTGGCCATTTCAGGGATGTGCTTCCTTTTCTCTCTGTTAATTGTTTTAATATTCTGCTGCTCATAAAAAGAGAATATTTGCCAATTCAGTTATTTAACTTCTGATTGTGTTAGGGTGCCATGGGAAGCTCGTGGTGGTTGGTGTATTCAGCCCCGAGGTAGCAAGAGAACGTCTTTAAGTCCTATCATGAGTGTGTTGAGTACATGATGACATCTCTTTTACACAAACATATCCTGGTCTGCCTCTGCTGAATTTCATGTTTTCTTGGGTCTTTGTTTATTTCAAGTAATTCCCTTTGGATTTCTAGCTTCATCTTCTTGGAAAGCAATTTCTGCTTCTCATTGAGCTGTTCAAGGACAGGTCTTCTGCCTAATTCAGGGCTGCGCACATACTTGTTATTGAATGGATGTAGGGATAAAGGGGGATCTAGAAGTTTCTCCAGTCTTCTCGAAATCCTCCATAAAGAGAACAAATAAGGGATGAAAATAGCATGAAACTTTCAAGTTTGCCAATTCCCACCCTTTATAATTGGCAATCTCTTTGTAGAAATTACGCTTTCCATAAACTGCTTGGGGTGACCTTGTTTTTATTCCATAAACGTTGGCCATCGGATGGCAGTGTCTCCTCCCCCTGCGTTCCCTCTGTCCAGCCACGGCTTACCAGTCTTACTCCATCTCCTCCCTGTTGTCCTCACGTCGCTCATGCTCTTCCGGTTGCTGAAATCTCTCCGTCCCAGACTTCACTGTTTTCATACCTTCACTGGACTCTCACCTAGTGTTTTCCCTTTGGGTTTTGTGCACCTTTCCTCCATCTGAGATGTTTGACACATATCATGTTTAAGTGAACATTGCAACTCCTCAGCTGCGCAGCTGCTCGTGGGGGGAAACCAAGAGGCAGTGGGTGGGCTCAAAACGGGTGGAGGGATTAGCCCCAGGCTCGGGGTCTAGGCTCACATAGAAGGCATATCGTCTCAGGTGACTTCCATTAATTCGGGAGATTCAGCTCCCTCATTCCTGAAGTGGAGAAAATAATGTTTTGCAATAAGCATTTCAGAAGATGTAAAGCCAGAAACTGGCCTGCAGCAGACACACAGTATCTTAAGGGAAATAGCTAAGAATTTGATGTCTTTAAGAATAAAGACTTTTCTAAAAGCACACTGGTCCTCACTGCAAGAGAAGACAGAAAGATGGTGCAAATAAACAAAAGATGGAGCTTTTGTCTTAACTGCATTTGAACATCTTTAACCTAGCGTGACATCCTCAGGAACAGATGTGTGTGCGATTTTTGTGATACTATGTAACGTGAGAAAATTTCACTTTGCCATTTCAGGTGCGTGGCATAGATTGTGATATGTGCATATATTCTTGCTCATGTGTCAGTGTGTATCGATGGATAGTTTACTGTGGGCAGGGTATGGTTCTGGCTCTGGGGACACCAAAAGAACAAGGCAGAGCAGAGCCAGCCTCCAGGAGCTCCAGGTGTTTTAGAGTTCCGGGTATTTGGGAAGGATAGACAAGAAACAAACTGACAAGCAAATTAATAAACCTGAGTCTAACCACGAGAAAAACTTCTGACAAACCCAGGTTGAGGGACCTTCTACAAAGTACCTGACTGGCTTCTCAAAAACTATCAAGGTCGGGCGCCTGGGTGGCTCAGTTGGTTAAGCGACTGCCTTCGGCTCAGGTCATGATCCTGGAGTCCTGCTCAGGTCATGATCCCAGGGTCCTGGGATCGAGTCCCGCCTCGGGCTCCCTGCTCGGCGGGGAGTCTGCTTCTCCCTCTGACCCTCTTCCCTCTCGTGCTCTCTATCTCTCATTCTCACTCTCTCAAATAAATAAATAAAATCTTAAAAAAAAAACTATCAAGGTCATCAAAGATGGAGAAAAGTCTAAGAAACTGTCACAACCAAAGGGGCCTGAGGAGACATGAAGACTATAGATGATGTGGTTGTCCTAGGTGAGATCCTGGAACAGGAGAAGGACATTAGGAGGAAACCAGTGAAATCTGAGTAAGTTGTGAGGTTTTAGTTAATAGCAATGAGACAGGGGCACCTGGGTAGCTCAGGTCATGATCTCAGGGTCGCGCTCAGCAGAGAGTCTGCTTGCGATTCTCTCCCTCTCCCTCTGCCCCTCCGCCCTCCATGCATGCTCTTTCTATCAAATAAATAAATAAATCTTAAAAAAAAAATAGCAGTGAGGCAATGCTGGTTTCTCAATGGAGACAAACGTACCACAGCAACCGGGGAAACTGAGTGAGGAGCGTATCCTGGAACTCTCTGCAACTTTTCTATAAATCTACAACTATTCTAAGATTTATGTTTATTTCAAATTAAAGAAAAAGCGAAGGAGCAAGTTGGCAAGTATCAGGTGGTGATGAGGATCGCTCAGAGGATTTGAGTCCGTGGCTGTAAAAGACTGGGGGGCATGCCTGAGAAGGGCTCCCAGGGGAGTGGCAGTGAAGCTGGAATCTAAATGATAAGTAGATGGCAGAATGTTCCAGGCAGAGCAGGTGCCACAAAGCTCTCAGGTAGAAGGAGCAGAAAGAAGGCCGATTTACTGTCATAGCAGGGTTTATTTTGAGGTGGAAAGTTGATGAACTCTTTATTTTTATTTTTTTAAAGATTTTATTCACTTATTTGAGGGAGGGGGTGGGGCCTGGGGGAGAAGGGGAGGGAGAGAGAATCTCCAGCAGACTCCTTGCTGAGTGCGCAGCCTGACATGGGGCTCCATCCCAGGACCCCGGCCTGAGCTGAAATCAAGAGTCAGACGTTTAACTGACAGTGCCACTAGGCGCCCCAATGATGGACGCTTTGAAACAGAGAAGTGGCATCACCGACCTGTGTTTTCACATAACTGTTTGGTCTGCAGTTCAGAGCACAGAGCGCAGGCAGAAACCGAACTGGAGAGCCAGTTAGGAGCCCATGGAATAATCTAGGAGAGGCTGTGACCAGCGCTCAGGTGGGCTTTGGGGAGAGAAAGAGATGGAAGATTTGGGGCATGTTTTGGGGGCGGATCAAGCGGACTGTTACAGACTATATGCAGGGAGGGAAGGAAGGAAAAGGAAGAATGAGGGAAAAGTCCTAGGTGTTTGGCTGGAGCCCCAGGATTGGTGGCGGTTTCAGTGAGAGCCTCGGGTTTGGGGGTGGGGTTCGCTCGCTGTGTCCTGGACTAGCTCCATGTTTCGCAGCCTGTTTTTCATTATCACTGTCCTAAGGAGAAGGATTCGATTCGATTTACATTTAATTAAGGGACATTAAATACTAAGAAATAAGCTTTAGTAGGGGAGGGTTTGCTTTGGAGGGCTGCAGGCCAATATAATGTCTAAAGTGTTCTTTGCTTTCCCCTCGAACCCATTTTCACCCCTTTGGGGGAGGCGTTGCCCCCAGGGAAAATGCATGGCCCTGTGAATTATGAGGTGCCTGGGAAGTAGTGGGAGGCAGAAGTTAGGGAACATGTGGAAATTTCAGCCCGAAGTTCAGAAGAATGCTAATGTTAGAAGGTCCAGTGTGGGGTGTCACTGGCATTTAGATAATGACTTTGAGGCCACCTGGTGAGTGACGGTAGCTGGAGAAGAGAAGCAGACCAGGTGAAGCCCCGGGTCACCCTCATTTTTAGGGGCTTACCAGTTGCAGATAAGTCAGCAAAGCACTTGCTGATATCAGGAGAAAAGTCAGAGACAAGAAGATGGTGTTACAGGGAAGCCGCCCATGGTTTCTGCCACACGGGTCCCCGGCAGTGTGGACCAGAGCAGCGCCCTTGGCCTGGCAAGGACAGCAGCCTGCAGGGGTCACGCAGAGAGTGGAATGTGAAGAAGTGGGCACCTCTTTCAGGATTTGGAGATGCCTGGGCTCAGAGAGATGGTGTCTGGAGGGAGATGTGATATTTCTCTTGTTGCTGGTGATTTGGGGCATGTTGGGAGAGACACAGCCAGGGGTCGTTGAGGAGCCAGTGGGAACCGTGAGGTTCAGAGTGGAAGGTCTGGAAGGGGAAGGGCTGGCCGTTGACGGAAACAAGGACAGCTGATCCACTGGGACAGGAGACAAGGCAGAGTGGGTACAGATGTCAGCACGGGGTTCGACGTGGGGCTTGGGTGATGAGATGAACTCTGTGTGGTTTTTCCTATTTTTTCCCTAAAGTATGAAGCAAGGAGGGTTTAGGGAACAAAGGTTAAAGGGCACCTGTATCTATATGGTGACCACGTGAATCTTCCGTCCATATCCGGGTCCTCCAGGAGCACATTCATGGGTACTGAGCAAGAGTGAGGTCCCCGTAGCTCATGCCACCCTCTTATGTAAGCCTGGGAGAAGCCTCCTAAGCAGACGAGTCTAAAAGGATACACTGCTTTAAATAACTCATATGAAATCATCCTTCTGTGAACATTTCTAGATGGATCTTGTCTTTTAAGCTTAGGCGAACCCTATTAGCCATCCAAACCGTCCAGACTCTCAAAACAGCCCTCCTCCAGCTTCTTCCCACACACCTGCACCGTGGCTGCATGGCCACCGGAGAAGCTGGGGCGGGATGCTGGCTGTGCAGGTAGGGACCGGAGCCCATGGGAGAGGCGATGCATGGTGTGGGGCCACCACCATTCTGTCCCATACTCAAGGGCCTCCTGGTGTCTGGAGTGTGGACTCTCTGAGGCTGTATGTGTCTCCCCTGTTGGACTCAGCTGAGAACTTTTGTCTTTGGGAATGGGGCAGCCTTAAACCTGTGTTTGCAGGTGCCTTGACCCCCCCCCCCCACTGCCTTCCCTCCCCTTGGCGGTGAGTTCTGTGATGCTCAGGTGCCTTCCATGACCACTTTCCCCTGCTGCTTGCATCCCACGCCTCGTATTTTCCTCACCTCCACTCCTTAAGGACAACAAAACGGGACATACTCTGGCCTAATGGACATTTCAGGTCCCAGCTGTGGTGTGCTTCAGTTCTTTGTTTGTTAACAGGTACAGAATATACAGCTCTGTGCAGAGCTTCCTTATCAGGCCCAGTGCTCCACGCAGAATGTGCCCTCTTTAATACCCATCACCAGGCTAACCCATCCCCCCACCCTCCTCCCCTCGAGAACCCTCAGTTTGTTTTTCAGAGTCCATCGTCTCTCATGGTTCGTTTCCCCCTCCGACTTACTCCCCTTCATTCTTCCCCTCCTGCTATCTTCTTCTTCTTCTTTTTTCTTAACATATGTTGCATTATTTGTTTCAGAGGTACAGATCTGTGATTCAACAGTCTTGCACAATTCACAGCGCTCACCATAGCACATACCCTCCCCAGTGTCCATCACCCAGCCACCCCATCCCTCCCACCCCCCACCACTCCAGCAACCCTCAGTTTGTTTCCTGAGATTAAGAATTCCTCATATCAGTGAGGTCAGATGATACATGTCTTTCTCTGATTGACTTATTTCACTCAGCATAACACCCTCCAGTTCCATCCACGTCGTTAACAAATGGCAAGATCTCATTCCTTTTGATGGCTGCATAATATTCCATTGTGTATATATACCACAACTTCTTTATCCATTCATCTTGACAGCGATTTTTAAAGTGACTCATCTTTTTACTCTTTTCAAAGCTTCAACTTCATTTTCACATAAAAGTCAACTTTCCTTTCATAGTCTTACTTTATCATTTTATATAATATCCACCAGGAGGTTATGCTAACAGGTTTAATGGGTAGAAACCAGATGGAGAGCACGTACAACCGTGTGAACATACGTGTATGTGCTTTGTTCTTAGCTCCCATCCATAGGGGAGCCCCTGAGTGGAACCTGTAGTGTCATTGTTGTACAGATTCAAAAAAAAAAAGAAAAAAAAAATCCAACAACTCTGTTCAAGTAGAAGTCAGATCCTCCTTGGTGACTGTTGGGTGTAAGGCGTTTCTGCCTACGGAAGTCTCTCCAGTCGGTGGATGTTAGAACAGAGGCCTGCACTAGATCGTGTTGGACCTTCCCACGGAGAGACACAACGCACTTAAACTAGCATTAAGTCAGTCCCGTCGGTGACGTAGCCAGGGGTGTCTGCTCTCACTAACTAGCGTGCACTGACCTCTGAGGTGGCGGGTTAGATCCTCTGAAAGTGAGACCAAGTTTTATGAAGATCTGGGAGAAAAGTCACAGAGGAAGCAGAACTAGAAGTCGGTGGACCAGAGGGTTGTGTTCTCACTTTTCTCCTAAATACCCTGTCATCCCATCCTGGGGAGAATTGGGTGAGGGCGAGGGAGTTCCAGCAAACTGAGTTCAGAAAGTTATAAAGGAAGGTTGATTTAACTTGAAAGGTTTATGTTCTTCCCTGGCCCTGAGTACTGAACCTCATCAGGATGTGAAGCACCAGCTAATCACGTGGTAATTGATGTGACCCATAGTGCCTGATGACAGGGTGACTGAGGTCACATGGAAAAGCACCATCCAGGATGTGAGATGGCGGGGGCGGGGGGGGGGGTGCTGGGCATGGGGTTGTGGAGAGAGGAGAGGAGGGAAATTTATTTTGTTTTCCTTCAAAAAGATGTGCTCTTTCTTATCAAAAGGTAATCACCCATCTTACCAAACTCATAGAGATGCCCGTAGCATTTTTTACCAAAATAGCAAGTTTCCTCCTGAAGACAGAGTGTTCGCTACTTCTAAGATGATGGGGGCAGAAATAAGTACCTAAATAAGAAATGAGTTCCTAAACGGACTCTTGAGGTGTGAGCCCCTAGAAACTCCAGCATGGGACCCGCCACCTGCTGTAGGGGACATCTGGGTTCCCAGGAAGTATTTGATGAATTGATGAATCTGTTGTTCCTGTGTCATACTTAATTAATAATTTTTCCATGTAGTGTCTCCTACAGGGGGGTGTGAATCCGTGCACATGGTTTTTTCACAATAAAGTAGCATTCATGGTGCTTTGAGACAGCTTGCAAAGGCCCAGATCATTTCTTAGAATTCCAGGTGTGTTTTGCAGGAATTATTATCAAGGAGGACAAAAATCGTCATCGTTAATCTTCATGAAGCTGTTAGTCTGAGCTACACGCTGTACTCACATCATTTTATTTAATCCTCTCAGTCAAAGAAGGCCGGTCATGTGGTCCTTATTTTGCAAGCCAAGTTGATACTGACTTAGGAGTTCACATGAGGTCGTACGGCTAAACAGTCAGAGAAGACCAAATTCAGATCAGGTTTGCCTGGCCCCAAAACTTGGCTGTTCTAATTAGCTGTTCTAATTTTTTAATCTTGTGACTTTTTACCTCCATTGCACCTTCTTTTCCCCTGTAGGGGTGAACGGGGTGTAAAGGCATGCGATCACCCAGGATTGTAACTGCCTGGACAAACCTTCCCGTTGTTTTGATGTGGAACCTACTGCACCAGTGCTAACCCTCTGCTAGCTAAGCACATGTTTGGGACCCTAAAGAAAAAAAATTGTTCATGACACTTGTCAAAGATCAGTAAAGCAGGTTTTGCAGTGGGAGAGAGAGATGGGGCTCCACTCCAAATGCAGCCGGGGCAAGTGGGGATTTATAGCACGGAGCAGGCGGGGGTCCGTGGATGGAAGATCACCGAAGAAACATCATGGGTAAGGGGATATCCTGGCTAAACCGACCTCAGAGGCTTCCTGCTGAAGGCAGGCCAGCGTGGTCAGACATCACCAGGGGGATGGTAGGGGTGAGGCGCCCCATCCCATATCAAGGGTGGCGGATTCTGACTAAACTGATTTAGTGGGGTTCTTGCTAGTGGTCCATGTGGAGATGAGTACAGAAGCCCAAAAGTCAGGGCCTGTTGAGGGGAGAGTTCAGGGGAGCCTGAGTTTGTCGAGGAGAGAGGATCTTTGTCAGGGGACAGAGACAGGGCGGGAATTCAAATAAAGGTGTTAGTGTTCTCTGCAGAGCCTGCTCTCATCCTTCTGCAATGTGCTCTGCAAGAACAGCACAGACAGAAGGCCCCTCTAGCCTGGGCCGCTTCCCCGCGAGACCCCCACAGGTCACTCCCGTGTGCTTGTGAGCTTGGGAAGAATGGGAGAGGCTGTGGGGCTGAGGGAGGGTCTATTGGACTCCACCATTTGTCACTCGTCACAGCAGGGCTTTTCCCACGGAATACCTCCCTCTAACTGAATTGTAGAAAAGTGACCTTACAATTGGGTCAGATGTCCTACTTGGAGAACACATTCATTTGTTTAGAAGTTTTTGTGGCTTTCAAAATGAATTTCGTGTATTATGTTTTATTATTTATTTATTTTTTTAAGTTTTACTTTTTAAACAGGGAGAAACCTTTGTTCTTTGAGTAAAATGCCCTCATAGTGAACATCTCTCTTGCTCTTTTTTTCGTTTTAAATGTAGACAAAAATACCACACATTTCACCGAGCATAGCCTCACCTTTCTCCTCACCGTGCAATCAGACAGCTTTCAGACACTTGGAAAATCGAAGGCCAAAATGAGGGGGACCCACTCAGCCCCGACAGCTGCTGGGGACAAGGCTGGCAATTTGTTCACTTGCCATGGTCCGCTTACATGTTCTTGCAGGCACTTCGCCCCTCTTGGAGTGCTCTGACATCAGCGCACTCAGGGCGTCGGTCAGTGACTGCAGAGACGCAGGACATGCGGGCAAGTTCGGGGCTTACAGCAGGAATGCAGGATGCCATGCTTCTCCAACATCGGCTGAGAGATGACCTGGGTCACGTCGAATCCAGGATGCCCTTCTGGGTTTTTTGCTCCAAGCTGGGGAAAATCAAAGACTTATTTTCCACTTTCCAGTTGCAAAATGGTACAGAAGAAACAAAAGATCAGTTCAGGGTCATGGTCCTCATTTTATTCCTTGAGTTAGCGAAATCGCTGACACTGTTGAGTTTAGCAAGTTACTCTGTTGGAGTTTACAGTACAACCTTATTTAATACATTTACATTTAGTGAGTATTTGCTTTCAGTAACCGCCTTGGCTTCCTTGTTTGGTTTGTGCTGGAGACTTTGTCCCTCTCTTTCCAACGTGGCTGGGAAGGGAGGCCCAAGGGCTTTGCCACACTGATACAGTTTTATTTTTAAGTTGAAAAGTGGATTTGTTTAATGCCCTTCAAGAAGCAAATTCATAAAGCTGCGGCATTCCTAAAATGCTTTGCCAAAGTCATAATTGGTAGAAAGTTAGCAAGAGAGAGGGATTAGCTCGTTGAGCCAAGGCACAGCAAATTGTAATGGTCTCGAGTAGTTTTGTGGCTTGTTGAGAAAATGATACATGGGTTAGTGTGTGTAAGCACCCAGCCATTGACACAGAGACCGTCGCCTTTGCTGGGAGAATTTGTAATAGGACGGTTCTCGCCCCTCCTGGAGGAACATAAAAGGACATATCATTCCAGAAAGGATTAGGAGGAGTCTTTCGTTGTTTGCCAGGGTTCGGTGCTGTTCCTTGGAAATTGGCATAGCAGGTGCTGCTTGAGCACATGATGCCCCTGGAAGGCACATGTTCGGTCCTCCTTGTCTCGTGACTCAGGGACCCAGAGAGCCCGCGGCAGTCAGAGGCCAGCAGAAGCTACCCGACCTCATCCAGCACCCACACATTCTCATCGCCAGAGTTGGCTACCTATTTTAAAGGGAGAGTAGGATTTGATTGGCAGAAGGTGTGTGTGTTGGGGGCAGTCCCGGTGCCTTGGGGTGCAGAGTGTGCACAAACGGAGGGCTGCGCCAGGGCCTTTGTTAGGGGATCACCTGGTAACCCAGGATGGCTGAGCGGAGAGGACCACGGGATTTAGCAGGCTAGGGCCGTGGAGAGAGGCTCTCAGACCAGATCACAGGATTCCTGAAAGGCAGCCTCAGGATGTATTGTTTCCATAGGAACCGCGAAGGGGTTTCTCATGCGTGAGGGCAGGTGTAGTCACTCCCCGCGGCTGCTGCAGCAAGTGACCACAAGCAGAGTGGCTCACAGCACAGTCATGATCTCACAGTTCGGGGGGTCAGGAGTCCAAAATGGTCTCCTGCGCTGAAATCAGTTGTCCGTAGGGCTGCAGTCTTTTCTGGAGGCTCCAGGGGAGAATCCGTTTTCTTGCCTTTTCCAGTTCTGGGGGCCTGCCCGCCTTTCTTGGTGCATGGTCCGCTTACATGTTCAAAGACAGCAGGGACCAGTTGAATCCTGCCCACACGGTAGAAGTCTGACATCGACCCCTCTGCCTCCCTTTCCCACTTAGAAAGACTGTTGTGATTATACTGGCCCCACCTGGAGAATCCAGGCTAAGCTCCCATCTTAAGGTCAGCAACCTGCAACCTTCTAATGCCCTTGCACGTAACATAACCCCCATTCACAGCTTCTGCGGAGTATGGCAGACATCATAGGGTGGGGGCTATTATTTTGCCTACCGAAACAGGCATGGTTTTTCTTGTTTGTCCTGATATGTGAATTCAACAATAGGGCTTGACACCTACTAGGTGCTCAAAGTTATCCTGGAATGCATAGTTCATTTACCACACATTTTCCTTTCCTCTTTCTTTTCTCCTTCCCACCACCAGATGTGCTTAGGGAGATAATGTGTGCTTTTTGCTGTAGGGAGTTCTCTACAAGGTTTATGGGGGCACTGACTGAATTTTGTCCTTTTGTACAAATTACAGACAAGTGGATCCTCAGTGGGGGTGGTCCCCCTTCTTCCGGGTCTCCCACTCAGGGAAAAGTGAGCTGTCTCCTTTGGCTTAGCCGAGTCAGAGTTTCTAATCAACTAAAATTTAAACAAATGTAGACTTTTTCATACCTATTACATCTTACCACACCATCACGTTGGCAAAAAAAAAAAAAAAACCCACAAGAAAATCAGGAAAGACTCAATTGCTTTGGCTGTTGTAAGACTTTTACCCAGCAAAAACAGTATTATCTTCAAAATTGGTTACAGTGTGTAAAATTTTATGTATATAAGTAAGTGTAATGTTTTGGTGGTTTTTAATCTTTCTTTTATTTTTTTATGGGGGGTTTTACCAGTTTCTTGGAGGAAAACCTGAGGGGAAGAAGCAGGTATCCCTACTCCCAAAGGGGAAAATCCTCAATCATTGCTTACTGCAGCATCATTATTGCAAAGGAATTTGAGCTGGTTTTCTTTAAGTGACTTCTTTCATCAGGGTTATGGAGGTATAGTCTACGAATAGGGCAGTTCATCCGTTTTAAGTGTTTAGATTGTTTTCAAAACCTACTTGATTCTGAGATCCTGTTGAGAGAATGAGTTTGAACTGTTGCTACCCTTCTGCTTGGCTTTGTGGAAAGGTTGGTAGTTCATGGTTATGGTCCTGAGGAGCACCTTTATTAGCCCTGATTCTGATTTCCTTGGATCAGCAACATCACATGTGCCTGAAAATACAGCTGTTATTTTGTCTTTCGGTGAAGTCCCATTCTTCAGGGCTTCAGGCATACAGGGTCACAGAATCTTCCAGAAGGCTCCAAGTTTCTGGGCCTTTGTGTTAAGCATGGAAGATCTCAGGGCCTCTTTCCTCTTCCTGCTTCATTGTTTCCTCTGTCTGGAAGAGAAGTCAAATGCACAAACTGATGTGACTTGCACAGAGCTCCGAGGTTCCTCCATGGAGTCTGTGAGCCTGAGGGACAGGTAGGGACTTCCGGCAGGCAGTTGAATCCTAGAGAGTGGGTGAGAGAGCAGAGCCAGCACCTGTGTCCTGTGTAGGTGATCCGCAAGCCGCCACCGTCTGGCTGAGTTGTGCGTAGACTCCTTGAGGCTTTAGCCACCAGATGGGGGTCTGCCCAGAATGAACGGTGGTCAGAATTCAGTTGCCGAGATTAATTTAAAGAAGCCAGTGTAAACCCCCACAAGGCGGTCACCCTCCACCTTTCAGTCTCCATACCATACTCTCGCACCCAGTGTCTTCTTCTCTTTCCTCTTGGCCATTTTTTCCCATGCTTCTTCAGCAGCAATAAGTGGGCGATTGGCTCCATATTCTCTTTACCTCAGCATCTTTCAGAGTTACACTGAGTCCTGAGAGCAGACTCTGTTTTGGTGACATACAGTTGTCATTTCTTAACGGCAGACTTTTATAAAAGAAACACAGGAAGAAAGGGCAGTCTCTGCAGGGTGATACTGTGGACCTGTCAGAGGGGTGAAACAACGCAACTCGTGGATTGTCAGCGACTTCTCTGTTTTCTGTCCTCCTGCCACATGAGAACAGGTACCTGTGCAGAGTTCTCCAAACAAGGGCGATGTGTCCTGTGAGCCCAAAGTGTGGTAGACGAGTGGGGCCTTGGGGACCTGGGGGACCAAATAAAGTGGGGGACCGAGTGTCGCTGGGTCCGTGTTGGCCCCTGGTGCCCTTCGCTTGGCTGCAGAAGCAGGCCTTGAAGGCCAGTTGCGGAGTTGTGCTCCTGGAGCATGGCAGCGGGGTTCTGCTCGGCTGCACCAAGTCATGACTCATCAGTTTGCCTCCACCAGCTGTGCTCCCGCGGCCGCACCCTTGGATGGAACTGCTGGGCTCCTGGTTGGCCACAGGCCATCATCGTTGCAAGTAGCAGGGCAGGGGAGGGAGGGAAGTAGACGTCATAGCCAAGCAAGCCGGTGGGATGGGGGCAAAGCCCTTAGCATGCGCTGAGCCCAGTTTTGCAGCCTTGACCTGATTTCTCAGCATGGCGTTCACAGAAGGCTCCAGAAGGCACGCTGTCTGCCGTAGCAACCTCCCAGGGCAAAGAGCATGGAAGAGTGCTCCTTTCACATCATTATATTCATTAATTATGGAAGGAAGAAAACCATCCTCTACCTACCCAGAAAGGAGTAAGAAAAGTACATAGACTCGCCTACCACACAGCTCTTAGTTTGGATTCCTGCAGATCGTTATGCATGTTTATTTTACTTTCTCGTGATCGTAGTATAAATATCATCTGTGCACTGCATTTTTTTACGCACCAGTCTGTCACAAGGATTTCCGATCTTACTACAGACCCGTCGTCAGCAACTTTCTTACTGGCTGCATGCGAATCAGTCCGGTGATTTGCCAGCACAGTCTCTCATGTTGTATACTTTTAGGTTGCTCTCAAGTTGTATCTGTTACTGATAACATTGTGGTGAGTGTCTTCATGCATATGGTTTCTGTATTTTGGATTATTTCCTAGGATGCATTCCCAGAAATGGGATTACTGGGGCCTGATACATGTTGTCAAATTGCTTTCCAAGAGGATTTTTACCAATTTTATTGCACCCTTGTCAGAATTCAGTATTATCCTCAAAGTGAAAATTTTGTTAATTTAACAGGTAAACAGTTGCCTTATTTTGTTTATAACTGTATTTTTTCTTTCTTTTTTTTTTACAGGATAATATAGTTTCTATCCATTTTCTTTTTTTTGTTAGAGATTTTATTTATTTATATGACAGAGAGAGACACAGCAAGAGAGGGAACACAAGCAGGGGGAGTGGGAGAGGGAGAAGCGGGCTTCCTGCTGAGCAGGGAGCCCGATGTGAGGCTCGATCCCAGGATCCTGGGATCATGACCTGAGCCTGAGCCGAACACAGATGCTTAATGACTGAGGCACCCAGGCGCCCCTATCCATTTTCTTTCTAACTGTAGTTTCTGTTCTATAAACTGTTCACATGTTTTGCCTATTTATGTATTGGGTTTCAATGTTTTTTCTTAAGAATTTTATTAGCATTTTTAGACCGTGCTCAAAGGAACCCATTTAATTTTTCACAAATGCTTTTTTCTGTGTTGTTGTTTGCCATCTCATTTGGTTATATGTATATGAATGTGTATATATATATATATATGTTTAATGCTTAATATGTTTATCCTACTTTACATACAAATATTAACTTCTCACATCTCTCCATCTGTCTCTTTATCATTTCTCTATTTTGGCACCCTCTCTACAAATTTGACATTCAATTCTAGGGTTTATATTTATTTTATTATTTTATATTTACATTTTTAGTTTAATTTGGAATTTGACTCTGTGCTAAATGTATCTGAATTGATTTTGAAATTGCAAATTGTTACTACGACACCATTTATTAAATAATCTTCTTATAGTTTCAGTTAAATTTTTTAGGTAACGTTTTTGGTCATTTCTGGGTGATCTGTTGCTTCAGTGATATCATCTTTAATTCTTGGGTCAGGACCACAGTATTTTGATTATAACTGTAAGAGCATGTTTTAATATCTGGCAGCTCTAGAAGCTCTGTTACCCTTCTTTGTTTCTTCTTCATTGTTCTAAACTGTTGTTCTGACAAATGAGATTTAAAGTCACATTGTCTAAAAAAAAATAAAGTAAAATAAAATGATATTGTCTAATCTCCTCTCAGAAATAACTATTTTCAAGTTCTGATTGGATTTGTATTAGATCTGAGTGTGAAACAGGCACATTTTATGGTGCTGAATTTTGTGCTTGGTGTATTTTGTTTATTTCATCAAGGAGATCCATGTTTATTTATGGGAAATATTGGAAGATAGAAAGTAAAATTGGGGCATCTGGGTGGCTCAGTCGTTAAGCATCTGCCTTCGGCTCAGGTCATGATCCAGGGTCCTGGGATCGAGCCCCGCATCGGGCTCCCTGCTCAGTGGGAAACCTGCTTCTCCCTCTCCCACGCCCTCTGCTTGTGTTCCCTCTTTTGCCATGTCTCTCTCTCTGTCAAATAAAGAAATAAAATCTTAAAAAAAAAAGAAAGTAAAATGGCTAGTCACTCACTAATGACCTTGCTGACCGTTTTACGTAGAACTTTCTGGTTTATTCATGTTTCCTCTTTACTGGCTTTGGCAGTGGGGGTTCCCCACCCTGCTTCCCCGTCAGTGTGGAGGTCACACAAGGTGTCCATGCAGAGCAACCCAGATGCCATCTGTCCCATCTGCAGGAGGCCGGGCTTTGGGAGTGAGGAGTGCAGGCACACTCACTTGGTGAAGGTCAAGCTGTCCTTGAGGTCTTGGTTGTCTTTATAAACTGCTGCTGGGGCAGGGTGGAGTGTGGGCCATCTAAGTCTGCTCTTCAAAACACACTTCAGCAATCTCACCATGGTGCTTTACAGCCTGTGAAAATGGCTTTGTAGCCAGAGGTTACCTGGAAGCCCTCCCTCTGGCCTCAGTGGAACTATCTGAGCAGATGATTCAATGAGCTGATTTGATAGAATTGGGCTTAGGTGAGCCTAGGGTGGCCCCTCCCTCTCAAATCATCTGTCAGGTGCCAGAGCAGGTGTCCTCCTCCAGTAGCTGTGGGATCCTGGCATGTGCCTTTTCTGGTGGGCTTCCCAGGCCACTCGGCCCCCAGACTCAGCTGCCCGCCTGCCTCTCTGCCGTTCTCCTTTTCCTGCCTTCGCTTCGGATAACTTCCAGTGTAGACCTCCACCTGACTCCCTTTCCGCGGTAATTAAATGATCCCTTCATGTGCCCCTTACTTTCCCTCGGAACTTTTTTTTTTTCCTGCTCAAAGAACACTTGAGTCTGTTGATTTTGAATTCTTTAATTATTTGTCTAAAAATGTCTTCGGTTTGACTTCGTCTTTGAGGACTGTTTTAGGTAAAGAATTTTAGACTGGCTGTTACTTGTTTTCAGCAACTTGACGATAATTTTGCTGTGATTTGGCTTTCATTGTTTCTGTTGAGTCTTGTTGCTGCTCGGATGTGCCTTTTCCTCTGGTGGGGTTTTCATCCCAGTGTGTGTGTTTGTTTGTTTATTTATTTATTTATTTATTTATTTTTAACTTTTTGTTACGGGAGCTTTTGTATGTATGCAAAAGTAGAATAGTATAGTGACACCCTGTTACGGCCGTCATTCAACTGTAACATCATAACCCATGGCTAAGCTTGTATGTATCCTTCTGCATCCTGGCTTGGCTTTCTGATATGACAAAATTACCCTGGCTGATCTGGTACATTTTTTGCCCCGTACCTGGAATCAGCCAGTGAACTGTAGTTGCTTTTCATGGGATTTGGTATTTAGAGATCATAAGCTGGGAAATAAGGGTGGTCATTACAACTGAGTTTGTCGTTGCCTCCGAGCCTTTTAGTAGGCAGGACTGGGCAATACATTTTCAGTAGAAAAAGCAACGACAGGAAATCCGACTGATATTTCCAATTCCACGTTAGGATTATGGAGTTTTTACTTACCTTTTTTTGTTGTTGTTTTTATTTGTAAATTTCTTTTCCTTCCACAAAAATCTTGGTTCCTAATTATGTTGGCATAATGTCTTTTTCCTTTATCCGTATCTGTGTGTAATTATATGTGTATAGGTGTGTGCGTGAATAATATATAATTTAGAATGCATAGTATATAATAGAGAATAACAGCATATAACATTGATTTATCACACACACACATATAAGTGTGTAGCATAGTTTCAGAATAGAAATACCAATATTACTGCTAACAATGTGATTACTTTTTTTTTTTGGATGTATCCCACAAGAAATAAACAGTCGAATTATTTTGTTTTGTGCACACTTGAAAGTGATTCCTCTATGTGGCTAAAGTCATCAGTTTGATATTTAGGATAATTTCATTTTATTTTTGACTTTTATTGGTTGCCCTTTTATTTTGTTTTATAATTATGTGTATCAAATATACTAAAGAGACATGTTTAGGTTACTTTCATTTCTGCCCCTCTTTTTCTCTACAGGAAAACGTTAATTTGTTGTTTATCTATACATTGTTACTTAATTTTTAATGTAAGTAAATACACAGATATATATTCCTCTCCCATTCTTATTCTTAATTAAATGGTGGCATGTTATATAAACTTTTCTGCCTTGCTTTTTCCATCTGGAAATTAGTCAGGAGCAGTACATAGAAATATTTCTCATCACTGTTTACCACTGCATTGTACTCCATTGTATAAGTGTACTGTGTAGTTCATTCAGTCCCTATTAATGGACGTTTGATTGTTCTTATTCTTTGCTCTAGCAGATGGTGCTTTAAGTAATGTTCTTGTGCCCACATCTTTTCATAGTTTTGCCAGTGTATCTTTCTGAAAGGTTATTTGCGGTGGGTTGGTTAGATGAAAGATACGTAATTTTGGTCAATAATACCCAATTCCATGTCATAGGATCATTCAGTTGTCCATTCTCACCAGAAATAAATGGCCATGCTTATTTCCCCAGTCTTTCCAACATATTATGTCGCCAGACTTTTATATTTTTGCCAGTTAATCAAGTAGGAAATGACATCTCAGTGTCATTTTGTACTTCTAGCTATATGTGTTTGGGGGGGATTATTTGCTTGTTTTCTACAGTGCTTTGAATTCATAATGTTTTGGAAAATCCTCAGGCAGTCTCTCTATTGTTATTGCTTCTCTCATTGTCTTTCTTTCCTTTTTCTGGAACTCAGTTATATATATTTTTAAGACTTTTTCATCATAACGACGTATATCTCTTATGCTCTTTTTTTAGTTAGGCTTTCCATCCATTTTCTGTCTGAGCTTTAGTCTAGATTTCTTTTTCTGAAATATCTTCCAGTTCCGTATTTCTTTTCTCTGTCTTGTATTATGCTGGTAAACCTATGTATTATGTTCTAAATTTCTGTTATGGAATTTCCATTTGGTTATTTTTGCTAACCCAAAATAAAATTATTTATCCACGTTTTTAATCACTGAAACAGGCAGGTCTGTTTCTATTGTCTTTTTTTTTTTTTTTTTTGTGGGGAAAGGGGTCTTGGTCTGTGGTTGTATCTTGATTTCTTGTATGCCTGGAGTTTTTAAATTAGTGCCAGAGAACATGTGAAAAATATTAGAGTTAATTGGATCTGGATGATGTTACTTAAGATAGGATTTACTTTTTTCCTCATTTCATGTGTTTTTATAGTATGTTTTTTTAGATACTGTGATCAGACCTCTTTTCCGTGATATTCACAAGGAGGGTCAGAGTACTTTGTAGTAGAAAACAGATTTTTTTATTGCATTTCTTTAGCTTGTTACTTTCAGATAATTATAGATTTCCCTGCAGCATTAAAAAATACAGTGAAGAGATCCATGTACGCTTCACCCAATATCTCCCATTGGTAACATCTTATAGAGTGATGTTGTATCACAACCAAGAAACTCGACATTGATGCAATTCATGGACTTTATTTAGATTTTACTAGTTTTACATGAGCTCATTCGTCCGTGTGTATGGTGTGTTCTATTTAGTTCTGTGCAGTCTGTCCCACGTATGCATTCATGTGACCAACACCGCAATCAAGATGTGAATACTTCCACCACAGGATCCTTCCCGTCCCTTGGGATAGCCACAGTCACTCCCCTTCTCCTCGCCCTCCCTAACTCCTGCCAACTCCAGTCTCTTCCTTGTTTTTTACTTTTTTTTTTCACTTGAGGGGTGTTCTGTAGATGGGGATCATACGGTGCATAACCTTTGAGAGTGGAGAGTTTTTCACTCAGCCTAATTCCCGTGAGATCCACCTGAGTTGTTGTATGTATTGTTCGATTTTCCTTTGATTGCTAAGTACTCTTGCATAGTAGAGATGTACACACTTTTAACCATTACAGGACATTTGGGTCATGACCAGCCTAGGGGCTATAATGAACAAAGCTGCTATGGTCATTTGTGTAGAGGGGTTCATGCCTAAAGAGTAGCTGAGTCATGTGGTAATCGCATGTTTAGTTTTATAAGAACCTGGGAGTCAGGGTTCCAAGGTTGCTGGGCCTTGGGGATGGATGTCATAACTGAGACTTTGCCTCTCCTTCTGCTCCAACCATGGACACATATCTAGAACCTGACTGCTCCTGGTTTAGGGAAGAGATTGGGAAGCCAACGGGTGTCTCCTTTGAATCTTCTGTTACTCAAGGCTCTTGGTTACCAGGGTCAGGATACAAGCTCAGAGTAGCTTGGGTACAACGTGGGTTTACTGAAAGGATTGTTGAGGCATGTGTAAGGCAGTATCTAGATGGGCATCTGAGGATGATCAGAACTAGTGGCTTGAATGTTGTCTTTCCTCTTTGCCCCTGAGTGCTGCATTCCTTCTTGCCTTGTGCCTTCATCCTTGTGGCAGGCAGAGAATATGGCCACTCACCAGCCCCCACAGCTCCTGTGCTCAGAGATCATACCTGACCCTTGTTGCAGTTCTAGAAATCCTGGGTGGAACTCTGAATCCCCTGGGGGGATTCAGATGCCTCATATCAGCCCAGGTATCAACCAAGTGCTGGAGATGGGGGATTGTTGTAAGCCAGAAGGACTCCCCCCCCCCCACTCCCCGTTGGGTCAGTCCCCTGTGAGAACGTGAGGGGGGTGGGGGCTTGCTCTAGGTCAGACAGGGCTCAGCAGCCGAGCTACAGTTGCCTGGTGTTTGTCTTCTCTTTGTTCAGGACGCAGAACTCAACCTCCCTGCTCTACTGTTTGTTATAAGCCTAACTAGATAGAACTCAGGGACAGACGGCATTTCCACTCATGAGCCAAGTGGAGTGAGGTGCCGGCCATAAATGGTTAAACAAGGGGTCATTAGCAGCACTACTGTGTGTGTGAGGAAGCAGGTGCAGCTAGACTCTGTGGGCTCCCTCCGTCCCCACAGTGCGCTCACTGACCTGCACCGTCAGGCTCGGCCCCCGGTACCCCCTGGAGCAAGGATCTGCGGCCTCACAAGGACGTGAGCTCCAGCGGATCCTTGGAAGGTCTGCGTGTCCCAAGTGCCTCCGGATATATTTCATCGATTTGTCTGAGCTGTCACGGCTGGCTTCTGACAGCATTTCTAATAGACCGCTCTGATTTTGGACAGTTTTCATTATGTGCATTTCCAATATGACCACTCCAGGTCGGTGTCTCGCTCTCTCTCTTTTGCTCTCTTTTTCTCTTTAAATCCTCTGTAAAATGTTTGCTGGGGAAGCTGTGTCACCCCAAGATGGGATATTTCCAGACACTGTGGGCTCTGTGAACCCCTAACTCCAGCCTCTAGGAGGGCAGCTGCGAGTTCTCCCAGGCTCCCGGACCTCAGGGACTCGGGGGGCTTCTCCGGGGGGGACCCTCACTGCTACAGGTGAGTCACTGGCCGCCTCTGCTGCAGAGCTCTCCCGCATTGCTTCATAGGACCTGGGGGCGTGAAGCCGTGCCGTGGGTCTCTTGTGTGTCTTCACAAGAGAGAGGGGCCCACCAGCGTGTGTCACAGGGCTTCAGGGTACCAGTGGGATAATGTTGGGAAGAAAAGAAAATTGGTAATGGACGGATCTCGGGTGTGACATTACTGTCTGACTCACTTGTTTTCGGGTGCTTTGTTGCGTACAACTTTGTACGCTCTTGCATCCCTGTCACTTGATTAAAGGTGCGCATGTCTCCGCTTCCTGCTCATCAGGTATGCTGTTGACCACGTCGACTTAAGAGGGAATAAGGTTATTTACGTCGCTCACCCACAGCAATGGGTGTTATGTTTTGCACTTGCGGAGGAAAACCTGCTGATAATGTAGAGTGACATCTGACCAGCTGAGAGTTGGTATTGGCAGATGAATCTCATGGCCTGTCTCTGGCCGCTCCTTTGCTGCCTTGTAGTCATTGGGGATATCGAAAGCCCGGATGGGAAGTCCCAGTTTGACAGGTTTCAGTTTGTACTCTGGAAGACTCTGGGGAAGAACCAAACAAGGTCCCCAGCAGTGCCCTGCCCAACCTGCTGACCAGGAGCTCAGCAGGACCATGAGAAGGGGTCTAGTGGCAGAGTGCCCCCTGTGGGATGCCAGGAGGCCTTCCCTACAGCACCGTGAGGAGGGTGGAAGGCTGCCCAGGGCACGAGACTTCAGGGAAGCACAGACTCGGTGGGAGTGGCCTTTGCAAGGAGACATTAGTTCAGGTGAGAAAGAAAAAATGCCTCTCTCTGAAGAGAGGATGCTGGTGGCCTGAGGTGGCTGTGGCTCTCCCTGACCTGTGGCTTGGCGCCCGTGTCTGGACACTGAAGGGCCAGGACCGAGTTTCATGTGTCACTGGCCTCCTCCTTCGGTGCACCCAGCCCAGACTGGGTGCACAGGCCAGTCTCAGTGAGGGGAGCAGTGGCTTTGCTGCTGAGGTGGACAAAGGTCCTTCACCAAGGCACACTTCTCCCCCTCCTGACCTGCCTGATGGGCAGGTCGTCTTCTTGAACCTGCTGACAGCTCTGGGAGGGTTGAGTGCAGGGCTGGAGGCTGGGAGAGGGGAAGGGTACTTGCCTGCCAGATGAGCCAGGTGCTCAGCCCCTCTGAACCTGCCAACAGATTCTGTGACCAGATTGCCCTTAGATACTGCATAAGACCTAGCATTGGAGGTGGCACCCAGGATATAGTTGTGGAATGACTACATGAAGAAAAGGAAACCAGCAGAAACAGGAGCGTTCTTCATTTACTAAAAAACCCCGTGAGAACAGCTAGGACTCCTCCTCCCCCAGAGCCCCTCCCCTGCCAGACTCCTTACCTCTGACTTGCCCTTAGAACCTTCCTGGTCACCTGGTCTACCTCAAGCATTCAAGCGCTGAGCCGCTTCAGTTCTCAGAGAGGCGACAGTGGCTGCACCAGTTTGCGTTCCCACCAACAGTGCATGAGGGTTCCTTTTTCTCTACATCCTCACCAATGCCTGTTGTTTCTTCTCTCCTGATTTTAGCCATTTTGACAGGTGTGAAGTGATATCTCATTACAGTTTTGATTTGCATTTCCCGGAGGATGAGTGATGTTGAGCATCTTTTCATGTGTCTGTTGGCCATCTGTATGTCTCCTTTGGAGAAATGTGTGTTCATGTCTTCTGCCCACTTTTTAACTGGATTATTTGTTTTTTGGGTGTTGAGTTGTGTAAGTTCTTTATAGATTTTAGATTCTAACCCTTTATGAGATGTCATTTGTAAATATCTTCTTCCATCCCGTAGGTTGTCTTTTAGTTTTGTTGATTGTTTCCTTTGCTGTGCAGAAGCTTTTTATTTTGAGGAAGTCTCAATAGTTTATTTTCGCTTTTGTTTCCCCTGCCTCAGGAGATATATGTAGAAAAAAACATTGCTATGGCCAATGTCGGAGAAATTACTGCCTGTGCTCTCTTCTAGGATTTTTATAGTTCTTAGTCTCATATATGGGTCCTTAATCCACTTTTGCATATATCTTTGTGTGTGGTGTAAGCCAGTGGTCCCGTTTCATTCTTTTGCATGTAGCTGTCCAGTTTTTCCCACACCATTTGTTCCAGAGACTTTTTCCCATTGCATATTCTTGCCTCCTTTGTCAAAGATGAATGACCATATAAACGTGGGTTATTTCTGGGCTTTCTGCTCTGTTCCATTGATCTATGTGTCTGTTTTTGTGCCAGTACCATACTGATTTGATTACTGCAACTTTGTAATATAACTTGAAACCTGGAATTGTGAGGCCTCCAGGTTTGTTTGTCTTTTTCAGGACTGTTTTGGTATTTAGGGATCTTTGATTCCATGCAAATTTTAGGGTGGTTTCTTCTAGTTCTCTGAAAAATGTTGGTATTTTGATAGGGACTGCATTAAATCTGTTGATTGCCTTGGGTGGTTTGGATATTTGAACAATACTTCTTCCAATCCATGAGCATGGAGTATCTTTCTACTTGTTTGTGTCATCTTCAATTTCTTTCATCAATGTTCTATAGTTTTAAGAGTACAGGTCTTTCACCTCCTAAGGGTTGTATCTTATGTGAATTGTCCTATTCTTGAATAAGGATGACAGAAGTGTGATGGGGGGACGTTTGGACTGGGGAAAGGAGCCCCTTTAACAAACACAACCTATAGTTGTATGCTCATGGAGGCTCGGGGTTACAGATTATGAAATCAGTTGGTTATAATATATTCTTTTTGTTCTTAAAAACATTTATAGGTCTAACTAAGGTCTTGGCAATATGACAAACCTAAATCAGGTTTGTGAACAATACTTAAACCTTCTCCATTGGAGATTTTTTTTTTAAGATTTTATTTACTTATTTGAGAGAGAGAGAGCAGGAGAGGGGGGAAGGTCAGCGGGAGAAGCAGACTCCCCGCCGAGCAGGGAGCCCGATGCGGGACTCGATCCCGGGACTCCAGGATCATGACCTGAGCCGAAGGCCGTCGCTCAACCAGCTGAGCCACCCAGGCGCCCTCCATTGGATATTGATAATTGGTCTTTTAAGTTAAGTTAAATACAAGGGTCCTCTTTGGGTATGGACAGGTTTTGACTTCCTTACAGCATGCCCTGTGGTTTTGGGCAAGTTTCTTAACCTCTCTAGGATTTTTCCTCATCTCTGAAATGAGCAGACGTTTTACTTGCTGTATGATTTCTGAGGGCCCTTCTCACTCAAAAATTCTGACCCTACTTCAAAAAAGTGGATTACCTCTCTATACCTGACTGATTATATGCCACGCAGCACCAGGCTCCATTATAGAAACAGACTAGCCAATTATTTTTCACATAGACCTTTGCAAACCACTGAAACATGAGTTACTTACAAGGGAAGGTAGAGGAAGAGGGAGATGTGGTGCCTACAGCAAGAACCTTCCCTGAGCAGGGCGGCCGTCCCTGCCGGCTCCCGGAAGCTCCCCACGCTCCTCCCAGCACCTGAAGGCACAGGCCTGTTCTTGGCACGTTGGTGCCCCGTGGATTGACCCAGGCTAACTGTGCTCTGATTTGCAAAACAAATTATCTAGCAGTTGAGTTTGCTTTTGTCCCTCTAGCAGGCTGTTACAGCAGGCAAGTCAGAAACCTGCTGTTCTCTGTGTCCGTGCCACTGTTCGCAGGAGCTGAGGTTGCCCTTGTCCTGTGCACACACACCCCCACCCCGCTCCCATCAACTCTCAAAGTGGTTGCTGTCCCGAGTAGTCTCTGCTCATCTCTTTCAGTGCTGAGCACCTGCAAACCCCAGGTCCCTCAGAAGGTGCAAGCATGTGCACAGCCAATTCTGGACAAGGTGCTGTGGGCACGGGGAGCGAGGCCAGCAGAGGTGGCCTTTCTGTGGCGTGCATTCACGGAAAGGAGGAGGCATGTCGCTCAGGGATGGGATTGATATGAGGAGAGGAGCTGGCCCTCAACGCCTGGCTCTTGGGGGCACGGCGAGGGAGAGGGCAGTCTGGGGGAGTGTCCCTGGAGGGCCTTGTCCACCTTGTGGTATGAGAATGAGCTGTGGCCCGTCAGTGGCTGGAGGTAGAGGCGTCCATGTCTTTCACCGGGAGAAGGCCTGGGACGGGGACTCGGGTGCACTTGCTGTAGCATCAGGTGAGGATGACTGTGGGACATGGAGGCCGGTGGCCAGGACGCGGCAGCCAGTCACAGCACGCAGGCCATCAGCGGCTGGGGAGCGCACCTGAGGGGGGGAGTCTGTTGTTTCGGCAGCTGCCCGGCTGCGGAAGGCAAGGAAGGTGCTGACAGAGGGCAAGGCTGGATGCTACGACCAGAGCTAAGTTGGTTCGAAGGGAAGAAGGCCATCGCAGATTTGATATGGGGTTTGCTTCATTTGAGAAGCCTCTGGGAGGATGGGCTGGCCAGGAGAACTCAGAAGCGCAGGTCTGAGGCTCAGGAGCAAGCGGCGTCCAGAGGACCTAGTCCCGGTGGGGGGTAGAGAGGTGATGGGTCACGAGAGCAGTCGTGCTGGCGGTGAGCAGAGGGATAGGAGACATAGGGCACTGTCATGGGGGCCATCTTCACGGAAGGGGACAGCAAAGACGGTTGGGCATTGAGCACGGAAGGAGGACCATCCTGGCAGTGTGCAGCTTACCGCAAAGAAGGAAGCATTCGGTGGGATTGTTCTCATCGGGGTTTTGTTATCAGGCAACAGAATGATACTCCTCAGAAATTCAGAGCGTCTCTGACTCTATGTCCCTCCCCGATTTTACAGGTACAAATTTTAGTGACTCTGCAGTTACGTTTGAGAATCTTGGACTGTTGAAAACATAAAGCAAACTCTCATGGCATTGGCTGGGGAGGCCCTTGCAGTGACAGCTCAGTGAGGGAGGAAATGAGGGGAGTGTTTTTATAGGAAAGCGTTGACAGCCGTGGGCATCGTGTTGGAGTCAGGGCATGAGCTCACCACCCGTAACCTATCGGGTACCTTCTTCTCTAATGCTGGTCTGGACAGTGCTCATTTCAAAGTTTTGTTGATACTATCTTGAGGGGAAACAAACACGACTTAATTAACCCCACCAAACCTACTGTTGGAAAAACAGTATTATTCCTACCACGGGTAATAACCCATCTGGAGGGAAAATAATCCATTAAGTGTGAATCAATGTGAATTTAAAAACTATTATTAAGATCGGATTGGTTCCTAGTTATGAGCACCATAATTTTAGTATTTGCTCATGCGTACTTTGTGATACCATGTTCTGTGACCCTAAAACTTAATACCCATACAAATAATGTCTATATGGTAAATTAGTTTCAAAAATCACAGGTAAGCCAATCAAATGTTTCACAGATGAATCCCTTTGTTTAGGGTTAATTTAAATCTGTGACTAATTAGATAGTGATCCCTTGTTTCGAAATTCTAGTGATAATTGTAGCAGAAGGTGAATTTGTTTGCATTTTCAATAAATCATTCATTAACTGAAATGAAATCTTTTCATTAAATTACCTCTCATGGTTGAGTTAATAGAGAGTTTTCCTTTCTTTTTAAATTTACTGGAGTATCCTTCAGTTCTCCTTGAGTGAACCAAGCAATTGCTTTGACCGTTGTCAACCAGAAAGCGTTTCCCCTCAGCATTCTCTCTTCCCCAACTGGGCCATAAATTGTCTCGCAGCTGAGATTGCTGTCTGCTTCCACAGAGTGTGGAGGCGGACGATCTGCTCAGAGCTGGTTCTTGTTACGCTTTACGAAGACACATCAAAACTGCTATTGGTTAATTTCAAGAGAAACACCTAGCGAACTTATCTGGGTTTATATCACAAGGTCCAAGGCTACAGTTAGAACATCACTTTTGAAAATCCACTGGTCACATTTGTCAGACCTTTACTGCATTTTGATTGTGGAAGGGACATGAAGGCCCTGCTTGTGAGAGACAAGGGAAAATCTGCCGAAATCAGATGATCTGGAGGTGTTCAGGGGAGGTGTGATACAGCCGGCCAGGGTATCTGTTTTGTGCTGAATTATGTCCCTCAGAAGATAGGTGGAGTTCCTAACCCCTGGTACCCGTGGATATGACATTATTTGTAAATAGGGTCTTTGCAGACATAAATCACGTTAAGATGAGGTCATACTGAAGTAGGGTGGACCCAAATCCAATGACTGGTGTCCTTATAAAAGGAGAATGCGGGGCCAGACACAGACACACATTGTCACATATTGTGACGATGAGGACAGAGGTCCGAGTGACGTATCCACAAGGGATGTCAAGTATACCAGAGAGAAACTAAGGGAAGGGCAGGGAACAGGGTCTCCCACACAGGCTACATAGAGAGCATGGCCCCACGGGCACCTTGATTTTTGCCCGTGTGAGGGACAAAATTCCTATTGTCTCTCGCCACCTGTTTGTGGTCATTTGCTCCTGCAGTCCTGGAACACGAAAACGTCATCTGTCAGCACGTCTGGTTGAGTCCTGGTGTGGCCTAACTGATTCTTTGTGGCCACTCTGGAAGGGAGGATTTGGTCAGTTCAACTAAGGTCTTACACCCCATCCTCACCTCAAACCTGACCTCCTGGCTGTTTTCTCCCGCCTTTCTGGAGGTAGGGTTGGAAAAAAGAAAAGGGTCTTTGTGTGTGGTATCACAGACTCTGTATCCTTTCTTGGAGCATGCTGGCCTTTGGGAGCTGACCCTTTCCCCCATGTCAGTCGTGTGCCGAGAGGAGGTGAGCCAGGCACAAAGACTGCGAGAACCATGGGAGGGAAGGGTGGCCGGCGGCCTCCAGGGCCTCAGCAAGCCCTGCTTTCCTCCCCAGAACACCGCACGGGCCAGCCCAGCCTGTAGAGGGGAGCAGGCACCCTCCCCTGGTGGCAGCCGCTGGTGGCCTCAGCCCAGACATTGAGAGATGAAACCAGAAGGCCTGTCTCACGGGTGCCCCTCTCTGCACCTCGGTCCCAGGCCTTTCCCCATCGGCCTGTGCTTTCCTGGTAATTCTGACTCTTTCCTGAACTACCTGGAGAAAATCAAACAGGAAATGAGCCCCTGAGCCGAAGTAGTAAAGGTCGGTATGTTCTAGATTGGAGGACCCCAGACAAGGCAACCAGGACCTAGGGAGATGTGTAGAGCATCAGGGACCGCCCGCTAGGAGGGTCGATCAGCCACAAAACAGAGAAGGGTCGCCTCCTGCCTTGGTGTTGTGAATTTTACCCGTCACGCTGGTGCCAGGAATTATATTCTGGTGTGTTTTCCCTTTTCCTTTACAGGCCCTGCGATTCCTTATCTATCTGCTTTGAGTTCTCTTGTGATTGTTCACTTTGGGGGTCTTTGGGCTGCACGCCGGTCACGGGGATGGCTGCTCCAGGCTTCCTCCTTCCTTCCTTCTCCAGGCTGGCCTGCCTGTCCTCCCTGGGCACCACCTAACTTCCTTTCCTTTGTGTTTGTGCTTAAACTTGTTCCATTTCTTCCTCATGGCCTTGCTGAAGGCCCTGACAGCCGCTTTCGCCCTCGCCCCACCCCGCAACGAAGCCAGGTTGGCTGCACCCACTCATTGCAGTCTCCCCAACAGACACCAGTTTTCCCTCAGCTCCCTCATCTCGTTCAAATCCTTGAACTGTTGGGGAGATGTCAGAATCATACCTCCCCTGGGAGCTGGAGCTGATGTTTCTGTCTTAGCCACAACAACACGCATCTGTGCCGTGGAATCTCTGTAAAAAGAAGCCAAGATCCAGAAAGGGGGGGGGTGGGGCTTGATGCTTTTTCCATTTACGGTGAGAGGCTGAAGTCCAGTTGTGAGCATGCCCTGGGCCTCGGTTTCTGCACTGCTGTATGCAGGGCCAGAGTGCAGGTTTCGTTCTAGATCAGAGGGTTAATGATTGCGTTTCTCCTAGGTGGTTTCACACACAGGCCAGCATGATTCAACAAAAGCTTTGATAAGTAAATTTTGCTTTCTTTGTTTGAGCTTCTAGCCACATGTATTGATTCTAGCAAAATGACCCAAATGTTTGGTTGATTTAACAAATATCAGTTTGCAAAACTAACTTTAATGAGTACGAACAACTTTTTTTTTTTTGTAGGGCTAGGAGGAAGATGGCCGTTTGCAAAACAGCCTCACTTTCATGGTATGGAATAATAATTTTCATCAGGGCAGGATGATCATTTCTCAAGGCTTGGAGGTCCCCCGTGAATATGCACATCCAGGTTTCCGTATTGGTAAAAAAAATAAAGTAAAATAAAACCTGAATGTGTTGTGAGCAGGGGTTTATACTGAGTCAGCGACTGCAGCATCCTTGGACATGAAAGAACACCAGGAGCCCACTGCCACCTGACCTCTGTGTTTCAATTTGGTGATGGTCTCCTGGGCCTCTTTCCTTCTGGTGGCCCTGTGGGTTGTTAGCACGGCAGGGATGTTCAGCGGCAGGCTTCAGATTCCGCGTCCCGTTTGGCACACAGCAGAGCCTCGAATGCCGACTGGGCCCCCTTCGGGCCCAGCTGTTGTCCACCGTCTGTGTTTCCTCCTCTCAGTCTGCCCTGGAAGATGTCAGATGAGCCTTGACCTCTCTGCTTGGCCTACCCGAGCCTGCCATGCTCCTGAGGCCCCAAGGGTGCCTGCCCCCTCTGTACTCACCTGTGAGGGGGGAGGCACGGCAGGTGGGTGAGGAAGCTGCTCAGGCATCACCGAAGAGACAGATGGGCCCTGAGCTGAAGGGCAGGCACCAAGGTTCGGTTACTGGAGGGCCAGAGCTCCCGTCTGGGGAGCTCTGGGGCTGCTCCGCAATTCTCTGTTAGCTCTGCCTGCCTCTGCATAAAAGCTTGCCTGCTCCCCGTAGTTTAAGTTAATTTGAGGATGGGAGGTTTAATATCACACTATACACGCGGTGCCGGCTTTGTGTGCAGTGAAAAGGCAGGTTTCAGGTCACTAGAAAAGCTGCATTGTTCTTTTAATTTCTAGCTCCTTGAAACACCAGCGTAATTTTTTTTTTTTTTTTAACCAAAATGTAGCATGATTAAATCCTGTGTTTAAGTTTGGGATAAAAATCAAAACCACTCTACGTTGTTAAAAAAAAAAAAAATTATCCTGACACTTGTTAAGAGGGTGAGGATGACTGACTTTATTCGGGACTATTGTAATAGGCGTCAAGAGGGAGATCAGGCTCAACTCCGAATATAAGAACAACTTGGGTAGGTGTGGTCAAGGAGCAGGTGTGGGGGCCAGTGGATGGATAATTACTAAGAGTTGGGCATTCTCGGATATCAGCTTAATGTGGTTCCTGCTAAAGGTAAGCCAGGGGCTCATACATCCTCCTTGGGGACAGGGAGGATCAGATCTTGAGCGTGGGAGATTCTCTCTACACCAACTCTGCCGGATTCTTGATGAAACTAGCCTCTGAAGGCCCAGCAAGGTTGGGCGTGAAAGTCAAGGCCTCGTTGAGAAGGGGGCCCAGGAGAGCCTGCCTTAAGTTTGGTCAATGAGAGAGTCTGTCTGTTGGCACTTGATTTAAAGTCTTGTTACTCAACGGTTATTGACGTTTTCTAGGCGAGGCATTGGGGTTTAAACAATTTTTAGTGGAAGATGAGAAAGTGAGTGTCGTACAATCCCAGGGCATTGAAAAGTGTAGTGTGCATTCCTCCACCGGAAGCGTTCACTCTGGGCCAGCCTGACGCTGTCGGAGTTCAACAAAGAAGCTATTTTAGGGATTGTCCTCACAAGATTTTTAACAATTTGCTAGGGTTGGGAGTATTTGAGAATGAGAAGGGCATAGGGTGAAGGAACATCGTCTGCAAAGCAGTGAGGAGCATACGCGTCTCCTCGCTTCCCCGGATGCAGAGGTCCAGATGGGCCCGGGGGGCCCTGGACGGTCAGGAGCTGAGACAGGAAACTAGGCAAAGGGAACATTTTTCCACCGTTCGTAAACGGATCCCAACCATGCTGTTCTTTGAGGTTCTACCCCAGCAACTTGGTTCTCATAGCCCGGTGACTTGAGACCATCTCGGTGGGGCTTTAGAAAATAAATTTCCTCTTTTGTGATGAGCAACATTCTAGCGTCTTTTTGCATTTATACCAAAGAGAAAACTGTCATGCCTTTCCCTAAAGTCTCTTATGCCCACTCATGACATTCCGTTAAATTTTAAAGCCTTCCAGACTAGGAGGAAGTCTTCCACAGTGTGGTTAAACCAGAATTTAGGTGATTAATTGAAAAAGTGGAAGGATTTTGGGGGCACCTGGGTAGTTCAGTCAGTTAAGCATCTGACTTCAGCTCAGGCCATGATCTCAGGGTCCTGGGATTGAGCCCTGCATTGGGCTCTGAGCAGGGAGCCTTCTTCTTCCTCTCCCTCTGCCTCTCCCCCTGTGTTCTCTCCCTCTCTCAACTAAATAAATACATCTTAAAATAAAAAGAAAAAAGTGGAAGGTGTTTTATGATTATCATACACCTTAAACTTTTTCGCTTTCCCTTTTTTTTTTTTCTTTTTGCTGATCTTTTTATGTAGGGCCAATGCCTGTTTTTAATGTGGTTCCACTGATTAACTTTCACGTACGATTCCTTTCACATGGAGTTAGGAGATTTTCACATTTTTCTAGTTTTTCCAGTTGTCTCCACCCTGCCTAATTTTGCGGAGTTTGTAAAGCTGTTTATCTTTATAATCTTTCTAAAAGATTCAGTTTAGTTTTCCAAAAATGGTTCTTCCTTTTGGGCACTCCTAATGCATCGTTTCATATTGTATTTAACTGCCCATCTGACCTTGGGGCTGTGAGCTCTGGTGGATGCGTGCAGGCAGAAGAGCCCAGATGTCTAGAAAGGAGCCTCTGGCTTCAGTGGTTAGCGTGCTGTGGAGACTGGTCAGCATATTTTACTGAGGCTCTGCAAAGTGTCCATGAGCTTGGGAATTTGTTTCCCTGAAAATAATTTTAGAGGATTTCTACAGTACTCGAGTGCCCAACACCTGTGGTGCCTTGTGCAAGGTTTTGAGGATAACACCCATAATCTCTATGACCAGGTCCTGCCCTCGGGACATACGGTTTAGGAGGCAGGATGGCAGTCTGGTAACACGGTGCAGAGAATGAGATGTGCTCTCAGGGAGACAAGACAAGGAGCTCCCGGGGACACACAGGGAGTAGCGGTGAACATGTCTAAGCATCAACAACTGATCCTCAGGAACAAAATCTTGCAGTAGATGGACAGTCTGTTTGCCATCGGAAAAGAATCCAGAGGGAGTGCACTTAAGACCAGAATTGAGAGGTGGGTTTGCTCTGGCATCTCTGTACTAAGGTAGAAGTTTCCCGATTTGTCTCTTCTAGTCGATTTCAGAGGTGGTTTTTCCAGACCTTCATTCATTTCATCTGTTCATGTACATTGTAGACCAGGCTCCTGACCTTTACAGGACCTGGTTGAGCAGATGACCTAAACCCTGGTCTGTGTCATCTATGTATTCAAATCAAGGTCATTGGAGGTTGATTGTTTTTTGTGTTTCTTTCAAGTGTATTTTAGACATATATTGATTTTGAGTTGGTATATGAACTTGAAAACCTCAAAAGTACTTGTGAGAAACACGGAAACTTCTTAGGGACACGTCTCCATGTTCACTTACTCATCACAATAGACTCTTGACGTTTGGTTCTGTTGCAGTGTCCCTGGTCCACACATTCAGGAGCAGCGAATGATCTAGAGGTGTTCATCTAAAACCTGGTTCATACACAAGTGAACAAACACACAACAAACAAACAAATGGGCTCTTAAATACCGAGAACAAACAGGTGGTTGCCAGAGGGGAGGAGGGTGGGGGATGGGTGAAATCAATGAAGGGCAGTAAGAGATACAGACTTCCATTTATAAAGTAAATTAGTCACAGAGAGGAAAAGCACAGCAGAGGAAATATAGTCAGTGATATTGTAATAACGTCGTCTGGGGACAGATGGTGACTACACTCGCCGTGGTGGGGTGGGGGGCTCTGAGTAATGTATAGAAGGGTCGAATCACGACGTCATACACCTGAAACTAATTTAACATGGTGTTGTCAACTGTACTTTCACAATAAATAATAATAATAAAAAGAACCCTGGTTTATAACTGCCCGTAGAATCAAAATGTTTGGTATCATAGGGGCTCTTCAGGGCATTTGAAAACATGTTTGTGTTGATGATGATGAGAACTTTTTTCTTTCATGTAGAGATTTTTTCCAAATTCAGTATAGGGCCTACTTTCTCTGACTCTGACATTTTCTGGTCTTAGGAATTTATCAGGGAAATGTGTTTTGTTTATACTGACTTTATTATGGGAAGCATGGATAACTGTTTGGGGGCTTTTAAATTTATCTCTATGTGCTAGATTTTTAGCTATTATGAAATTAAACCAAAAGTAAAGCAATGGGGGGCATTAAAATTGAAGTTTGAGAATCTGAATGTCTTGATTTCTTAAAAGGAATTTTGCCATAATCTCTCTCTGGATAAGAATTAAGAAAAATATTTATGCAAAGTATAGGAATTAAATTAGCCATAATTGAAAAGATGTAATACGCTGACAATAATTTGGAACTGCTTTAGTATTAAAAGTAGGATCCATTTATAAGAAAATGTTTTCATTTGGTTCTTGTAATGTCAATTTGGTAAGTTCAATATATTGCTTTGAAAATGGGTGAGGAAGGTGAGCGGGCCCCCTCATCAGATTGAGGGCGCCTCTGGCCCTGCCCTGCTTTGTTTGAACATTTCAGTGTCTGTGTTGACTGTTCCATCGTTTGATGAAAGACAGATGAAACGCCTTCCTCAGACGCACACGTTAGGGCAGTGAGGCCCTTGGCACAAATGGCATTGGCACAGTTCACCTTCGTACGTTTTCAGGATCTGCACTTTCGCCGTGGGACTGGCCCCCTCCCCTCCCACCCTCCTCTCTCCGAGATGATTTAGATCTTCCCTGGGTCTCTCAAACTGGACACCAGATCCCCAGAAGATGTTCCGGTGTTCAGTGCACCGTGTCTTGGCTACGAGAGCCCAGTCGGGGGGACAAATGTGCTCTGCTGTCTGCAGGCTGCTGCGCCCTTCCCAGATCCTTGGGAGTTGGTGGGCATGGGGTGGCCCTTCCCCCGCGCTGGCCTGGGACAGGAGCAGAAGCCAGACACCTCTGAGGCCCCTGGCGGGAGAGTCCTGCCCTCAGGGGTGGGGTGGGGGGGCCGTCACGTCTTCTCCTGGGTAAGGCCGTGCTCTGAGCCTGGTACTGCTTGGATCGCTTCCACAGTCGAGTTCTCGGCCCCATCGCAGGTGTCATAGGCGTCCACGTGTTTGCATGCTCTCCACACTCTCTGAGTATCTGAGCACATGACGGTAAAAATGCCACCATCCCCGGGACATCCTGCTGTCCAGACCTCTCTGCCTCTTTGTCTTTGCTTGGGAGCTGCTTCTTGCAGGAGATCTCTTACCTTTTCTGCCACCTGCCTCTCCGGAGTTGTCACAGCCCAGGTGAGGCTCTGTGGTGAGGGGCTGGGGGTCGGACAGGTAGCCCTCTGGTTGTCTGGGTAATGACCGCCGTGTGGTGAGAGGACACCCACCTGCTGGGCTGGTTCCATTTAAGGCTGCCTTTTGAACCGGGAAGAAATCCGTGGGGAAGTGGCTGGAGTTGTCATGTCGACGTGGTGGATGAGGTGGCTCTGTTTCGAGCTGCAACACGGGATGAGTCTCGGATTGTGTTTCTTGATCCCGTCCTACTGGCTTTGTGGTTTGTGGAAATTAAAACCCCGCTTGACTTTCTGTCCCAGCCTGGCGGCGCTGTGAGCTTACATTGACTTTTGTTACTCCTCATGGGTATTTGTGTCCCTGAGTGGGACACGCTTGTGTGCCAGGCAGCTAGCCATCCGCCTCTGCGCTGTGGGATCCTGTCTCCTGCTCCTTCAGTCTCGGTGGAGGTGAGCTGGGATGCTGAGCCCACTCTCTCTTTGATCTCAGTTTGGGATTAGCTACATCATCTTAGTTAATGATGCAGCTGCAACCATGTTTCTCTGGTTCTCTGAGCATTTCCAAGGCTTGTTGGTAGGAACCTCATGGAGAACTTTCTTAATTCTCCGTGTTAGCACTTTTCAATCAACGAGATCGCTCACAATGTAGAAAAATCCCTTCACGTCCTATGTCCTAGGTCAGAGGAATTCCGTGTTTTGTATTTCTTATTAAATTCCTGGTGATAATTAAAATTGAGGACTAGGACTTGGGATGTGCTTATGAATGGGAGCCCGTTGCATGTTGCATTCCCCACGCCCCCGCCCGACCTGGCTAATATCCAGAAGAGATGAAGCAGCCCACCCAGCATTAAACAGTCACCCTGGGAAATGAAGGAAATGGGTATAACGCTGTCCTCCAGTAGCTGAGTGCTAAATTCGCTGGAACAATCGGATGGCAAGTAAATAGTTGAGACTCGTCGCTGCCTGATGCTGGGTTTGTTGATAGGGAACAACTTTTCCGACTATTTACATCATGGAAATTTGATAACCCATTTGTATTACTTAAACTGCATATTTTGTAAGTGTTGTCAAAGCGAGGGAGTAATTTGTAACAGAAGCAGGGTCTGTAGAAACTGTTCTCATAAAAGTGTTCTCTAAATTGCTTTGCTTGCAGCTGTGGACGCTGCTCTAAGGAATGATTTCTCATACTGGATTTCTGAAACCGCAGGAGTGGTCACGGAGCAGGCAAGGGACAGCGCGATGATTTAAGACTATTTAATGCCTCAGTTGTCATGAAATAGAAGAAAATAAACTCCAGTGGGCTGCTGGAACACATCACTACAATCTCTTAATGCCCCAAACTAGGAGGCTGATTTATCTCCCGTTACGTCTTATTAGATGGCAATCGGACAAAGAGAAATAAAGAGACAACCGGAGCCAGTGGCAGAAAATTAATCTGAAACGAGTGTGATTCAGAACAACATGAGGGTATTGTTCTTAAGTTCGAATCAAGCTTGGACCTAGTGCTCCTGGAGTACCTTTTATTTCTTGTAGTCACAAACAGGAGATACGGGGGAATGGGGCCTAAGAGTGGGCCGGGAGGACCTCTACCCCCTGCTTCCCAGACTCTCTTGTGCGCAGGACTCTCCTGAAGATCTTACTAAAATGCAGATTCAAATCTGAAAGATCTGGGAAGGGGCCTTGCATTCGGCCTTCCCAGCAAGTTCCCAGGTGCTTCGAAGGCAGCTCTTGGAGGGGCCACAGTTGGAGGGGTTATGCTCCTAATCCTTTAACCTTGCTGATGCCAAGCCAGCTGTCTGTCATCCTCTTCCGAGCGCCTTCCCGGTGCACCTGTGATGAGCGGGGAGCCCTCCCCTCCCGCAGTCAGCACACTGTCCTGCAGGCTGGCCACTCCTCCCGGAGACGGGACTTCCTGCGGCTCTTCAGTGAGGTCTGTTCCCTTCCTGTGTCCTCCTCAGTGAAGGGAAGGAGGGTCCCCGCCTATCACATAGCAGGCCCAGATTTACTTAAGTGATTTAAAGTATTGTCTCCTTTCCAAGCTCCCTCAGGCCTGAGTCAGCCTTGCTTCTTCCCTCGGGGGTCCTGGGCCTTGTTTGAATCACTCTGGACAAGGTGGTCTTGGGTTTTCTCGGGATATTTGGAATGGTCTTGCCATTTTACAACCTGGATGAGCCACCTATCTTATTTAATCTTTCCCGGTGCCTCTGGCACCCACAGAGGGTAAGCCTTTCCCAGTTTTACAATGCAAAAAAGAGGCCAATTCACCTGCTGTTCACTCACCTAGAAAAGTAGCCGGTGGAGATCAGCTGCAATGGACTTTTTGGTACCGCACCAAAATCCGTGTGCTGAAAAGAACAAAGCAGTGTGCTGAGCCTTTCCTGTAATCATAAGCACGTTGACTGCGTGTGCTTTTTGTTTTATTTTGTTTTTTTAAGAGAGAGAGGAGGCGAGATGGGGCAGAGAGAGAGGGAAAGAGGGAATCCCAAGCAAGTTCCGCACTTAGCACAGAGCAACGCAAGGCTAAATTTCACAACCCTGAGATCATGACCTGAGCTGAAGTCAAGAGTCGGACGCCTAACCAACTGAGCCACCCAGGCGCCCGCAACTGTGTGTGTGTGTGTGTGTGTGTGTGTGTTTTAATTTTTTAATTGTGACACAGTACCTAGGACTTAAAATGTACCCTCTGAAACATTTTTAAGTGCATGGTTCACTAGTGTTAAGAATATTAGCATTGCTGTACCAGAGCTTTTTTTATCTCATAAAACGGAAACTTTTTCCCCATTAAACACTATCCATAATCTTCTCCCCCTACCCCTGGCATCCACCATCCTACTTTCTTTTTCTATGAATTCAGCTACTCCTGATATCTCATATAAGTGGAGTCCTACAGTATTTTTCCTTTTGTGACTGGCTCATTTCGCTGAGTATACTACCCCAAGGTTCAAGCATATGGGAGCAGGTTTCCTCTTGTTGACTGGATCATAGTCCATTGTATGGATGGACCCTATTTTGTTTAACCACCCCATCGTGGATGGACACTTGGGTTGCGTGCATGTTTTGGCTGTCGTGAATAATGCTGCTGTGAACAGGAGTGTGCCGATACAGTTTGTGACCCTGCTTTTTAATTTTGGGGGCTATATCCCCAGAAGTGAGACTGCTGGATCACATGGTCATTCTATTTTTAGTTTTTGAGGAACAGCCATCATGTTTTTCATAGCACCTGTGACATTTTACACCCCCACCAATGGTGCACGGAGATTCCAATTTCTCTACAAATGCTTGCCAACACTTGTTTTTTCCTCCTTGGTTTGTTTTTTATAGTAGACATCCTTATGGGCATGAGGTGTGTTTTGTTTTTTATTTAAATATATCGTCTTCCCATTATAATCCTCACATAACTCCTCAGTCTGTACTCGTTTTGCAGAAAAAGAGTCTCTGAGGTGCTAAGAAATGTGTCCAAGGGAAGAGAAGCAGGGATGGGCCCGGATGGAGCTGGACCTCGGGTCTCTGTCTTTCTCCCCGTGGAGCATGGTGGCAGCGCTGGCCCCGGAAGTCCACTAGGAAGTGAACCTAAGGAGACGTCAAAGGGCCTGAAGGGGCGGTCATCTGTTGATTGCTCACGTCTGAGTTTTCTTGAAGTCAAGAAAGTGACCAACGATGTTTCCAAAATCCCTGTATGTTTTCAGAGACTTTGTCAAATGAAATATTCCTCCCTGAGTCAATGAGCTCATTTCTCATTGTCTGATGTTGTTGTGGGTTTGCTTAGGACCTAATCACACCCTGTCCTCCACCCTGTCCAGTCTTGACCTCTGCCTCCCTGGCCTCCCTGCCTCCATCCTCACCTACCTCTCTAGCTTCCCTTCGGAGATGGCTCCCAGTGCTCCTTCTTGAGGCCCGTTCACCTGTGGGTGGAGGGACCTAATCTAGAACTAAATACCCTGCCACTCCAGGGATTCTTGGCTCCCACGTGCTCCCATCTGCGCAGTTCTGAGTTTGTACATGTTTGCATTCGATCTGGGTCTGTGTGTGTGTGTGTGTGTGTGTGTGTGTGTGTGTGTTATTTTTGTATAGCAGCTCCCTGTGATGTACACAATTGATTTGTTTTATGAAGACTTTGTGTGCAACAGATTTTATGTGGTTTCTGAAGACTTTGTGTGCGACAGATTTTATGTGGTAGTTTTTGAAACCTTGCACCCTTTAAAGAAAATGACTTTTCATGCCCACAAATACTGAAACTGGGAATATTTCTCTTGACTTAGAGGCATCTTACACATGCCTGTTTTTACACTTTGGCTGATGAGTCTGCTCCTGACCTGAAATTCCTTCAGGGACCTGGGTTATTGTACTGATGACTATATTTAGTGGATCCTAAAAGCAAGAAAGGGCAGCCCATAGAAGTGCTTTCCTTTGGAGTGGGAATGTGTAGAGTTGGTGAGATTGTGGGGACGTGTGTCTGTTTGCTTTGATAGATCATTTTTGTCACAATGAGGTAAAGAAAGGAAAAAAGAATAACAAAGGGCCAAAGCCAACAGCCACTTGGAAATGAACGATGGTTCCTTGGGGTGGGTTCCGGGAGAGCTGTGGATAAGCTTTACCTGCTAATTCCTTTTTTTTCTTTTTTTTTTTTAAAGATTTTATTTATTTATTTGTCAGAGAGAGAGAGATTGGGCACAAGCAAGGGGAGCACCAGGGGGAGAGGGAGAAGCAGGCCCCCCGCTGAGCAGGGAGCCGGATGCTGGACTTGATCCCGGGACTCCAGGGTCATGACCTGAGCCGAAGGTAGTCACTCGACCGACTGAACCACGCAGGCGCCCCTACCTGCTAATTTCTGAGATGAGCATCACATTGGTACTGGGGAGAGTCCCAAACAGCTTTAGCAACTTCCATTATAAATGGGTTTCGTTCAGTTGTGAGTTAGCTCTCCAGCTCCAAAGCTGCTGCCTCTGTACGAAATTTTGTATATATGTGTGTATGTGGGCAAACCACACGTACTGTCTCCACTAGGTTTCTGTTGAAAACTAGGAAACTAGGATGTGACTAAATCCTCTTGCTCTCCAATTGAGAGGGGCCCCGTGGGCCACAGAAGCATATGAGGGAGGCTGGTTTTCAGAGTCTCCTCAGGTTCCTCTTAGAAATGGCTGTGGGGGCAGGAACCTTGTCTGTCTGTCTGTCTGTCTCATGTGTGAGCCCTGGCCTGGCTCACCCCTCCTGGGACTGGCTGAGGGGCCCAGCACCAGCATATATGAATACATACACTGTAGGGGTGTGTTGTGTTCAGAAAGCGTGTGTTGTGTCTCTGCTTTGTGCACTGCGGATTCAGAGATGAACTAGTTGGGCTCTACTTTCAAGACACTTGCTATTCAGATGGGCAGATAAACACAGGTAAACACTGTAGACAATTGTGGTTGTGAAACAGTGACTATGTAGGATGTGAGCAGTGCCAGCAGAGACACAAGTCCCCTGCCGCCCCCCCGGCCCCAGCTGGCCCTGGGCCACTGGTATTTCCTGGGCCAGCTCCTTTTCCCTTACGCCCCTTGGGGGTTATCTGGCTGGCCCAGTGGAGAGCTGTCCTCCCCTCCATGAGAGGACTGGAGTACGGTGGCCTGGGTTGTTGGCAAGGAAAAAGAACACTACACATACAGGTAGGTACATCACGGGAGACCTGTCTGTAGTCTCCTAAAAATAAATGTGGAAGAGTCCGTGGGAATGAACCTGTTACAGGCTGAGTCATGTGCTCTTCTCCCAAATTCAGTTGTTGAAATCCTAATCCCGGGTACCTCCAGAATGTGACCGTATTTGGACATAAGGCCGTTACACTGAGAAGTACAGTTAGAATGAGATCATTAGAGTGAACCCTCTTAGAATTTGGGGGAAAGGAAAATGACAGACTCTACTGATCCAATGGTAAAACTCCACAATATTGGTTAGAAGGTAGGAGGTACTATTGGATTCTTGTTTTTAGAACTCAGAATCATGTTGAGAGAAAAGAAAAGCCATCTGTGTTCTGTTCGGCTTTGTTTTTTTATTCATTTTGAATAGAGCATTAAAAACGAAAAGCTTTGCTCCCTTTCTTCTCTCCTTTTCATATTTCAAAGTACTGTCTGCGTTGTTATTTTTGTGACACCTTGGGCTTATTTTTTTTTGGACCATGGGTGCTTTGAGCCAAGAAGGATGACTTTTAGCTCCAAATGGCAGCGGTAACAAGGTAACTGAAGGTGTGCCTAGGACACAGCATCCTCCTCCAGAGAAGCCGAAGCAGAGATGGGGAGCCACCCGCCCCCTGCAGCTCACCCCTCCCCCAGGCCCCGCCTCCCGTACACCTGTGGGGCACACGTGTGGACGGGCTTGGAGATAACCACCACCCCCCGTCCCCGACCAAGAATGAAGACCCCTGCCCACCCCCGGCTAGGCCATGCAGAACACATCAGCATGGAACATAGAAAGTCCCCTTAAATAATGAAACGTTGCACTTAAATCTTGTTCACTGCTGTCATTAGCTAAAATGAGCCGATGGTTCTATGCACATTCTCGTATCCTTTTCCTGGATGATTTCCCAACATTTGACAGACCTTAGTAAAGCTATTTTGAGACTTTGCTGACAGTTTTCTGGGCCCACACTATGTATTTCAGCCATTTCAGTCTTAACTCTGTGACCTCATTAAATGTGTATTTTTGTAAGCCTGTGGGTACGGGTGCAGGGACACGCGCCGAGTTCTTATTCAAGAATCCCAAGTTAAAAACAACCCTACTCTTTTCGTGCACCCTGTGCGTTTGCATTTTGGCCGGGAGAGAAATGCTTAGTCCACTACAACCTTTTACAAAAAAAGAAGCATTGAAACAATGTTCTGTTTTTTTTCCTAAAATTTCATATAACGTGGGATCCTTTGATTTGTTGAAGTCATGCAGACTTTTCACTCTACAGTTGCGTGCGGTGTTCACAGAGGTAATTCTCAGAGGTCCAACCCCAGACCCAGGTGTCTACTCCACACACGGGGCACTGCTCCTCTGGTCACCCAACATGACTAATAATTAAGGAATTGATGGTACGGTATTGAGAACACATGTTGTCCAGGGTAGGCACTGTGGGTTCTACATCAGATCCGCTCCCTGGTGCCCTCAGGAAGGTCACTCACTAACGCCTCCTCATGCTGCAGGGTCCCGGTTGGCAGTTAACACAGTGATGTGTCTTGGAGCCACCTCATGGGGTTTGGTCCATGGAGGGAATGAATTTGGCAGGCTTTGGAAATCTTGCATTAAGCCTCGCAAACTTCTGAACATGCCTGCATATTCTGTGCTCACACGCGGCTGGGGGCCCCTTTCCTGCTCTGTGTGTTACTGGAGGACCACTGAAGTTCTAACGTGGACACCCCGAAGTGTTTGGACAGCAGTAGCCACCATGAGGGGAACACTCTGCTGTTCTAGCCCCCATCGACTCTGCCTCGGCTGTGCTCGGGGGCACGGAGCACAGCGGCCTTTGAGGCGGTAGATTGAAGGCAGGCAGGGTCGCTCGTGTGCCCCGTGACTGGGGTACGGACCCTGCTCAGCTTTACTCACCTTTGCTTTTCCCACCTTAACGTAGAAACGTGTATAAGGACACAACCGGAAAGTGACGTGCTCAATTCACCGACATTCAGATTTCAAGTGAATGAGCTTAGGGATCATTTTCATGGCAACATATGCTTATTTTCGCTCTGGTCAAGTGTTTACTGCGTGCCTACTAAGGGCGACACTGAGTACTAGCTGCTGGGGATAAACGTAAGCAAAAGCAGATGCAGAGCCTGCTGTCAGGGAGCTGAGAGTCCCAGGGGGAGATGAGGGACATTGCTCAGACTACCAAAGGAGAGAACCTATACCGATAAATGCGGCCCAAGCGCTCTGACCAAGAGGCACGTGGGTCCGTAGGAGCGTGTCATGAGGGACGAGTGGGTCTGGGGAGGCTGGAAACGGAAACAGTGGAAGAAGCTAGCCAGGAGGGTCAAGGCAGGAAGCGAAGCCCTCCAGGGAGAGGGAACGGCATTTGCAAAGGCCCTGCAAGTGGGAAGCACCGAATAAAGGTCAGCTGGGCCTAGCACTGTGTTCACCCTACGAGTTGAGGTCACAGATCAAGCTCCTGAGTCCACCTTCGATAAACAGTTTCCCTCCCTGCACCGCCTTCCAGCTAGAATGAAACTCACCATGTTTCGAACTCAAGATGGTGGCATCATCTCAGTTGATAAGGTGTTTTGACTATTTACCTGCATTTGTGCCAGGCCCTGTTGTAGACATGGGCATCTAATGCTGAATGACTGATGGGGCCCTTGCCTTCATGGAGGTTGCCTTCTGCTCGGGCGAGGGCTCAGAGGATCATCCAGCAAGCGGACGGTGAGACCACCCAGCGTCAGTGATAGGAGACAGACATGGCCCGGGCTGGAGCGCCTGGTGGCCGTGTCGCTCCTGGGAGGGAGGTCGGGATAGCTTCCTGGGAGGCGAGGTGGGGGGTGGGGTGGGGGTGGGGGTGTGCTGTCCTCCACCAAGGCCTGGGATGCTGGCGCTGCCTTGCTAGGGGTTCCCCTCGCCGGCTTGCTCCCACCTGCCTCCTCTGCACCCACAGAACCGAAGCTTCCCCAAGGACAATGGAGCGGAGGGAAGGGGAACTAGGAAATGAGAAGGGATAAAACCAATAGAGACCCGCCGAAAGCATGTGGCGTGAACACTGATCACATCAGTAAGAAAATTGTTTCCATCCCTGATTTGCTTTTCCTTTAAATAGGACGTTCAGTCATAGCTTCAGCATAAAATTGATTTATTGTGTGGAAATAATTTCCGTAGCAGGGGAACTAATTTGATTGTGTGGCATAAAGAAAATGTATGTGGGACAATAGGGAAGAATAGAGCCAAAATGAATCCAATATATTTTAATCTCTGCAATACAGATTATATTTTCAATTAAGAAGCTCAACTTGCATGTGTTTGGCTGGCGGGTGCTTCCCGGAGCACTTTCTGTGTGTGTTTATGGGTAATAAGTCGCTTAGCATTAAGAAGGTAGACGATCATTAGCCCATGATCACCCAATTGCTTCCGTTAATAGCAAAGTCAATGAGTACCATTGCCAGGCCGCATGCGGGTGGTAAAAAGTGGAGTAGCATGGAAAATGAAACTGTTGTGTTGGTGAGTGGGACAGAGCTTCACAGAACAAAGGAATCCTCCCTCCTGCCCACTTCAGCCCAAGCAGCGTTTGGGTCCCTATAATCCCAGTCAGGTGGGAGGGCAGCCTTTGGATCATCACCGCCAGGCTCTCCGGAACAGAGCAGAGCATGGCCTGGTGTCTACACAGCTTTATTTATTGAGTCTAAGGAACAGGGGCTTGGAAGCGGACAGACTGGTCTTGGCTCCATGGCTTGCTTGGTTCCCCTCCCCGTCCTTGGCATGGCTCCCCACCTCTCAGCCTCACGGACTCCTCCTAGGCAAAGGGGAAGTGAGGATGCCGGCCCTGGCCGCTTGTCTCGGATCTCATCTAATCTGAAGTCAAACCCATGAGGTGAAGCCACAGTCATTTGTATTTTATAGGCGGTGGAATCTGGGAAGATAGTGCAAGAGTACAAGGGTAGACGAGCCGGCAGCCAGCATCCTTCTGCGCCTCGCCCTTGCTCACGGTTCCTCATCAGTCTCCTCCTGCCTCCCAGTTACCATCTACTGAGCAGAAGATTCTGGGCCCTGACTCTGCAGACTCGCACTTTGATGGACCACCTCCCCTTTTCAGCACAGATACACAGGATTAGGGGAAGCGCAGGAAAGAAAGAAAGGGGTCATTTAAAAAAGAGAGAGAGAAGGAATCTGGCAGGAAGAGCAGAGGCAGATGTGGAGTTCGTGGGTTGTTTGTTTTTGTTTTTTTTAAATAATCTATTTCTAGCCTTTCCAGAAGGCTGGCTGGGAAGGCTGGGGCCGTGGACACACAGGGGCTGGTGCAGCCAGAGCACAATTGTGTAAGTGGCACAAGATGCCCAGGGCTCCCTCCTGCGCGGCCACGTGGCTGGATCCCATCGGGTCTGATAGCATCAAATCAGGCACCACGGAGCGGGATGAAGGACGGGAAATGAGGTCACAGCCACCAAGCGGGGCTAGGGCTCGTAAACCAGGGGCAACGTGAGAAGAGGGCCCAAGGCAGAGGGTGTGAGCAGCAGGTGTAAGGAGCCCAACACCAGGATGTGCGTGGGAAACTCAGCCAGAGTGAGGAGAACAAAGATGTCCGACCCCAGCTTCAAACTCTGGGCTCCCGTGTGCCTTTGGGCATTCGTTCTGGGAATGTTCCTGGAGCAGCCCCCTTCTGGTGTGGAAATAGCCCCAGGCCCAGCCCGTAGGAACCCTGCTCCTCTGCCCTCCCCGCCCCTCCCCGCCCCTTCTGTCCCCTCTCTCGCCAAGCCTCCCTCACAGGTTCATCCTCTTCTGCCCAGAAGAACTGCTGGAGTTCCCCATGTCTCTGTGCTTGGCCTTCCTTTTTTTTTTTTTTTTTCTTTCTTTCTTATTCTAACATCTCTCTTCCTCGGCCTCTCATCCATTCTCAAGGATTTGTTTATACGTGGACTCAGATCCTGTTCCAAATATACATCCCACCATTGACCTTTTTCTCTGATCCCCAGACCTTGCTGACACTTGGGGTACCGAAGCCTGAAGCCAGGGTCTCCCTCCGGCAGGGGCACTCTGAGCGCATTGCCCACCTCCATAAATACCGCTGACGTGGCGCCCGCCTTTTGTCTTGTTGCTCTGCCTCGTCGTTCTCCCATGACCCCAGCTCCAGCCCATCACCTCTTCCTGACCCGCTCAGGCCCCGGCACAGTGTGGGCGCCCTGTCTTGATAAAGAATGAGTGGGTGAGAGTGGGGCAGTGGGAGGTGGGCCCAAACATAATTTTCTAAACTGTAGGTCGGCAAACCATAATAGACCAAAGCGGTCCTGCCGCTGGTTTTTGTTGTTGTTGTTGTTGTTTGCGACCCACAAGCTTAGCTGTTACATTTTTAAAGGTTGAAAACAAGAAGTCAAAGGAAAAATAATATTTCATGACACACACAAATTATATGAAAGTCAGATTTCAGTGTCCATAAATAAAGTTTTATTGGCACATAGACATTTCCCTGCTCATTTGATTTTTGCCTTTGGCTGTTTTTGCTAAAACAGCACACTCAAGTAGTTGCAGCCGAGACCATATGGTCTGCAAAGCCTAACTTATTTACTCTGCTCTTTACAGAACAAGGTTGCTGAACCCTGGACTGAACCATTTAGCGTGTAACGTGCCATGTCAACAATGGACACAGTTATTCACATGCTGTCAACAGTAATCAATAATCGATAATTCTGATGTTAACAGGGAACCTGTTAATGTACCAGGTGGGATGAAGGACACAGGAAGTGGCTTCCATGTGGATTCTGCCTTCCAGGAGTTTGGATCGTTACCATGGAAGGAAGAGTGAAAAATAAAAACCTTGGGCAGTACCACAGGTGGCTGCAGCAGGAGGAATACACCATATTGATAGGCTGGATCAATGCAGGTGTTGCAGTTGCCCGACTGATTATCTCAGTGTGGGAGGCAGAATAAGAGTTCCCCAGAGGTGTCCATAGCCCAATCCCCAGAACCTGGGACTATGTCATGCTACATGGCAAAGGGCTACCTATTACAGCTGCAGATGGGTGTGAGAAGCCAGAAAGGGCAAAAACATGGAATTCTCTGGAACCTTCTCTAGAGCTTCCCGAAAGTGTGCAGCTCTTCTGACACTTGGGCTTTAGCCCAGGGAGACCCGTTCTGGATGTCTGACCACCAGAGCTGTAAGATAATGCATTTGGGTTGTTTTAAGCCGCTGAGTTATAATAACATGTTACAGCGACCATAGGAAGCTCGTACGCTCAGGAACATCCCATTTGAATTTCCTACTTAAAAGCCAAGTGCTAGGACTCCTTCTGGTCTCCCTTCTGTCAATCACACGTCAGCTTGGCTCTTTCTGTCCTGGGCCTTCCGTCTTCCCAAGCTGGGTCAGGTAGGGATCAGGGATTCCAGGTGCTGGCTGGCTGTGACCCTGAGAAGAAAATCAGCACAAAGCTGGAGGGCTGCAGAGTCTCCTTGATGTGACTTGACATTTGTGAACTTTGTTCTAAGTAGCAGTTTATAAAGATTTTCTTTACCTCAGTGTAAAAAGCCATTAGACTCATTACAGTTCTTATGCTGCTTAACACCTTGGATAGGTGGGACCGCTCGCTGTTTATTCTGCTGTTGTCCACCCCCCCCCCCCCCCCCAGTTCTTGAAAAGGCCCTGCTCCTCTCTGCGGAGCCCCCCGGCCCCCTGCGCCCTCCGTCCCTGTTGGCAGTGTCCTGCTCATGGCCCCAGGGAAGGATTTGGTAGAGCCTGTGCTCTGGCCCTCAATGAGAGCTTCCCCGGTGCCCTTCACAATCCATTTCTCAAATTCTGGGTGCTCCAGATATCATCTGGTCACCCCATGTCACAGCCCCAGGAATCCCAAAGAATAATCCAGTGGAGCACTTAACCTACAGGGTGAACTGCAGTCACTTCCCACGGGTAGCCGGTCCTGCCTTCTCTGTGCACATCCCTTCTCTCCAAGCCCGGCTACACGTGGGCGTAAACGGGGGGACACAGTGTCCGTGTAGGCTTTCCCGATAACCTTCTGGAGCTTGGCGGCCCCGCCCCGGGCACAGCTCACCTGGAGATCAGCAGCTGCACCCAGGGCAGGGCTGTGTGCTGCTGCTGCATCCGGTGGGCAGCTCCTATCTCCGGGGAGGCTGGAGGCATGACCTCGGTCTACAGCCACTTGGCCAAGCCAGTGTGACGGTGCTGCAGAGGCGCCCGCTCCCATGTGCAGCCCTGCTCCTCGCCCGCTTCCCTGGTCTCCCCACAAGCTCCCCTGCGGTGGGGGTGTCCTGCATGGATGCCTGGGGCCAGAGGGGGTGTCTCGCCCGTTAATGCCTGGGGCCAGTGGGGGTGTCTCATGCGTGGATGCCTTGGGGCCTGTGGGGGTTTCTCATCCATGGATGCTTGGGGCTGGTGGGGGTGTCTCCTGCAGGGATGCTTGGGACCAGTGGGGGTGTCTTGCGCATGGATGCTTGGGGCCGGTGGGAGTGTCTCGCCCATGGATGCTTGGGGCCGGAGCAAGTGCAAGTATTTCCTTTCAGCCCATGTGTTCACAGGAAGGCAGCTATTTAAACTGGTTTCCCTTGGGGCGCCTGGGTGGCTCAGTCGTTAAGCGTCTGCCTTCGGCTCAGGTCATGGTCCTAGGTTCCTGGGATCGAGCCCCGCATCGGGCTCCCTGCTCAGTGGGAGGCCTGCTTCTCCCTCCCGCACTCCCCCTGCTTGTGTTCCCTCTCTCGCTGTGTCTCTCTCTGTCAAATAAATGAATAAAATCTTAAAAAAATAAACTGGTTTCCCTGACGAATCTTCCCACACCAACTCTGTGATCTACAGAGGGTGCTTTGGTGGTGACCCCAAACGGCTCAGTCAGATCTGGGGGGCTCCCGGGCGAGGGTGCCTGGGTCTGCGCACCAGCCTCCACCGTCACACCACGTGGCCCGCGAGCCGTGGCGGGGCACAAGGATGGGCAGCAGCTTGGTTTCTTCCTGCTGCTCTGTGCCTGCCTTCTGGGCAGCCAGAGCCAGCCTCACGCATCCTTCGAGTCCCACCTAACCATTGCAGAGCGCGAATGAGAGCTCATGGGGGAGCCCCTTGCCTGCTGGGCCCCTGCCAGAGTTGCTTGACATGTCATCTCTCCTGACACATTGACCTTGTCTCTGATCCCAGACCTTGCTGGGAGCCTGCTTTTCCCCTCCCGTGCACTTGAGCACTCAGCCCGTGTCCACTGTTTCTCTTGCTGCTGGGTGGTGTCAAGGTCGACTATGAAATCCGCCACTGTGCGTCTGACTCTCGAGCAGTCTCTCCAAGGTGAGGTATTGCAGCAGAGGTGAAGGGAGCCGCTGGAGGAAGGAGCTGCTCACACAAAGCTGCTTCTTGATTCTTGAGGAGGCAGGAGGGGTCCTCGGCTCTCCCCAGCTTCGTCCTTGTTGTCATGGGATCAGGAAGCAGCCGGAAAACAAAGGTACTCAAGGCCATCGAGAAGAAGTGTAATGTGGATGCTGACTGAGAGTAGACCCTTGTGGGAAAGGAGATCGGCTTCTGATGCCTTCAACCCGTGGCTCTGAAATGACAAAGAGACAGGCTGAGCAGAAATAACCCATCTCAAATTCAGTTGACAACCTAGCACCAGCCACATCTCCTGGGAAACATGAGGAGGCCCTGTCATCTGCCCATCATCTCATACTTGCCATTAATTGGGCATTCATTAAACAGCATGCCAATATTACAATTCAGAAATGCCCGGGAAGTTGATTTCCCAAGGGGCAGCTTGAGAAGACAGCACGTGTCTGGCCCCCACTGGGGCGACTCATGCACCTGCCATCCCATGGATAGCCCATTTTGCAGATGTGGCAGCTCAAGTCCAGTCCACCCCCAAGTCACACTTCTGTAAGGGGCACAGCCACACTGTTGGGAAATGGCCCAAGGCAAGTCTTAGGGTTGTTTGGGGTTTTTTTCTTTTTCTTTTTCTCTTTTAGATACTAGTAGTCGTTCCTCATTAAAAATGGGGGAAAGTTACCTGTTCTCTTTGCTACCAGCTTATAATGAAAGCAAGTCTCAGATCAAAGTCAGCCACACAGACAGTTAAAAAACAGTTCTTCACCAGGTGATGCGATCGTGAAGCCCCACTTCTCTGTAATTTTAGGTGCTGAGCAAGTATTCTGGAGGGAAATCTCCTGAAGCTTATAGTCATCATCAGGCGACCAGGGTCCTCAAAGCAATGACATGAACTAGAACATGAACTAAAGCTCCAGCTTTAGGTGCCGTCTCTTGACCCCAGGCTCTTTAGATCCCTAGGGGAAAGTCCCTAAAATATTTCAGCTCATCCGCATACCTTGCATAGCACTGGTTTCGACTGGGAGAGCCCATATCTATTACCCATTATCCTCATTAAGGAGGCACAAATTTCACAAAGGAAAATAATTTCTAACCATTGTTATTCTCATGTTTCTGCTTTTGGTCAAGACAAGGAGAGCCAAAGCACACTCCTCTGGAATGTGGTTTTCCGAGTAAAGGGTAGCGGCCAACTGATTACTACAGCGTATCCCTTAAACTCATGCTCTCCACTGAAGTGCTCAAGAGTGATTTGCAGACCTCCTAACACTTGGTGCTTACCCTTTGCAGGAACTGTTCTAGACACTAGGCACATTTTAGCTCATTGAATCTTTACCACCGAGCCAGTAAATGTACTCTTGATACCCATTTCACAGATGGGGGAACTAAGGAAACCTGCTCAAGTTTTCCGGAGATGGTCAGTGGTAGAGCCTAGTTTTCTTCTCAGACTGTTTATCCCTGGAGCGCCTGCTCTAAGGGGCACCCTCAGCTGCCTCCAAAACCAAACGGGGCTGGAATCCCAGCCTTCCAGGTGTCATTCCAGGGCTTCCTTTGTGGGGAAAGCGCAGGGTTGCTTGATAGCTGTGGCCAAGGTTATGGAGATGCTGACTGTGATACCCAGAAAAGAACAAACAAGATCAAATGGTCTCAATAGTGAAAGGAATAGATTTTAATTAAAAAAATAGGGAAGGATTAGTTAGAGAAACTGTTGTTAGAGGTAGGAATAGGTAGTGATATGTATTCTCCTGGAATATTATTTGAGGGCATCATACATCGTTTTCTCATCTTGGTGGACCATGCCTTCTGCGTTGCAGTATGTAAACGAATGGCATGGCTGTGTGCCGATAAAACTTTATTCGCAGAAACAGGCAGCAGGCCAGACGTGGCCCAGAGGATACAGTGTGCCCACCTCTGAGATATGATACTCTCCAACGCTGGCTAGGACACTGTTCAATTTTCTATGTCCCTGTCTGGGGTTATAATACGGGTGTGGAAGATGTGGTTCCATTATTTAGTGTGCAGGACCATGCTCCTCTCAGTAAAAAGACAGCCTCGTCTCTTTAGTGTGGATCAGAGGAATTATGTAAATGTGAAGGACTATTGAGGTGCATATTATGGGCTGTATGGGGAAGAAAATCATTATTCGGTTCTTGAGCTCTTCACAGTCCGGGGTGCTACACTGAATCCAGTGAACAAATAAGCTTGGCATCAGATGACATCACGGCTTAGAATAAGGTTATACCCGTTAATGGAAAGTGTCACTCAGTGGATTGCAGACAAGTGGCCTCCTGAAACAGCCACTTCATTCTTGCAAGACCTGGTTCGGGTTTGTATTTCTAGCTCTATCTTCTACCCTCCTCTTCCCTACGCCGAGTCTTTCACCTTGTCACAGATACGCGGAACAGCACAGGGGCCAACAAAGGCAAGAACTCCGTGATTATAGCCTTTCCCTCCGGGCTTCGTCTCAGGCTGCAAGAGAATGACAGTAGGGCCCAGAAAAACCAGCTTGGTACTGAGGTTTGTGGCTCCAAGGGATCCATGAGGGTCTCCAGGACCCTCCTCCTTACAGGATCTCCTCTGCTGGAAGGTGGGTGGAACCGTGAATAGCACGTGTTCTCCCTCCTATGATTTTGTTATGGACAAAGGGGTCCTGCAGATACCATTAACAATAATAATTAGCCTTAAGATAGGGATTATCCAGGGGCGCCCGGGTGGCTCAGTTGGTTAAGCGACTGCCTTCGGCTCAGGTCATGATCCCAGGGTCCTGGGATCGAGCCCCGCATCAGGCTCCCTGCTCGGCGGGAAGCCTGCTTCTCCCTCTCCCTCCCCCCCTGCTTGTGTTCCCTCTCTCGCTGTGTCTCTCTCTGTCAAATAAATAAAATCTTTAAAAAAAAAAAGATAGGGATCATCCAGGAGGGCCCTGTGTAATCACGAGAGCTCTTTAAAAAGAAAGAGATTTTTCTGGTTTGTAGCAAAAGAAGGAAGCAAGAGATTTGAAGCATGAGAAACATACCACATGCCCTTGCTGATCTGAAGATGAAGGGACCATGGGAGAAGGAATGCAGGCAGCGCCTAAGATCTGTTCTGGGAGTAGATGAGTCATTCATCTACTTCACCTGGGCCCTCTTTGAGCTTAAGCAGAAGATCCCACTGACCCTCAAGGGAATTCTGACCCATGGAACAGTGAGATAAGCAATGGGCATTGTTTTAAGCCACCAGGTTTATGGTCATGTATTATGCATCAGCAGAAAACCTACCAAGTTGGTGGCCTTCCCCAGGGTAGGTGGCCTTTACCTGATACCTGTCAAGCCAGGAGCCAGGGGTGATCTGCAGTCCTGCACCAACACCCTGCCTCTGGTACTGTTAAGAAAATGGTCTCAGGATCCGAGCACAAACCTCACCAGGCCACCCATTTCCATCCACCTGGGGAAGTTAACCCCTTCCATGAAAGTCTCAGAGCTACTCTCCATGGACAAAGATGGTTGAAGAAATCGCCGTACATTCCATACCTGAGTGATGGTAATTCTGAGCCACAGTAAAATCAAAGAGCTGGAAGCTCCCCGTTGTAAGACTTTATCATTTCCTAAGATCTTGACAACAGCTAAGCTTTCATGAACATTGATCTCCGAATTTTTCCTTTACCTTCCTTCGGACACCTCTTCTGAACTAAACAGGAAAGAAGAAGTCGAGGTCTTCGTCTTTAGTATGACTATCATTCTCCCAATAGTAGCTGCCGGTCACAGAACAGCTAGTACGACCCGGGCCCTTTATGAACACGGACTCCTCTAATCGCCCCTACCCACCAGAAAAAGGGAGTTCAGAGTTGTTTGTTTACTGGCCCGAGGTTGAACAGCCTGTAAATGACGAACGTGACTTAGACCCAGGGTCCTGCTTCTCCCCACTTGCCCACCTCCTTGTGCGTTTCTCCGTGGGGCTACACCACAGAGAGAGGCCCGCCTGGCCTCACGAGAGGGAAACTAAACCAGTGGTGCATAGAAGTAGCCAAACACCAACAAGGATGGGGAAAGGTGTAAAACGTTACCCACTGCCAGGTAGCCACTTTCAGAACGTTCTTGAGTCCCTAGGCCCCCCGACAGGGCAAAAAATGTGACCCAATTTTTACAAATGAGCCTAAAGGAAATTACATTCGTTTGCTAAATGATGGCAGTGCTCTTTAGCAAGTCTTGAAAACCAACCGAATAAATTCTCCACATGGCTGGGATATTCTAAGCATGAAATAACTGGAAAGAAACATTCCCCTTTGTAATTATCCTAGATTCTCTTTAGAATTTCTGCCTTGAACCCTACAGCTGGCTCAAGGCCTCTGACCACTCAATTTTTCCCTGGGCTCACTAGGTGGATTCAATTATACTGCTTTTATTTTATACAAGATACATTGCTTGGTGCTGTAGGGAATAAAGACTCAGCACAGATGGGCCATCAGTGGACTCACAGGAGATCCGGGACACACCATACCCGTGACCACTGTCATGTGTGGAGTTAAGTGAGAAGTGACATACCAGGTCATAAAGGACTCTGGGTGGATGGTTGTTGCCGTTATTATTCCTGCTTATTTACGTTTATGCTTATTTATTAATGACTCATCTACTCCCAGAACAGATCTGAACAACCTTATTCTTTGAGAAGCAGAGGCCAGAGTTTCTTGTTTTTAAGAGGGCACGCACGCGCGCGCGTGTGTGTATGCGTGTGGACTTGTGGAGCTGAATCCCACTGACGGTAGAGTTATGGGCAGAGAAATCATGATTCCCACCTCTGCAATTTCTGGAAATGTCTGATTCCCTTTGCTTCTCGTGTTTTTCTTCTTTTCTGTGGTAAAGCATATATGACTTAAATTTGCCATTTTAACCATTTATACAGGTACCATTCATTGGCATTAAATACATTCACAATGTTAATACAACCATCACCGCGACTTATTCCCAAAATGTTTTGTCACCAAACAGAAACTCTTAATTCCTCATTCCTACCTTTCCCTCCCCATTCCCATATTTGGAGCTTGAAAAATACTCCAGTGACGGGTAATCTCTCGCACACTCTTACACAGGCTGAGTGTGCCTAGGCCCAGAGGACGGGGCAGTGGTCGCCCCCTGCTCTGCTTCCTCTACCCTCTCGCCCGTGTGGCAGACCCACCCATGCATGGTTCCCATGGTCTTGGGAATTTTTTCCTGTGCCCATGGTGCTCCTAAATCCGTCAACACTTATTTTGTGATACGGACATAGGTAAGCCAGGCAGGGTTGGGAGGGAGAGGATGGGAAGAAGAAAGAGGAAATAAGAGAGTAGAGTGAAAGGATGGCTTTCTGAATTTTTAAAACTTGACCCTGAAATAAGACTGCTGGTTGAGACATGCTTGGTGCGCTAGATACGTAAGTGGCAGACCCCTGCCTGCTTTGGTTTCTAAATCCCTTGTATCCCTTTGTAACTTTGTAACTCCACTTCGGAGCTCTAAGTGTGAAGTAACTTCTTCTAAACGTTTGAGGGGGTTGTCTAAGGCCTTTTTGATCAACACGTCTTCTTTCCTGATGACCAAAAAGACAGGTGTGAGCCCCATTCCCAACCGTGTACAGGTGAAAAACTCTCCAAAACTCTATAGAGGATGATCAGAACAGAATCACAGCTTCCCAGGGATGGCAGAATGTTCTATCAAGGGCCAGATAACGTGGCAGGCGCAACTACTCGACACTGCTCTTGTTGTAGGAAAACAGCCACAGCAAATCCCTAAGTGGGGGTGTGTGGCTGTGTTCTAATAAAACTTTATTTATAGCACTGAATACCCATGAGGATGGCTGCCATCACCCAAAGCAAAAGCTAACAAGCGTTGCTGCAGATGTGGACGCATTGGCATCCTTGTGCGTTGTTGGTTGAATATAAAGTAGTGCAGCCGCTGGGAGAGACAATGTGATGGCTCCTCAGAACATTAGAAAGAGGATTCCCCGTGATCCAGCAGTTCCCCCTGTGGGAATATACCCAAAAGAATTGAAAGCGGGGACGTGAACACATATTTGTGCACCCGTGTTCACTGCAGCAGGATTCACAGCAGCCAAAGATGGAAGGCACCCAAGCGTCCATCTGCAGATGAGCAGATAAATGTGGTCCATCTGTACAATGGACTATTAGTCGGTCTTTAAAGGAAGGATGATGGGACAGCTGCAGCAGCATGGATGGACCTGGAGGACATGACACTCACTGAAATAAACCAGTCACAACAGGACAACTACTGTATGATTCCGCTTCCATGAGGTACCTGGATTAGGCAGACTCCAGACGAAGGAAGTAGGATGTCGGTCCAGGGCTCGGGGGTGGAGGCAATGGGGAGTTGTTGTTTAATGGGCTCAGAGTTTCTGTTGCGAAAGATGGAAGGGTTCTGGAGGTGGATGGTGTGGATGGTCGCACAACAGTGTGAATGTGCTCAATGGCACTGAAGCGTCCACTTTAAAATGGTTAAGATGGTAAATTTATGTTACATGCATTTTACCACAGTTTTTTTAGAAGTTTTTTTTTATTATTATTAAAAAGTACTTTATTTGCAAAAACAGGCTGTGGGGCTTGGTTCGCTGCTTTGAAGGTTGGGACAGGGGTGGGGCTTGTAGCCGGTGTAGGAAACACAGTTCCAACCAGCGAGCTTGGTGAGAAATAGCTGAAGTGGGATTTGTATCCCAGCTGGTCAGTACGGAGAGAGAGAGAGCCTCCTGTGTGAGTTATAATAATTGTCAGTGCCATTCACGGGACATCTGCTACACTGCAGACGCAGGACTTCATGAAAGCCCAGTGTGGTTGGTGTTAACAGCCCATTTTACATAGGCGAAGACCAAGGCTCAGAGGGCAGAGTGACCTACTCAAAACCACTCAGCTCGTTAGTGGCAGGCGTGTGTCCTGAGCATTAGGTAGCAGTATGGGGTACTGTGTACCCTGATGCTGGGAATGACCCATGAATCCTTTGGAAGGCAGGCACTCTCCACTGCCAAGATGTGTCAGTAAAAACCCTCATGAGGGAATGTTGTTGTACGCTCTTGCTGTAAAGCGCCTTAAGCATTAAAGGTCTGAAACCTGGCAAAAAGGGACTTAGAAAATACTGTAATAATAATATAAGCCAGTCTGAAAAGGCTACTTACTGTATGATACCAACTATGTAATATCCTGGAAAAAGCGAAACTATGAAGACGGTAAAAGGATGAGTGGTGGCCAGGGGCTCAGCGGGAGGGAGGGATGAACAGTGGAGCGCAGAGGATGTATGATACTGTAATGGTGCATTCCCGTTGTTACACGTTTCTCCCAACCCACAGAACATCCACCAGGAGTGTGCCCTCCTGTAAACCATGGGCTTTGGGAGAAAATGACGTGTCAGTGTGGGTTCATCCAGTGTAGGCTCTGTGGCCCCTGGCGCAGGATGCTGATAATGGGGGAGGCAGGGGGCATATGGGAACCTCTATACTTTACGCTCCATTTTGCTGTGAACCTACAACCACTCTAACATTCAAGTCCCTTAAGGAAACAATAATAATAACAATAACGTGAGGGGGTTTGGAATGGGGTAGAGATGAAACGTGCAGAAGGTGATAATCATTGAAGCCCAGGGAAGGGGACATGAGTCCCTTATGGGGTCTACTATTGTATGGGCTGGAAATTTTCCTTAATACATTGTAAAAGCAAAATGATCTCAGGGATTTATTTGTACTATGCTGACCACGCTGGCTGAGCTTCCTAAGGAAGGCTGCGTGGTATGGGGACCGGTAGTGGGCTTGGTCTAAGCCTGCTCTGCCCTTCCGGGAACATGTGCTTCTCTGCCTCTTGGAGCCTTTTGTGTAAAATAGGAGGTCATTCATACCCCACAGGACTGTGTGCATTAAATGGCATAGTTTTTATGGAAGTGACGGAAGAAGTCACCGGGAATATACGAGGTGCTCAGGAAATGCTTACCAGCTAAGCGGCAGAGGTGAGGGGTGGCTGAGCCCAACTGGACTCACAGAGCTGGGTGGGGCCCGGCCACCATCAGGGGTTCTCGCCTTCAGCCCACCGTGGTTGCTCCTTAGCCACAGTCCTGTTTTGGTGGGACCCGGAGACAGCCCCGAGCGGTGGGACAGGTAGGTGGGAGCCACAGATGGCTGCTCGCCCGTGGAGCCCGCACAGCAGGGACCATGTGGCCTCAGGCCGGAGCGGCCACTCCCTGGAATCCTCTCTGCACCGCGGACTGAGCCTGCTTTGGCGGGGGCTGGCCAGCGCAGTGGTTCACAGCACTTTGGATTTTAGTTCCGAGTTTCACGGATGCTAAAGCCCGATTTGAAAAAGAAATCCGGCCATCTCGACAAAAAGAAACCATGGCAGTTGCATCTTTTGACTCTACTGCTCCTTTCCTGCTTTAAGTCACTGCTGTGGACTGGACCCCCATGTCTGCAGCCTTCCGCGGTCTGACCCCCGCCGACCCTTCAGGCCTCATTCCCAGGAGGCTGTCCTCACAGTGGTCTTCCCATTATCTCCCAAATCGCAAACGTGGGGGGAGGTCCCAGCCAGGCCCCGCTCCTGTGGATCACTCCACGCATCAGATCCTGGGTCTTGCTAGGAAGTCACCTCTTTGTGCGTGTGTGGTCTTCACTGCCCCCCACCCCCCCCACCCCCACCCCCGAGTCCCATGAGAGGAAGCTGCTGATCCTGTTTGGTCGTGGCCTTGACCAAAGCCTCTGCCGAGTGTGGGCTGTGCTCACAGACCAGTCAGCGGTGGTAACACCATTCTTCTCTCTCCATGCCGGCCGATTGAAGTGATGTTCTCCGCACCTGCTTATCACATCTCCCCAAGTCTCCGCTCCTTCCCAGGGTTCCTGAATTCTGCGGAAATTGTTTAAGGCCATTTTCCAGCTCCTAGTCCTTGTTCTGCAGGTACTCACTTTCAATTTGCCTTTCTTCCACTCATTTTGGGCAAAACATTTCGTTAAAAGATGAGGTTCCCCCCCAGATCATCTCTTGTCTTAATGCCAGAGGTATTTAAATGCCCTCATAGTGAACTGTACAATCTAATTATGTAACTTAAAGTACGTTTAGGGAAAGAATGAAATGCCCCACAGCTTCACCATCTGAGAAATAGGGTTTTGTATTCCACTGGAAGTTCAGTAGCTTTCTTGCTATTTTTTCCTGTGTCGTAATGAGGCACCTCATCTTCCAGTTTTATTGGCAGCAAACGCTGGGTAAGAGATGCTAGAAAAGCCCGAGGCTCCATCATGATAAAGTCATTTTAGCGACTGTAATTGTGCCAGGAACTTCTAATAGTTAAATTGGTTCCTGATTATATTCCACTTGCTAAGTTCCCTTCCATTCAATTAACACATAATTATTTAGGACTCTGCTACTTTTATTGTTCTGCACATACTGCTTTCCAATAGGCAGCTTACTGGGAAGGTGTCCGATTGGACCCACGCAGCATCCAAGTCCCTTTCCATGTAAGGACAGAGCCGTGATGTGGTCCCAAGGGCAAGGCCTGCAGGACTGTCCCGGTGAAATGCTTGTGGTTGAGGGACTTGGATCCCTGCAGGTGCCTACTGCCACTGAGCCTCGCTCCACATGCCCAGCCTGTCTCCTTTTTTTTTTTCTTTTTTTAAAGATTTTATTTCTTTATTTGAGACAGAGAGAGAGAGAGAGTGCAGGAGCAGAGGGAGAGGGAGAAGCAGGCTTCCTGCGGAGTAAGGAGCCGATGCGGGACTTGCTCCCAGGGCACTGGGATCATGACCTGAGCTGAAGGCAGACCCTTAACTGACTGAGCCACCCAGGCACCCCCAGCCTGTCTCCTAAAGATGTGTGCCCAAGTGTAGAACTCTACGGCAAGCCTTCTCCTTTCTACCAAATGCTACTTAACATTCTGTGAAGTGTCTGTGGAGGTCATCGTGTTAAAAATGACTTCGGACTACGTGGTGATATCTCTGTGTTACCTTTAATCTCAACGTAAAAAAAAGCAAGACCCTTACATCCTAAGTGCACAGTTCAGAGGGCTCACAGTTAGTACTTTGCTTTGCTGGTTGAAAATAGGAGAATCTCAAAAACTGGAGCCACTTTCTGGAGGTCCTATAGCTAAATGTTTACATGGACGTGAAGAAGATAGGTCAATAGATAGATGATTGACAGGTAGATGAGAGATGGTTGGAAAGACTTTCTGAAGGTCTGGTAGCTAAATGTTGACACGGATGTGAAAAGATAGGTAGATTGATTGATTGGATTGATTGATAGGGAAGGAAAAAGAGAGCTAGAGAGATAATGGATAGATGGTAGATAATGCATAGAAAGAAGTGGATCCAGACTGTAATTGGTTGTGTGTGGGGGTGTGTGGACAACAATCCATCATATATCTGACACCATTAGGAATTATAGTAGGTATTTTGTTTCTAGTGGGAGCTCACTGTGGTTAAGTATCCAGGTAGAAGAGAAGGAATTCAGGAAAACTTCCTATTTGTTTGTTTGTTTGTTTTGGTTGTATGAGGTTTGGGAATGAACTCTATCTGACACTGACCCCTAAATGATCAAAAATGGGGAACATCGTAACAGGATTGGCAAAGATGATGTCTCTGACTTCGGGGAGCCAGGAATCAGTTACCAAGAAGCATGAGATCAAGTCCTCTCCTTGCGGCCATTAAAAATAAAATTTGCAGTCATTTGTTTTGAATAATTTGAGAAAGTGCATCTAGACCTTATGGCTTTTTAAATCTTTTTGAGATGACATAGTTTGCCTGTAGGTCTGTCTACATTATTTATTTGTGTGTTTGGTTTCATCTTCCAAGATTTTAGGTTATAAATAAAGCCATTCAAAGGTTAAAAATGATTGAAAATAACTCTGTTAAATACGGGCTCACACTTTTTCTTAATCGTTTTGACCATGCGGGACCAGCATCCGTGAAAGCATTTCATTCTCACGCATTGGCTTTGTTTCTAGAAATTACTTAATCCTCCCGGCTGAGAATAGACGTAACTTGTTTGGCTCACAGAGTTATGAATCTTTTCCCCCCGAGTCCGTCACTTTTCTGGCAGAGTAGAAGTAGTGCGGGTCTGTACTGTTTCCCACCTTCCACTGCCCACAGGCTCTACCCCCTGCAGCATCTCACTCTCGTGCTTTTGGGAGCTGGGTCTGTGGGGAGCATTAGGCGTGACCTCTCTTCATTGTGTCCTGTGCTTATGTACAGTAATGTTGAATGGGGAGGGTGGATTCTCTCTCTGTATTAGGGCAGGCTCGGGGTTGGTTTGTTTGTTTACTTGTTTTTGTTTTGTTGTGTTTGCCTGGTACCAGGCCTGGACACGCCACTGGCCCTGAGAGATCTGTTAGTGCGGGGAGAGGCCAAAGGTTCCTTAGATCAGAACACTTCAGAATATTCATGGTGCCGAGGGGTCCTTTTAAATGCTTTGGGGGATCCTGATATGTAAACGACAAGGTTCCTGTCATCAGGAACAAGTTCCAGAGGTGGAGAGGAGAATGAGGGACCAGCTCTGGAGGTGGAGAGGAGAATGAGGGACCAGCTCTGGACACAGAGAGGAAAATGAGGGAACAATGCCCAACCATAAATGCCAAATGCCTAATGAGAAATTTGGTTAACAAGAAATTCAAAACAGCTGAACCCCACAGTGGACAACCTACTCAGAATGTAAGGACTCCACGGAGATCAGGGGCGACCAAATATTATAGCCTCTCTGTGCCCTCCGATTTGGGTCAGAGCCTGATCTTCTGGGCTACACATCCATCCATCCATCATCCATCCATCCATCATCCATCCATCCATCCATTCCAGTGACTGACAGCTAGGGGGCATAGGAAACTGTGCTGGATCCTGACTTAGCATTGCAGGCACATGAGTGAATAAGCAGACAGGATTATTTGGGAACAGTCTGGAGGGCTTCCCTGTCCCTGAGCCCAGCTCCAGCAGTCACCAGGGCCGCAGAGCCAGCCCATTCACACTGCCCTCCCTCTTGTTGCCTCTTGACAAAAAGGACTTGATCTTGAACTGTGTCAAACCTGCCTGCTCTCTTCATTTCAGACTGGGAAGGTGTCCTGCTGTCCAGTTGCTCAGCTTAGCTCACGATCTTTCCATATTCCTCTATGACTGAAAGCAGATTTTTAGGCAAAAGCTTTTGATGTGATTTTCTTATTTATTTTCTCTGGTTTGACATTTATTAAAAATAACCCATGAACTATAGCAGATAGTAGGTATTGTCATGTAAAAGTTAACCCCTGTTTGCTTCTTTTTCCTTAGTTAGAGCATTGAGTCATCCTCAGATGGTCTTGGCATTGCTCAGTTTTTAATCCCATCAAGTGTGGGCTCTTGGGTATATATAATTTATGTGTGTCCCGGCTGGTTCTGTAGAAGGTGTATGGGCCTGGGTGCACTGAGCTTGAGCAGCTCACCCTTGTTGATGGCACCAATGACGGTCTTCATTTGATCTTCCCTTTAGTTATCCGGCTACAATTCACATTCTGTGTTATTTGCTTTCTGTCCTTGCTTTTTAAAAAATTTATAGTGAATCTAAATTATAGAATCTCTCTCAGCCCCTTGCTTTCTCAGTTGTCAGTTCATTAAAAAGTTTTCATTTGGCTTTCATGTTATTTCAGCATGGCATATTTAAAAAAAAAAGTCATTTTGAGAAGTATCTTTATTTAACTGGCTGAAATTGTTCCAGAGCTTAATTAGAAGTAGCATATTGCAACTGTTTGGGTGCTGTCTTGAGGCAGAATGATTACCATGTAATAATAATGCATGTTCTAGTAAACTTGCCTTTATTGTCATAGAGGGCTGGAGGGAGGCTCTTCCTTCAAGCTCAGAAGGACCCTGAGGGGACCCTAGGCAAAAGCTGAGTTCTAAAACTGAAGGAAAAATCACGGGGTGGTCAGTAGCCCGGGGTTTTGTGCTGCGTGAGAGCTCCACCCTCTAATGACAGGGAGTGGTCTCGCTCTACTGACAATCGGGAGACTTTCTCTGGCTGCTGGGGTTAATGCAAGTACAGGTTCCCAGATGCTCTCTGAACACGGTTGCCAAGGGTCAGAGGGGCAAGGCAGACCATTTTCTCTTTAGGCTTGCATCTTGCACTTCTGAGGGCTAAACCTGGCACAGGAGACCCCAGCCCAGGCCTGGAGAGCTGATGAGGCTTGCAAGGTGTGCTGTAGATACAAGACATGTCCTAAATTGAGTGATTTTCATCCTGGTCCTGTATTTGTCAAGACTCCCTGTGTTCAGCTTTTCTCAATAAATCCCAAAATTCAGCCATAAGAGCTACTTTTCAAATTGAACTGGGCAGCTTATAGTTGTAATATCTGGCAACTCTCTGGCTGATGGACGCTGCTGCCCATTCTGTGCCCCTGGTATATGACAAGGCCAGGATCCCCGTGTCCCTCCACTGACAGTCACTTAAAACGCGGATGCCTCCTTTTTGGTTCTATTGGATGCCACCAGGGAAGAATTCAGATTCTGGCCACAGTTTTCGTCAGCAACTGAGATGGCACACTCCATCACAGGCCATTTGTCACACCCGTTTTGGCCCCGGATCCAACCATAGGTTCCTTAATGAGTTGCCGTCTGCAAACCCCCTTTCTTGGAGCTGTCTGAGTGTGTGAGAAGCTGCAGTGTTGGGCAGGAGGTGGGGACCAAGACCTCCTTAAAGCCCCAAGGAGGGAGCCCCTTTCTTCCTCCTCCCAGGCTTCCTGGCCCTCAGGGGCTCTGGGACAGTCAGAGGTGGGCGGCTTGTCCAGGCATGCACGGCTAAGAGACCATGCTTTCGGAGAGCCCTGGTTCCTGGGAAGTAACCTAGATTCTTCTTATACTCTTCTGGCTGCTTCCTGCTGTCTAAACAGGGGAAGTGTAATTAAGTTTATTATCTGTGACCCGATGCTAATTCTCCTTGCATCCTGCCTTTGTGCAGAGGGAGAAGGGTCACTTAAAGAGAAGTATCTGGACTGAGCTTTATTACCGTGAACAGTCTCAAGGGCAGTAAAACAAATCTGCAGGATGAACAAGCTGGTGGAAGGGTTAGTCCTCTGGAGTCATTTATAACCTCTCAAATTACATATCCCAACATAGAAAAGTTAAAGTCCAGGTATTGAAGGATGTGATATTTTGCTCTGGGTGCTTAAAAATTGTACATTATCAATGGATTAATGAATTAAAATTCCTGCTAACCTTCTTGTCAAATCACTTACACATCTACTGTAGCTTTTTTATTTGAACAAGTCATTGGTTACCAAAATCGACATTTCCAGCAGAGGATGAATGACACTGAAGTAAGCCATGCCTCCAGGGGCACCAAAGTCAGCCATACCTCCAGAATATGTCACCAGACCACGCCACTCCCGATAGATGGTGTATAACAGCATGTTTAAATGCTTACCCGTAAAAAGCCAGCTATAAGCAAAGGCCAGTTTAATAATGTTCCATGAAGACATGGTGACTTGGGAAGAGGATTTAATTAGCACCTTTTCCTTTTTTTTTTAAATTAGGATAAAGAAGATGTGGTCCATAGATACAATGGAATATTACTCAGCCATCAGAAAGGATGAATACCCAACTTTTACATCAACATGGATGGGACTGGAAGAGATTGTGCTAAGTGAAATAAGCCAAGCAGAGAAAGTCAATTATCATATGGTTTCACTTATTTGTGGAACATAAGGAACAGCGTGGAGGACATTAGGAGAAGGAAGGGAAAAATGAAGGAGGGGGAATCAGAGGGAGAGATGAACCATGAGAGACTATAGACTCTGAGGAACAAACTGAGGGTTCTAGAGGGGAGGGGGGTGGGGGGATGGGTTAGCCCGGTGATGGGTATTAAGGAGGGCACGTACTGCATGGAGCACTGGGTGTTATACGCAAACAATGAATCGTGGACCACCACATCAAAAACTAATGATGGACTGTATGGTGACTAACATAACATGATACAAAAAAGAGAAAAAAATTAGTTTTTTTTTTAGTGATACTTCTCATATGTTACTTTCAGATGCCGGTATTTTGGTCAGTTTCTTTTATTCTGCATGTGCTAATTTCCTTGGTTAATTTGGAGCACATCTGCATATAATTCTCTGGGCTTTTTATTGGCACAACCTCATAGCTTTTCACAGGACTTCGAGAGTTCACTTTCCAGACAGACTCGGGTTGTATCTAATTGAAATGCCAAACCTACAAAGGTGCCAGAGCCTAAGTGTGTAATTATGTAATTTTCTCTTGATCTTTCAGAGTCTTCCTGCGAGCGATTAATCAGTACGCAGACATGCTGAACAAAAAATTTCTGGATCAAGCCAACTTTGAGCTACAGGTAAGAGAAGACATGCCCTTTGTTGGGAAATCATGCTAAAACAAATCGCCGGTCGGAGCCAATATCTTAGATTTCTAATTCTCGAACTTAATTGGTTTCCCATGCAAGGTATGGAAATGGAATTCACAAGATGTACTACTGGAACCCAAGGATTGAAAATCATGCCTTTGGAGTATTTGCTCAATTTAGCAAGGAGAGAGGTGGAGCGGTTTCAGAGCAAACATGTGGAATCAGAGTGACAAATAGGGACTTAGCTGGGAGGCCACCCATATCTGCTCTAGCGGAAGAGACTGTCTCAGACCCAGACCGTCCAATGTTGGGAGGGAGGGATCCGCAGAGGCAGCCAGGGGGATTTGCACCCCTGAGCTCTGCTGGCTTTGAGAACTTGGTTCCCTGCTGGTGCCACCTGCAGTGGCCTTTACCAGGCACAGACCCTACCCCACATGGCTCTGGGTTGGGTCAGCTGATCTATCAGTTTGCGCCCTGTTTCTCCAGTGCTTGCAGAGAGAGGCAGGGGGTGTGTGTGATAACAATTGACGCTGCCTGGCATGATTTACCACACATCTGGTGTTTGTGGCTTTCAGTTTAATTGCACTCTGGGTGTATTTCTGCTAATAATGATTTTTTTTTTATTACTTAGTTTACCAAAGCTTCCTGGGCAGGACTGTTCACTGAGACAGAACCTATGCCATATTTCTTTTTTAATTTTTAAATGGTAAATGTCTGTTTTATCTGCACTATGGAATATAAGTGTATATTAATATATCAGGAACTGTAGATCTTAAAGTGTTACTATTTTTTACAGTTTTTAAGATTTTATCATGTTCTCTGCTTAATGCTTGTTTTCCCACAATCCTAAAACACAGGTATATTCTCGTTGTAAAATATTCATGCCCTGTAAATCAACACAGCAGGTGAAATATGAAAGACCCCTCCTCACCCTTGTCCCCTCTGCGGAGTGACTGAACTAATTGTGGGTGCTGCCTGATGCCTGCTTAAGCAAATTTATCCAGACCTGTGCATGCTTTCCTTTGGCTTTTAACCCAAACTGGATTATATCCTGTATATTTTTTCCTGTTCCGTCACATTTAGCAAGAGACATGTACCAACATTTGTGCAGGCCCTCCTGCACTGAGGAGGACCTCCGGGCTGTTGCAGTTTGTCCATGTTACAAGCAGTGCATCTCGGTGCTGCATTGCTGTAGACGGGCTCCTGGAAGCGTAACTGCCAGGCCGAGTAGTAAGAAAGTGCACGTGAATGGGCGTTGACAAATTATCCTCCGGTAGCAATTTGCAATCCCACCAACCTTCTTTGAGAGCAGCCACTGTCTAAAACCATCTCCAGGACCAATTTCTTTAAAATCGTTGTCTCTTATTTTTGTTGGAATTTCTCTGATTGCTGCTTAGGCTGAGAATACTTACTGGCTGTGTGATTTCTACTGTGAACCGTCTGATCATTTCCTGTACTCATTTTTCTATTGGGCTATTTGTCATACTTTTCTCTAAGTTGAAATTTGTAATATAGCCTGTTCATGGGTTTAGGCTTATCACACAGAAATTTTTAATTTTTCTGCAGTCAAATCTGTCATTTCTTCTATGCCTCTTGGGTTTTATGTTTTGCTTGGCAAATCCTTCTTTGCCTCAGTGTTATAAATGTAACTATTTTTTTTTTTAACGTAGTGAGTATGTGCTAATACCTTTATAATTCTGCCTTTTTTTTTTTTTAACTTCTTGATGATTAATCTAGCTGGAATTTTCCTATTTAGTGTTAGGGCTAAGAGTTTAAACTTAACTTTTTCCCATATCATTTCATGAATAGATTCGTCTTTCCCCATGATTTAAAACGCCACCATAGAAAACATAATTGCAAATGTATCAGTCCGTGTATCTGTTCTCCTTCCTGTGTTACGACCTTCTGGTTTTACACCTTGCTAGTAGAGCCAGAACTTCCTTATAGGGTGCCATTGCAAAAGCATCTTGGCTCTTCTTTTGTATTTCCTTTCCTTTTTTTTTTTTTTTTTTTAATTTTTTAGATTTTATTTGTTTATTTGACATAGAGAGAGCACAAGCAGGGGGAGTGGCAGGCAGAGGGAGAGGGAGAAGCAGGCTCCCCACTGAGCAAGAAGCCTGACCTGGGGCTCCATCCCAGGACCCTGAGATCATGACCTGAGCCGCAGGCAGATGCTTAACCCACTGAGCCACCCAGGCGCCCCTTTGTATTTCCTTCTCCATATGAAATGCAAGATCAGCTTGTTAACCTTACTTTTTTAAAATGCTGCATTTATTTTAATTGGGAATCCATTGAGTTTATAAATAAATGTAGGGGAAATGTTACAGAATTGGGGGGAATACTTTGCAGTATTTCTTTTTTTCCCATCCCATACAGGAATATTTAGGTCTTCTTTTTGTGTCCTTCATTAGAGTTTTCCATTTTATCCATCTGAGCCTCACCCAGTACTCACTGGGTAGATTGTCATGGATGTGAAGAGTAGCTGCTGTGAGTGTGGGGCTCCTTTTTCCCAGCATGTCCCGTATTGCTGCTCTTGTTCACTGTTTCATGAGGAAGGTCCCAAGGCTGCTTCCCTCATGCCCACATACCTCCACAGCCGTGTGCTCTTTGGGACAACATAGCACCTTGGCCCTTGCCAAGTGTGAAGTGCGTACGGATTGCTGTTCCACCCTGAAGCGCCCCCACCCTCCTACCCTCGGTGGCTGGCTTGGGTGCCATATGGTGGAGACAGCCTTCGGTGTGAGCTCCAGGGCTGCTCTGACCAGTCACGTTATGTTCTTACATCTTGTTCTTCACCGCACAATTCTGTCTACAGACGCCTCCTTCTCCCTGAACTCATCAACCCTGAGGGCTGCCTGCCACTTCCCCTTCTATGTCCTTGTGCTCCAGCCCAGGCTGCCTCCCAGTCCTGGCAATACAGCACAAAGGGCTCTTTACCTAACCCTCCCCCCTCCCACCTCCCAGTGTCGTAGTGTGTATTTCCTACAAAGAGGAACTTTCTCCTGCATAACTGCAGTAAAGTACCCAAACCAAGCTTAACAGAAGTACTACCATCTAGTTCTCAGACCCCGTTCAAGTTCAGACATCCCAGTACAGCTGTCATGGCTCAGCGCTAGACAGGTGGGGTGACTTGGCATACCTCAAATCTTGCATTGAGTACTATTTTTTGGCTTATATTTTTATGTTATTTTTTAAAGACTCTTTTTTTTAACATTTTATGTATTTAAAAGAGAGCGTGCATGAGAGAGCGAGCATGAGCAGGGGAAGGGCAGAGGGAGGGAGAGAGAGAGAGAGAGAGAGAGAGAGAGAGAAGCAGACTCTCCGCTGAGCAGGAAGCCCAACATGGGGTCAATCCCAGGACACCCGACTCGAGATCGTCCAGCTGCTTCACACATAACCCATGGCTTTGGGCGAGTCTTTGCACCGCATCTGAGATTCAGGGGCACAGCGCTTACCTGGGTAATCCTGCAGCGATCAAATGAGCTGCTGTGTTACTAAAGAAAGTGCCCAGTTCATGAAAAGTGTTAGGTAAATGGAAGAGCACACACTCTTACAACTCTGCTCTAAAATTCCCACTTCCTTCAGAGGTGACTAAAAATAAAGTCGCTACTGTTAACACCTTATTTTTACATAGCCTTTTGCAGCTATCTCATTTGATATAATAAATAGTATTCCTGTAAACGAGAAAACCAACACCCCCAGATTTCTTCTAAAGACTGTGGAAGGCCTTTTGAGCTTGGATGTGTGATGGGAACTCTGTCCAGGCTCTTTCCCTCCGGGAACAGGTGGAAGCCCCCCAGACTGTCCTCCGGTACACAAGCACGGTGGGTGTAGGAGTTATGTGTAAAGGCCAGGAGTATGTCCAAATCATTCCCATTGGTGATCCAAGAATTCTTCCTGCATTTGATGTTCTTGAGCTGGTCATAAACATTGACAGAACCAGAGGTATTAGTTCCGTGACTTTAGGAATCTATGCATATGATGTTTTTAATTAATTAATTAATTAATTTACTTACTTTAGTGGGGGAGGGGCAGAGGGAGAAGGAGAGGGAGAGAATCTCAAGCAGCCTCCCCGTGAGCATGGAGCCCAACGCAGGGCTCGATCTCGGGATGCTGAGATCACGACCTGAGCCCTGACCAAGAGTTGGACGCTCAACCCACTGAGCTGCCCAGGCACCTCCGTAATGACATTTTTATAACGGCGCATCTAGGTTACCGTGTTTAAGTAGACAGCTTCCACGGTGCAGAAATTTATAACAAAGTCATTGCATAGTAAATTGTCTGTTAAGCGCATATCATCTGTAAGTCTTTGAAATATAAAATGTTTGATGTTTTTACAACTCTTTTCCTTAGTTATCTAGTGTTTATGTACATTTTGGTATCTGAAAAAGTCGTAAATTATAGAAATTACATACTATTAAAGAAGGGGTTCCATGATGCACTAGTAACAGGAGCCAACACTCTCGTGTCCTTTCCGCATGCTTGGCACCCCCCAGAAGCCTCTGCCCATATTCACTCCTGTGATCCTCTGACAAGCCCCAGGAGACAGGCACTATAAGACTCCCCCTTTACCTCTCAGGAAACCGAGGCACCAGGAGGTTAGATCGGTTGCCCGAGGAAGTGGCAGAGGTAGAATTTGAGCACGTGCACTGTGACCTTGGCACCCACCCCAGCCCTGAGCCACACCGTGGCTGGCTGGCTAGCCACATGCATAGAGTGCGTGTGGATTTCTGAACATTTCAGAAGTGTGTGGGGGGCAAATGAGGAATGCCTCAGAGCATTTTGAGCCCCACTGTTAAGCTGTTCAGCACCTCAGCATCTCCCCTTTTTTGGTTTTCAGCTTTGGAACAACTACTTCCACCTGGCTGTCGCTTTCCTCACTCAGGAGTCCTTGCAACTGGAGAATTTTTCAAGCGCGAAGAGAGCCAAAATCCTTAACAAGTAAGTCTGCATCCAGTCCCAAAATCATGGGCAGGAGCCTGCAATTCTTAGCATCATTTCTGCATAGTCTCTAAGCCAACTTGGTATGCAAATTGAGATGTGATAATCATGGTGTCATGAAAGGTCGGTTTCAAATCCCGAATCTGGTGTTGCCTTTTCTAACCCATGAATCAAGATCTAAAACTGCCGGGTTCATTCTGGTGAGTTCCGAGTCCGTGTAATTCACCACCATTAGCACCACACAGAATGGGAGTTTCAGGAGGATAATTGCTTCTGCTCTGCACCATTCTGATGTCTTTTCACATGTGCTTTTCTTTATCATCTACTTGTGCAGTGCTCCTTCGAGAAAGGAAGCATCTCGTGCAAGCTGTTGGCACAGTTGGGATTGTTGAAGAACTCCTTTAGAGTGAGAGCTGCCCGGGGTTTCCTCCTTTATGAGAGGCCACCCGTGTCGTGCTCTAGGTGGGAGATCCGAAGGGCTGGACTAGTCCTTGGATGATCCTAACAAACCTCTCGGAAGCCCCGTGTCCCTGCCCAGGTCCTTCAGCTCTGAGTCCTGCATGACTCCTGGCCCAGGACAAAGAAAAAAAAGATCCCTTGCATGCTTTCTTTCCACACTTTAGGTGCTCCGGAGGGTCTTGCGGCCTCTCTTTCTGCCTTGGTTTCCCTGACTTCTCTCTTCTCTGAGCGCCCCTTTTATAAAGACTTTAAAGATTTTATTTATTTATTTGACAGAGAGAGACACAGTGAGAGAGGGAACACGAGCAGGGGGAGTGGGAGAGAGAGAAGCAGACTCCCCGCTGAGCGGGGTGCCCGATGCAGGGCTCGATCCCAGGATCCTCAGATCCTGACCTGAGCCGAAGGCAGACGCTTAATGACTGAGCCACCCAGGCGCCCCTGTAAAGACTTTAGAGAAGAGTTCTCTTATTGCTCCCACATCGCCATGTCACCGGTCCCTGTGTGTCATTTCATAATTCCTCTGCTTTACGTTGACGTTTCCAAGGCTTTGCCCCTCCCTGACGTTAGCGACTCCAGAGGGCGTCTCAGAAGGTGACAAAAGCACTGCTCAGTGCCCCTCATGTTTTGTGAGTGCGCCTCTCACTTGCCACATCAAAGCATGTCATCCCTGCAGAGTAAGAATTGTGTCGGCAAATATTTATCGAACACGTATGCCAGTGACTTTCTAAGCACTCTGAGTGCATTTTTCATATATGGTCATTAAAACCAAAACAGAAACTGTTCATTGGGTTTCCTTCTCACCCTGACTTTCCAGAAGAGGAAGGTGAAACATGTTCTAAACAAGTCACATGGCCCGTGCCACACACCCGGTAATTCTAACCCAGGCAGTTCAGACCCCGAGATGTTCACCCGTGCTGCTCTTAGAACCTTAAATCCTTCCATTGTCCTGTCTACCTCAAGGTCAGCTTCCATCCGGTCATATTCCTTCACGCCTCCTCAGTTGGGTGGCTCCAGTGGGTTGGCCATGGATGCAGACAACTGTCCATTGTTCAGAAAAGGGGAATGCACCAGAAGGCTCAGGCCAAGCGGGTGCCCGCCGATGACTGCTGGGAAGGCAGAGCTGGCCTTCGCACAGCCCACGTGGGGTCTGACTGCCAGCCCCGGCTCAAGAGACAGACACCAGGTGGCACCTTCTGGGGACTGGCTCCATCGGGAAGCTTCCGCTTTGCCAAATTTACATCTTCTCAGGGCTCACATGAAGTGAGGGGTGGCGACTGGTGGTGGTTGCTGTCCTTCTTGATTCAATGCACTCATGGTGGAAATTTCCATAGTAGAAGCAGAAATAACTGGCACACTCTGAGCACCGTACAACTTTCTCACAGCCAGCCCCAGACACCTGGGACACCTTGTTATCCAGTCCCGTGGAAGGACAGCTGGGCCATAGCAGGTGGATTCAATAACCTACGTGTGCGCAGGGGTCACTGCGGGGGAATCCAGACCCAGCTCCAGCCGACAGCACAGCCCATTCTCTGCCAAGCGCACAGCACGGCCAACTCTTCAAGATGCCTGCAGGGCAAGAGAATTTAAACCAGAAATCTGTCTTAAAAGAGCTGTCATCTCTGTGAGGTTTTTAGAGTAAAACCATTGATTCTGAGCATTCTCCAGGCCAGGGCCGGGTGGCTCTGCACTGGACCTTCTTTTGTCATGTGAATGTTAACAGTCTAAGCGAAAGCCACGTCGATACATGCATTAACCACAGAGGGCCTTGACCGCCAAAGAAAACGTTTGCTTCCCACATAACCATGTGCTTTCAGAGGCTCCAAAGCCAAGGAAAATGTAACACGGCCAGCTAGTGTCTCCCCTTCCGGAGCCGCAGGTCTTCTGCATTGAGCTCTGAGTCTTCTCTTCCTCACAACCGTGGCAATAAGAGACTCCAGATTTTCCCTTTGAAATTTTCTCATGGATTCCCCAAGGGGGAAAAAAAAAAACATCCTAAGTGTTTTAGAAGTTGTCCTTGCAAGACTCTGGCAGGACGGCCTCAGCTCCTGTGCAGCCTGAGGGGCCCTCTCCCAGGGACCTAGGCTCAGTGTGTGGCCATGACAGGCCACCAGGGAGAAGTGTTCTCTGTGTCTGAGACCAGCGCTTGTGGCCCAGGAGGCCGTGTGGCTAGGATGCGTGGCAGGTTCAACAATACAATGCAACAGGATGTGCTTGTATTCGTCATGCCTCTGTCTCTACCTCAAACACTTTGTAATCAGTGTGCCGTTTTATTTCTAAATACCAAAATCTATATAAGACATATTTGAGGTCATCCTACCAAAATGCTTAAGTTTTCCCAGTGCCTAGAAAGGTTTTAATCTGCTTAAAATTGTGCTAGTGAAAAGGGCTTGAGTGCCTGCTCTGTGCTCAGGGTCTTGGTGCTCGGGACGCAGAGGTGAGAAGTTCACGGTCTCAGGCAGGTAGGTGTGCGACAGTAACAGCGATCGCCTGAGGTGTCACTGCTCACCGGGTGCCTTGGCAGCCTGCAGATGGACGTTCGCGAGTGAACGCAAGGAGCCCCAAGGCCTCTGGTGGGAGGGGCTTCCAGGCTGGGTGGGGAAGGAGCAGGGAGGTTACCAGGTTGGCTAACTGAGCCACGGTCAACAGACCACCAATCCCCAAAGGGGACATCAAGTCCCAGAGGGCATGGCCTGCTCCTTGAGCAGAGAGATGCTCTGGATTGTTGAAGCGTGAGTGAGTGGCTAGACCCTAAGGGCTTGGCGTGGGCAGAGCGGGAGGCCCAGTGATCTGGGAATTGACCCCATGGGTCTCAGCAAAGGGCTGGGTGCTGACGCAGAGCACAGCGGAGGATAATTCACTTGGTTGTCTTTTTCTTGATGGAAAGCCTGCAGGCTCTGAAAGCAGAGCCATGCCACACCCATTGCGGAGCCTCTGGCTGCCTCCCTTTGGGCCCGTGTACTGCTCTAGGGTTCCTGAAGCCAACCAAATGCATCTGTGTGAGGGCTTCACTGAGGAACCCCCTTCCCCCACACCCTTCACACCACTGCCTACCCTTCTCTTCCTCTCTGCCAAGCCCACAGCAGCACCTGTCTGCCTGGCTGACAGCACGGTGGCCCCAGACAATAGAAAATCCCAGTGTCAGAAGATCTGCCTGTTCATTCCCTCTTGTGAAGCTCCCCATCCTCCTGATGACCTGGGTTGGGGAGATAATTAGGATATTCATCCCAGAGACTTTGCCCAAAGTGCATGGGAGTAACGTAAAATAATGGGCCATACCGTGCAGAGAACTGATTATGTCAAACCCAAATTGAGTATAAGATTGTCCAATGAACCACAAAATAAATAACCACCAGGAATCAAAGTCTATAATAAGAAAATATATCTGACTCAGCCTTCAGACATCCTTGGTGCTAGGACTCCCACCCAGCAAAGGACGGAGGTGTCACTGGCATTTGAAAACTGACCTTCACTTCTCCCCGCCCCACCCCCCCACCCCCACCCCCAGCCTTTGACGTTACGGGGACTCAGGAAATACGAGTCAGGTATAAAAATGTTGGCTTTTCATTAGCAGCCAGCTTGACCGTGTTAGTATGCAGGACATGTGTGTCCTAGTGTGGGACAGTGTGACCCATGACTGCAAACAGGCTTCTGTGTTCAGGACCAGACTCAGTCCTGGAAGAGAAAGGGGGTTCAGGCACTGGGCGTCCGGCATATCCAAGCATAAAAGGCTCACTTAAAATTTTCAGCCCGAGAATCAAGTTTAAGCGCCAACCCCAGGTTAGTGCATTTGAACCTATGTGCAGAGACCACCCTCCGTGCAGACCCTCTCCTCAGTTGGTCGCCACGCTCTTTCTCATCTTTATTTACCTATTTATATGTATTTTTTTTGTGTGTAGAATTCACACCTTCTGAGAGGACAGGTTTCACAACCAGGTCGAAATTCCACATAAACAGAGATCTCCATCTTTCCGAGTGCAGGGTTCTGGGGTTTTCGTGCATTAAGTCAAACTGAAGACATTGCTTTTAGGGAAACTGAAAGAAACAAAGCTGCCACAAGCCCCGCTTTGCAGCGTGGGATGATCTGAAGCTGGGACTGTGTGGACCCCAGATTATGACAAGAAGTCGTTTAGAAAAAAGTAGAGCTTGTGTTTATGCTTATTGCTTAAGACACTCCAATTATTCAGAGTAAGTTCACTCTAAACCCAGAATTAGCAGGGATCCCAGGGAGACAGATTTAGCAAACGGTGACCCACGGCAAGTCGCTCCTGGCAAAGCTAAGTGTCCTGTGTGCCCGAGCGACTCTGTGTCCCGTCCCCCGCAGTAAACCTGGGGCAGCGCAGGACGCCATGACACATCCAAGCCCTGCGTGTGGTAAACTTTATTCCCGGGGTCACAGATGGGATGCCACCTCCTGTCACCTCCCCCAGGGACTTGCCATTAAACGAAACGTGTCTCACTTCACGCATCAAGTCCCTGCAACGGCCTCTGCGTCGGCCCGCATCCCTCAACCTCCACCCACTCCCCCCACGGTCTCCCTCTTTCCTTTGTTCCCAGAACCCCACGGAGGTTTCCCTCCCCCTCTTTGGCCTCTCTGTGCCCTTGTCAGGCTCATAGTCCTCTCCCAGACCTTTCGGTGGGGGCGCTCCTCATGCCCTGGGCTTGGGTCTTCTCATTCCACCCTCCCTCGGTCAGACGGCGTGTTTGAGCTCTGCATCTCACCCCTTCCTTGGGTCACGATGGCAGCTTAGTGGCTGTTTGTATTTGTTTCCTACAATCATCTGCCCTCACAGTTAACACACCCTGGGTGGCTAAAAACTACAGGTATTTGTTGTCTCACAGTTCAGGGGGCCAGGAATCCAAATCAAGGTGTGGGCCGAGGTGGTTCCTTCTGCAGACTCAGAGGGAGAACGTGTTCTGTGCCTCCCTCGGCCGGTGGTTGTCCCCAGGCCTTGGCGCTCCTGGTTTCTTCTGTCTGCGCCCCTCCACGCTCTTCCTTATGGCCTCATGGGGCCTTCTTTCCCATGTCTCCAAATCTTCCTCCCCTTGTAAGGACACCAGTCCTTGGACTCAACTCCCCTCCAACCGCTGCAGTCCAGTATGACATCATCTTAACCTGGTGACACCTGCAGAGACCCCCTTTTCCAGATAGGGTCACCTTCGCAGGTCCCGGGGCTTAGGACTTGAACGTGTTATTGTGGAGGACACAATTCAACCCACAACAGTCATGTCCAACATGCTTTTTTTTTCTTTTTTTCCCCAGTGAAATAGAATATAAGAAAGCATCAGAATTTACTGACGGTAGTGAGGTTAAGTGTTATTTCATAAAGCAGTTGTACACAGCTATTTATATGTGTGCTGGTTACTAAAGTAAAATGTATTTCTTATTTCAAAAGCATTTTGAAACTTAAACTTTAAAAAGCTGCCTCTGTGGCCTTTGTTCACACTGCATCCCCCTTGGTCTCTTAAGGGGAAGGAGCGGGTTCTCTGTCCTCCAGCCCCATGTCCTCTTTTGGTCCATATCCTTACCTACCCACTCCCTGCCTCGGGGCCTTTGCACCTGCTGGTCCATCTGCCTGGAACGCTCTTCCTTCCCTTCGGCCTGGATTACGTCTTTCCTTCTTCAAATCTGAGGGTAAGTTGTTGTCCCAGAGAATTGCCATGGCCAGCCTAGGCCCACGGTTCAACTCTCACTCCTCTGTTTTTCCTAAAGGGCCATGATCGCAACCTTCATAGAACTGTTGTATGTACATATGTGTGTTGATCTAGTGTGATTATTTGTTTAATGTCCATCTCTGCTCCCATGCTAATAGCCCCCCAAGGTCTGTGGACTTTGTTCTCCATGTTATGTTAATGTTCCCATATTAGCTCTGAGCCTGGCCTCTAGTGAGTATTCAGTAATTAATGAATCAGTGAGTAATGTTCCCCGAACGAATCAATGTAAATGACCATCATAACCATGAGGGGGTTGCTGCGATGAGGCCTAGTGTGAGCTTTAAAGGAAGCACCTAGCCTGGCTTAAGTGCTCACTAGGACATACGAGGACATCATCTCTCTCATTCTCAAAAACTCCTGGGAGATGAACATCATACGTCATTATCCCAGTGCTATCTATGAGGAGACTGAGGGTCAGAGTGGCCAGGTAACTTGCCCACAGTGCTTAGGTTTGGGCTCAGGTCAAGCCTTATCCCTAAGCCTGGACTGTCTGTGGTGGACATGGGTTTTCTGCTTCTTGGGTGAAGATTCACGAAACCAGGTGCTGAGATAAGGCCCTGGAGACCTGATTCATGCTATTTTAGCTCAGAGTTACAGACCTGGATGTGGGATCCTGTATTCACTCGGGCTGGGGGAAGCTTGCTTCCTTGAGGCCCCCTTGGGCCCCATTTTGCAGGTGCTCTCTGACTTGTAGGTGGGCACGGTGGGCGGGTGTGATGGGAAACACCAGGTGACTCCAGCTCCCTGCTGCTGTGGCTTTGTGGGGTCAGGCACGGCGGTTCGCCACCGGGACTCTCTGCGTCCTCAGTGGAAGGAGGACCACGACAGCTTCCCTCTGCTCACCTGGTGGTCTTGTTGCCAGAGTCAGATGAGACCAGTGCCCTTTGAGAGATGTGACACAGCACTGTGCCATGCCGTCGGGGAGATCCGGACTTGCCAGGCCCGGAGATGTGTGCCGTAGGGCAGAGCATGGGCCTTGGGGTCTGAAGACTTGGGTTCTCTTTCTTCTCTCCTTGCCTATGACTTGGCCGAGTCCTTTGGCTTCTCCCTCTAGGACCGGTTCTGTTCCCTCAAGTGTAAGTTGTGAGAGTTGAACTTAGCTCTGCTGCGTAAGGCTGCCACCAGCCCTGGGAGCCTGTGACCAGGTAACGGGCATGAGCCCCGACACTCTCCATCACTGCTGCCCTCTCCTCCCCAGGAAGAAGGTATGAACAGTTCGGGAATCCCTCTTGAGTTCTGGTGGTAGCTGTAACCTTATTGGGGGATTACGCTGAGATGTGTAGAGATTCAGCAGAGCTGCTTGTCCTGTTAAAACTAAAGATCAGTCTCGCTGCCAGAGAGTCAGTCTTGCCCCTCACCTTCTAGCTCCTTGCTCCCCTTGTTGTTACCTTTGTTCTGGCCCTAAGCACCTTTGACTTATTTGGGTATGAAAATGGCATCTTTGGCCCCTTGCTACAACAGGCCTGACTCTAGTGAGGGATGTGCTCTCGGATCTTCGCTGAGAACCCTGTCCTCAGATACTGTGAAGACATGTCATTTTCCACATCTGGGGCAGGATGGCGTAACTAGAAAACGCGAATCCGACACCCGTGAGCATCGCACCCTCTGTCAGCACCGTAAGGAAAGGGGCCGTCCAGGGAGAGGCAGGAGTGTTGGAGGCTCCCTGTCCACATGGGCCTGCTGGCATCCAGGTGTCAACCCCAGCTCTGGAGAAATGGCAAATCACTGCAGGTCAGCAGACGTTGTGTCACTCCGGCATGACCCAAACCGCCTAGCATTGTAGCCATTTTTCTTTTGTGAGAGAGATTCTTCCAGGATGAGAAGGAATCGCTTGGCTATTGGAAGACTATTTAAAGCTTGAGTTCGTCGGTCAGTGGCAGGCCAGCTGCTGTGACCAGCTCGCCCCACCTCCACGGGGTGGGGCTCTGGCCGGCTCTGTGTGCCGAGATCTGAACGCGTACTGGCAGGCCCTGGGGGGTCCTGCCTGTGATGCGGAGCTCCCTGGCTCACCAGATGCCCAGTCTCCTGAGAGACGACTCGTCCACCTGCACAGCGAGCACGAGCACTAGGTCTGAGCGTGGCTGTACGCTCTGCGGTGCTTTTCCCCGGGGGATGCCGGGAGGAGGCCTGCCGTATCCTCTCCCGGTCTGGGCTGCTGGGAGCCCTCTGTTCATGTGTGCAGGAGCAAAATGGGAATTGGGAAACAGGATCAACAAGCCCAGGAAGGGTGCACGACTAAAGAGGGCTTCGATGATCGGGACCGTGGGCGATGTGGGGTGCCACTTAAGACATTGGGGGATGCTCTTCTCTCACCCACGGGCTTGGTCCAGTAGCTTTGCCGACAGTGGACAGGCCTCTCCTCACTGTGGCACTGGTGATGGGTGCGTTCCCTGGCCGAAATCCCCCCTCTCTCACTCACCGAATTGACCCACATCAGCACTCACCTGGTTGTCAGGCTGGGCTGGAAGGTAACTCGTTTACCCCCGAGGACAAGCTTGTCCTCACAGGAAGGGGCTGACGCTCCCAGGTCAGTTGCTCTGTCTGTACACAGGGCCGTGGGTCCATGGAGGTGCAGCGGCCGCGGGGTGACCTCTGTGACAGGGTTGCCAGGCCGGTTTCCCTGGTGGAGAGCATGTTGGTCTGCAGCCCTCTCCTGCTGAAAGTGACAGACGGGTGCTTAGGGCCCTAGAGACTTTTATAAGGTGGCAGCCAGCTATGGTTGTTGGTTTACCAGGAGGCTCTTTGCCTTGAGAGCCACAACCAGGTCATCTGTAAACAGCTTCCCTTTCCACATCAGCTGACGTGAGGGCGAACAGAGCAGCTTGATGACCCAGCTGCTAAACTGTAATCCTGTACGATAATTGTGCAAATTATTATTTTTAATATAATCAGTTTTTTTCCTTAGGCAATAAAGGAAAAAGTTAAATTGCTCACAAACTAATAAACGTTTATCTTCTGAAGCATCAAATTCTGTTTACTCATGAAACACCTCCTCTGCTGAACCTGTGGGAGGAAAATTAACATTTATTTTCCCCGATAAACAAAAACAGGGGAATATTTGTTGACATCTTTTGGTGCAGAGCCCTTCCTTACATTGAAAATGCTAAAGAAGGATGGGAGGTATTTGAAAGAGGCCCTCCCAGCCCTGATTGCCCACTCCAGGGTTAATTTTAACATGTGAAAGCTGCTTTTGTGAGCAGGGTTGGAGGATGTCATTTGGTGTCTCCGATGCTAAGAGCACACTCTGAAAACGAGCTCCCCCTCAGGCCAGGGAGCCAGGGCCTCCTTCTCTTGCCATTAGAGACTGAAGAAGGAAAAGAAGGAAAATACCGCCCTTACTTTCTGCCACCTTGCTCATGTTCCCACGGGGTGGGGGTGGGGGGGGTGGGAAGAGCGTTACATAATCTGGGGTGATGGGGTGATGGGTAGGTGAGGCTCCCGCTGCTGGATTCTTCCTCCTTCAGTTCTCTTTGGTGGCTAGAGAAGCTTTGATACTCTCTTTGTTTGTCTCCGGGCTGGGAGACTTTCATTGCATTTAAAAATAATCTAAGTCTGATTTCCAAATGCTCAAAAGAGTGACTTAGCATTTCCCCTGTCCTCGGTTCTCAGGTATGGAGATATGAGGAGGCAGATTGGCTTCGAAATCAGAGACATGTGGTACAACCTTGGTGAGTAGCGGGGATTTCCGGGGAATCGTGGTGACTGTCATGAAACTGTGGTGGGTGATGACATTGGCCCTGGCTGTCAGTGCTGGGGCGTCTTGGAAATCTGAATTGCTTCTCTTCCTCAGAGAGCGATTGCTACCTTTGCAGTAGTTGTTTTCTGTAAATAAGAGGTAGGAAGAAAATCCGATCGGTGGGGCAAATAGAAAAATCAGTAGAGTGCCCCCTTATGTCAGGTGAACACAACTCTGCCTTGAAATTTCATTGCTTCCGGGCATCACTAACATTCCCCCAGCTTCTCAGGCATCAAACCAGGTAGTTCATCCCACTGTCACAAGGCTCACTGCTTCTTGTCTTCAGCTTAACACAGTCTACCCTCAAAGGGTTTTTTTTTGCCTACTCAAAACTGGGCCCTGTATATAGGTACACTGCCAGTGGGTGGTGGTAGTAGAACATGCTTGCACGCTGAAAATACACTAGGGGCTTCATGTGTGAAGATGAGAAATTAACATAGGTGCTTGCCGTTACAAACTTCCCTCTTACTACTGCTTTTCTTGCATCTCAAACATTTTGGTAGTTATTTTGTTTTCATTTTCATTTGTCTCAATATATTTTCTGATTTCCCACTTGATGTCTTTGACCCATGAGCAGGCTTTATAATTTCCTCTATTTGTGAATTTCCCAGTTTTCCTTCCGTTTTTGATTTCTGATTTCATTCCATTGTTGTTGGAAAAGATACTTGGTATGATTTCAGTCTCCTTAAATTTGTTAAGAATTGTTTCATGACCTAAGATGTGACATATCTGAGGGACGCTCCTGTGCTCTTGAGAAGAACGTGATTCTGTTGCTGCTGAGTGAAATGTTCTGTGTATCTGTTCGGTCCATTTGGTCTATAATATTGCCTTGATCAGTAAATATAAACAACCTAACTTTACACCGCCAGGAACTAGAAGGAGCACAAAGCCTTAAGCCAGCAGAGGGAAGGAAATAATAAAGATTAGAACAGAAATAAATGAAATCGAGAATGAAAAAAACAATAGAAAAATTCAACACAACTGGAGTTGGTTTTTTGAAAAGATAAAAAAAAATTGACCAGCCTTTAGCTAGATTAACTAGGAACAGAGGAGACGTAGGTAAATAAAATCAGAAATGGAAGCAGAGCCATTACAACTGATAACATAGAAATAAAAAGGATCAAAAGAGGCTATTATGAATAATTATATGTCAACCAACCTTGAAGAGATGGACAAAGTCCTAGAAACATGCAGCCTACCAAGGCTGGATTATGAAGATACAGAAAATCTGAACAGACAGATGGTAAGCAATTAGCAATCGAGAACTTCCCAACAAAGAAAAGCCCAGGACCAGATAGCTTCATTGATGAATTCTACCCAACATTTAAAGAATTAATGCCAGTCCTTCTCAGACTCTTCCAAAACATTAAAGAGAAGGGAACACTTCCAAACTCATTTTATGAGGCAAGCTTTACCATGATACCAAAGCCAGATAAAGCACTACAAGAAAAGAAAACTATAGGCCACTGTCTCTGATGAACGTAGATGTAAAAATCTGCAAGAAAACACTAGCAAACTAAATTCAGCAGCACGTCAATGGGATCATACCCCATGGTCAAGTGGGATTTATCCCTGGGATACAAGGAGGGTCGCACATACACAAGTTAACAAAGGTGATACACTCCGTTAACAGATTGAAGTATAAAAGTCACATGATTATATCAATAGATACAGAAAAAGCATTTGATGAAATTTTAGTACCCTTTCATGTTAGAAACTCAACAAATTAGGTATAGAAAGAACGTACCTTAATGTAATAAGGGCCGCATAGGACAAACCCACAGCTACGACGTTCAGGGGTGAGGAACCGAAAGCTTCTCCTCTCAGATCTGGAACACGAGGGGTCCCACTCTCTCACTCCTCTTCAGCATAGTACTGGAAGTCTCAGCCGTAGCAATTAGGCAAGAAAAAGCAATAAAAGCCATTGAGACCACAAAGGAAGAAGTGAAATTATGTTTGCAGAAAACTCTAAAGACTTCATCAAAAATGCTATTAGGACTAATAGATTAAGAAAACTTGCAGGATACAGAATGAACGTGGAAAAACCAGTTGCATTTCTATACACTTAACAACTATCTGAGAAGGAAATTAAGAAAATAATCCCGTTCACAATAGCATCAAAGTGAATAAACTACTTAAAAGTAAACTTAAAACAAGGAGGTGAAAGACCTGAACAGTGAAAGGTACAAAGAGTCTATGACAGAAATGAAGGAAGAAACAAATATATATAAAGGCATCTCATCTTTGTAGAGTAGAAGACTTGATAGTGTTAAAATGTCCATATTACCCAAAGCAGTCTGTAGGTTCAATGCTAACTCCATCAAATGCCATCCAATGGCATTTTCACAGACATTGAAAAAATGATTCTAAAATTCACATGGAACCACAAAAGACCCTAAGTCACCACAGCAGTCCTGACAAAGAACAAAAGTGGAGGCATCATACTTCCTGACTTCAAAATATATTACAAATCTACAGGAATCAAAACACTATAGTACCGACATAAAGGCAGACGTAGAGATCAATGGAACAGGATAGAGAGCTCAGAAATAAACCTGCACATATACAGCCACCTGATCTTCGACAAGAGAGCCAGGAACATACAATGGGGAAAGGATCACCACTTTAATAAATGTTGTGAATACTGGATATCCAGATGCAAAAGAATGTAACTGGACCCTTGTCTTAACATCATACCCCCAAACCAACTCAACTAAAGACTTAAACATAAGACCCCCCAAACTGTAGAACTCTGAAAGAAACCACAGGAGGAAACCTTCTTGGTACTGGTCTTGGCAATGATTTCTTGGAAAGGACAGCAGAAGCATAGGCAACAAAAGCAAACATAGACAAGTAGGACTCCATCAAACTAAAAAGCGCCTGCACAGTAAAGGAAACAACAAAATGAAAGACACCCCGTGGAATGGGGGAAAACATTTGCAAACCATATATCTGCTAAAGGGTTAATTCACAAAATATATAAGGAAATCCTACAACTCAATAGCAAAAAACCCCACCAATTAAAAGATGGGCAAAGGACTTGTCTTGACATTTCTCCAAGGAAGAAATGGCCAATAGGTTTATGAAAAGATAAGCAACATCACTGACCATCAGGGAAGTGCAAATCAAAACCACGGTGAGATGTCCCCTCACACCTGTTAGGATGGTTATTATGAAAAAAGTAAGAGATAAGTGTCAGCCAGCGGTACAGAAGTTTGAACACTTGCACGGGGTCGCTGAGAATGTGGGAAACAGCATGGAGGTTTCTCAAAAAGTTAAAAATAGAACTCCCATATGATCCAGCTATCTCCCTTCTGGGTGTACATCCAAAAGAATTGAAATCAGGATCTTGATGAGGTGTTTGTACACCCAGTTCCTGGCAGCATTATTTATAATAGCCAAGAAATGGAAACAACCTAAATGCCCATTGATGGATGGATGGATATAGAAAATGTGGTATATGTGTATTCATTGGAATATTATTCAGCTTTACTTTTTTAGTAAAAAGGAAATCTTGCCAAATGCAAAAACATTCCACTCGCATGAAGTTTCTAAAGAGTCATAGTCTTAGAAGCCGAGAGTAGAACGGTGGTTGCCAGGGGTAGGGGTGAATGGGCGGGAGAAGGGAATGGAGAGGTATTGGTCAAAGGGTACGGACTTTCAGTTATGCAAGATGGGTAAGTCTAGAGATCTGCTGTAGAACATAACACCCAAAGTTAACAATACTGTGTCCTACATTTAAAAATTTGTTAAGAGGGTAGATCTCATCTTAAGTGTTCTTATGACAATAAACACTAAAGAGGAAAAATAATATAATTAATAAAAAAATTTTTTTAAGATTTTTTAAATTTACTTATTTGAGAGAGAGAGAGAGAGTGAACGAGAGCATGAGCAGGGGGGAGGGTCAGAGAGAGAGGGAAAAACAGGCTCCCTGCCCAGGGGGCAGGGATGCGGGACTCGGTCCCAGGACCCCAGGATCGTGACCTGAGCCGAAGGCAGGTGCTCAACCAACTGAGCCACCCAGGCGCCCCAATAAAATTTTATTAATTAAAATAACATGGAATTCTCTATTAAAATGTTAGTCACTATGCCATGTAATTCTGTTAGGTAAGCTCCTTAAAGGAATAAAGAACTGATAATTGGGCATCCTGTTACCATCTTGAATGGGTCCTCGATGAACCCGCCTCTCTCCTGGCACCTGTTCTCCACTGTCAGCTTGCTTTGTGCTGAGACGTTCAGGCACCTTTCTTCAGCCTCATGGAGGGTCCTGTGCAAGACTTCTGTGGCATTTCCTCCCTGAGCCTCCAGGGCCCTGTTTGATTTGCTTAGCTTGGCCCACGAAGCCTGTAGTGGCTACAGAGGGCCTCCCCTCTCCCCAGTGACTGTTCTCTGCAAGGAGGCGGGTATCTTTCCACTTCTCCTTCTAGTTACCCCACAGCACCTAGGTTAAATTTGTTTCCCCATGGACTGGAGCAACTTAGTTGCGCCCCACCCTGCTCGGTTCTTGAATAGATTCTTGCTGTCTGTGTCGTGGCTAGGGACCTTGGCTAGAAAGATGCCCTGGCCTATCTATATTCCTTGGGAGCAATGAAACAGGGTGATAAAAACAGAACATGGTTTTTCCTGAAGGTGGGGAACTGGACTCCATTGCCCTCCCGAGTACCCTCCGAACGGACAGGGGTGGAGGTTTGGGGACCTTGCCTGCAGTCTGCCTTTGCGGTCAGCAAGTTCACGGCCGCCTGTTTTCAGCCCGAGCCAGGTTTCCTCACAGGGGCGGTTGCTGGCTCATCCTTCTTGAGTTCCCGGATGTCAGCAAACGTGTAAAGGCAGGCCCTATCACTTCTCTAGGGAAAGTTAGAATTTCTAAATAATCCTTTGTCCATCTGTTTATATTAAGGATGGAGTCTTTTTCAAATGGGTGTTACATGAAAAATAAATGCAGAAGGCCTTGGGAGAAAATACTCTAAGATATTCTATGGATAATACTAATAACAAAGAAATTAAGAAGTATGATTTAAGGAGAGGCACCAGCTGGGTTCTCAGGAGTCAGAATCCAGCACAGAAGCTCCCAGGTGGTGATGATGAGCTGGTTGGAATGGCTCCGTCTGCTCATGTTCTCCACAGACAAGTAACCTGAACCCGGCATGCTGTTCAGTTCTCAGGCACTTGAGGACCCCTTAAGGAAACTCTTTGCTGGGTCATTGGAAGCAACTTTCCTGCGGCAGCTTAATTGCCCAGAATCTGAGTTATGGCTCCAGGCTGTCAAAGGGCTTCCTGAATCTCCAACACCGAGCCTTCCTGGTGCCACCCTGTTGTTGGTCTTCCTGCTGCCCTCCCCCCGGGGGGCAGGGGAGGGGAGAGGAGGAGCCCTGGCTCCAGTGAAGAGACTTGAATCCTACTGGAATTTTCTTCCTACCTTGCCTCTGCCTGGCTGTGTGGCCTCCCCCATGACCCAGCCTTTCTGGGCTTCCATCAGTTTTCCAGGCTGTAAGAGAGGTTGGACTAAAGTTTTCAAGAGCCTCCCAATCCTGATGCTTCATAATTCTTTATATATGTATGATGATCTCAGTAATGAAATGCCAAGTCTTCTAGAACAGGGAGGAGGGCCATTCATGATTCATTTTAATTGATCATGCTCTGACAGATGCATTTGTCATATGCCCTGGTAGGCCAGACACTGCCTAACTCACGCCAGGAAGGGACCAGATACATCCCCATTAGAAAGCACAGAACAAGGCAGAGAGGGACGTTCAGAGAGTGGCATGGAGAGAATTGCTCTCTGCTGGCTGAGAGGGAGTCTGGGGCTCTCCTAGCTGCCAGCATCCACCAGTCAGGTGCTGTGGGCTCCACCTGCCCCCCCCCCCCCCGCATGAGAGCCCCCAGGGCATCTCTCACCTGCTGGCCCTTCCCAAGAGAGTGGCAACACCTTCTTGTAAGTTTTTCAGTTTCATTTCTCAAGTACACACTGTGAGTTGTGTGTTTCCCCCCAGAGGAGAATTTTAGGTATGATTTCAAATGACAGTGCTTCATTCTGAAATGGCTTGATATTTTGTGCATCATTTAGGATAACTAGAGGTATCCACCCTGGCAGATATTCAGACTGATAATTAACATACTAAAATGCTGTTTTCTTGGGTGCCTGGGGGGCTCAGTTGGTTGAGCGTCTGCCTTCGGCTCAGGTCACGATCCTGGGGTCCTGGGATCAAGTCCCACATCTGGTTCCCTGCTCAGTGGGGAGTCTGCTTCTCCCTCTGCCCCTCCCCTGCTTGTGTGCGCTCTCTCTCACAAAAATAAATAAAAAAATCTCAAAAAAAAAAAAAAAGGAAAGGAAAATGCTTTTTTCTTGCTTGATAAATCGTTGTTTCCCCAACTCAGCTTACCCTGGCCCCTTAGTGCTCCACCAGGACCCTCCCCTCTTCTGTGAGGATCCCTGAAGGGGTCACTGCCTGGCATGGAAGAAGGCTCCAGAACTGAGCTCAAGCCATGACTGACCTGACTGATGGACACGCCTGCCTTTCTGGCTTTTCTTTCTTTCTATAAAAATTATGTTCCTGGTCGCCTCAGTAGTGCCTGAGACTGACCACCATTTGCAACTGGCCCCGTCTCCATGATTGTCGTGAAGGAGGGTTCGAAGGGCCCAGGGTAATGTGAGCTGCTTTGTGATGCTCACTTCCAGGCCCTGGGGAAGCCTCGACCTTCTGAGGATGCACCCTTAGGTGTAAATCAGATCTTTAAAGCTATTTTGGAGCAGTTGGTTCCCTCAGCATTATCTGTCATTATGCTCCAAATAGGCTGAGTCAAGCGGGAGATCTTTGATTTGCAAGGTAAAGGATGCAGTTAGGAGAGCAAATGTCCCATTGTTTCCTGGCAGTTGCTGATTTGAATAGGGTGATGAATGCATAAGATCTGTGCTTTGCAGCTTTGCAGCCAGGAATGTGGACTCTGGCCTGAGAGAGAGGGCCAAGAGGTCAAACGTAAACCATGACCTTGGTCAATGAAGGGTAGGAGTCTGGTAACAGCAAGAAATAACCACCAACCAGCATGATTGGGTTCCTTGCTTGTAAAATAGTTACATTATTTTTTGAAAATTTAAGCATCGGCTGCCCAAAGGATCTGCCCTGAGCAGCCCCTCAAAACAGCTAAGAATGGCTCCATGGGGTCACCTCAGGCCACCTGGCTCTTTTTTCTGTTACGAATCTCAGGTGTTGGAGCCTGTCCCAAGTGTCACTGCCCAGGCCCCCACTCTTGACAGCACATCTCAGTTCCCCAAAATCTACACAACCCATTTTCTATGCAGCTCTTTTTTTTTTTTTTTTTTTTAATGGACCCAGGTTTGGGAACATACTGGCAGGTTGATCTAGCCAGCTCTGCCAACAAAATAAAAATGGAAGTCAGGTAAATCTTACAATTTAGTCACCTATCACTCGATCGGGCCTTGATCCTCTCAAAGGTCACAAATAACAAGCAAAACCAACAAATCACTGAAGTAGTAAAGGTTTATTGTGCACACACACAAGAAGACAATTAGCAGGCCTAGAGCACTCAAACCAATACATGGAAGGAGGCTCAGAGGTACATCGTTACAAAGCAGCTTCTGTCGTGAGAAAGTGGTGACTGTTTATTGGTTATAATATCAGTGATTGGTTATAATTTTAGAATTCTCTTAAATGAGCGGGAGTTGGAGTGGTTACCTCATATCAGCCTTTGGAAAATGTGTTTGTTTTTGTTTTTTGCTTACGATTTCCAGAGGCAGAAGCAAGAAGTGCCTCCCGTCAGGTTAGCCTTGCAAAATAAGCTAAATGAAGTTTTGCTTGTAGGACTAACCTGGTTTTGTCTGCCCAGAGAATTTTCAACGCTGGTCTCCATTTGGTTTTGATTTTAACAAGCTGAATGCTTCACGAGACAATTTCTTCCCTGAGTTTTTCCAATCATATGTGTGATTGAGATGAGTGTCTCAGATCTCCCCTCCAAGCAGAGCTTCAGAGCAAGGACTCGGGGTCTGTTCCGCTCGATCTAATGCAAGCGCAAATACGGCGTTGCCCCGTGGGACAGAGCAGCATGTTTTCCCCTCCCAAACCTGTCACGTCTTGAGTCCGAAAGAAGAAATCAAAAGCACACTCTCTCCCAAAAAAGGAGGGGGAGGGGGAATGTGCTTCTTTCCCAAGCTCTTCAGTTATTTATCAAAGCGCGGCCCCAGAGCGCGGGCTCTCACCTCGGCCTGCGCCGCCTCCACATCAGTTTTGTTTATTACACAAGGCACGCCAGCCGGCCGGGCACGGCAGGGACGGTCCCGCCAGAGCCAGCGTGCTCACAGCAAGATCTTTATCGGCCCGGTTTGGTCTGGGATAGTTTTCATTCAGGGGGTCCCTTCGTGGATGATTTTGGGGACCGAACAAATTATGTGCGTTCATTAAAAGCCCCATAGAAGACCTCAGTGTGCCTGGATGATGGACATTTTTGCTCAGTCTACCTGTGTGTACATGGAGATTTTCCTGGGTAAGACTATGTTTAATGTCCTGGATGTTTGGACCCTCGTGATTGCAGAGATCATCCCAACACCCAGGGAGAGGCTACTGATGGGTGAGAACTTGCCTCCCCTGAGCGAACATGGCCCACTGTCCAGAGGGGCTGGGTTGGCTCCATGTTTTGTAACTCAGAAGAAAGACTCTCGGTGGGTTTTAAAAAATTGGGGAGTTGTAACTAGGAGATTGGCAAGGTGACCAGAGGTAAAGTATTCTTATTGTGATCTGATAATCAGCTTGTTCTTCCTTTGTCTCATAAGGGGAAAGAAAAATGCATCCTCTTTTTCTTGAAGTGTGTACACTGCAAGAGTCACCTGGATTCTCATTGATTCCAAACCTGAGTTCATCATTAAATTTGAGCAAGATATGCTCCAAGGGAAATCCATAATGCAAATGCCAAAAAAAAAAGGAAAAACAAGAAAGTAAAGACGATTCCTGGAGAACCCGCCCAGGCCTTGCTCACCTTGAGGACCATTTGTTTGCTGATGTTAAATCCCCAGGGTTATCACTGTAGGTAGAGCTCAGCACTGGCCGCTGGCCAGGTTCCCTTACTAATGGGAAGGAAGGTCAATAATCAAAGATAGAAAGTCGTCATTCTTATAACCTGTTTATACCTTATAATCCAATCCTTGCATCTGCGACCACTTGCTCCTGCCTTAAATGTTCCTCCCAGCTTGGAACAGTAAAAGCTGTCAGTGACAGACCGAGCACTCTATGACACTCAAATTGTGTTGATGAACGACTTGGTGTCACTATCATCTGTTTTCTGAAACATTGGCTCTGACATTTTTTAGGCATAATACAAGAAAAGTGTCACCTGAGAGACTGAATATAATAGCATTTTTAAGAGAATGCTTTGCCACAGTTACATGCCTATCAGAGACATTAAGCATTTGGGGAAGTGATGAGAATCACGTTTTTTATAGCCTTCGTCAAAGTATTACATATTTAGTAAAAGTTGAAAACAAGATTTTCATTATATTCAGATTCCTTACTGAAGGTTACATTTTGCATATGTGTCCACTTAATATAAATTTTAGAAATCTATTAATTTAGGTTTATTAGGAGGGTTACGTACTTTGTTAAGTGTGTTTATTTATAATAGCCAAATTTGTTTTACGGCTCTCTTTACAGAAATCCTTATTAGCTGAGTAATAAAAAAAAAAAAACCTAAATTCTGTAGAGGATCCATTCTCTTTTCTGATTGTATAGAAATATGAGTAAGATTGATGAACTCTGGATAAATTGCTAGTGTTAATAACAAAATGTCACAAATGAGATACCAGGTATTTTGTCTCCCAACTCTGCTGTAGATCCCTGCTCATGTCCTTGATTTATATGATATAATTGTCTATTTGTAAAATTGCATTTATCTTATGTAACAGATAGGACATGACTACAGGTCTTATATTGGATGGATACTTTAGTAGCTGCTCTTACAGCATTTAGAATGTCCACTTCTTTTTTTTTTTTTTTGTTTTTAAGAATTTATATATTTATTTGAGAGAGAGAAAGAGACAGAGAAAGAGAGCAGGGGACGAGCAGAGGAAGAAGGACAAGCAGACTCCAGGCTGAGCACAGAGCCTGACGTGGGGCTTGATCCCAGGAACCTGAGATCACGACCTGAGCTGAAATCAAGAGTCAGATACTTAACCGACCGAGCCACTGGGCGCCCCTGCAGGCCACTTCTTATGCTAAAGGCTGGACACATTCAGAATGCCTGTGGACGAAAAATGGATGCATGTCCCCAGTATCCTGGCATTCAAAGTCACACTGATCTGTGTTATTCAGTTTGGTCCGTTGAAGCTCATTTAAAAACCTTCAAAAAAAAAAAAAAATTCTGAACAATGCTTTTCTGTCTTTAAGGTCAACACAAGATAAAGTTCATTCCAGAAATGGTCGGCCCAATATTAGAAATGACGCTAATTCCTGAGACAGAACTGCGTAAAGCCACCATCCCTATCTTCTTCGATATGATGCAGTGTGAATTCCATTCGACGCGAAGCTTCCAGATGGTAAGGGCGTAGTGGGTAAGCGGTAAGTGGCCTGGAGAGAAGGCGCACAAGCCTGAAAACCTCGAAAAAGGCTTTATAAGTGGCCCTGGAGGTAAAGGTACTGAACATGAAAAACCTAATTCCCTACAGTTTAAAAGAGAAAAGCCCCAGGACTTCCCTTCTTGAAAAAGCTTGTCATCCTTTGCCTTCATCTTTAAGGAGAAATGTTCCCAATTATTATTAGCTTTTACTTACTTATTTTTATCTGGATTTACTTACACATTAAACCCTGGATAAAAGTCTCTTCCCCTCTCCTTGGTACATCCCCTCAGAATGTTGAACCAGATGTTACCACGTTCTCTCAGACTGGCTGCTTCTTGCCAACGTGTGTTATTTTCAAGTCAAAAGTCTTTGCTTTTCCTCTTTCACATCTGTCTTGGTCTTTTACTTGTGCAGCAGAACTGATAAGAACTCCTCGAAGAAAGTCTGCATAATGTGCTCAGAACATACAGTATCAGTGGGAAAGACAAAATCTGAATATTTATGTTGGAGGATTAACAAAATCTCCTTCCCTGGATTCCATGAAAATAAGTATGGTGTTTACATATTCACTGTTGGGTACACACTCACACGCACGAACGTACAATGGCTTCCTCCCCAGTGGGCTACGTGGGTTGGCTGTGATGCTTTGCAAGAGGCACTAGAAGAACCCAAATAGTAGCGGGTCCTCCACATTGAAAGCAACCTTTGCTTAAATATTATAATAATTCAGGTAAGTGAGTATCTATTTCCACATAGAGTTTTGAGGAATTTTAAGAAAAATCCCTATATTAGAAGGAAACCAAAACCGCATCAGAGTAGCATGATTGTAGTGGGGCCTCTTATTTAAAGTGTAGATTGTCCTTCCCCACCTTTATACTTTTTAGTTCATAGATTGTGAATTGTTTATAGATTTCCACTGGCCAGTCCTCATTATTATGGCACGAAACTAGTAGCCATGAAGAATAATTTTGGTATTTTCTAGAGCCAAAAACAGATACAAAGCTAAAAGAACCTCTGTGAGTACCAGTTGAGTTTGCACAATGAAGTCAGGTAGGTGGACCACGACTCCCGGTAGTACCTGGATCTCCAGCAAAAGACTGCACGTCTTTAGTCTTTGATTCAGAGCTGTAATGTTGGTACGTAAAGGAATCTACTCCAAGGGGATGTTGTAAGAAGTGAATAAAATAAACCTGTGAAGACCACCTGCCTGCCCGCCCACCCGCCCACCTCCTTCCCCCCCTCCCTTCCTTTGCTTCTCACTTCCTTTCTTTGCTTTGCTCTTTCTTTCTTTCCATAGGGGAAGAGGACTTCCTTACACTTATTTATTTATTTATAAAATTAAAGAGACTGTTTTAAAAGAACAGCTATTTTTATTCCTCTGGTTTACAATCAGTCTTTGTACACATGTAATGTAATGTTGTAAACATTGTCCACATTTTTTTGGTTCTTTTTGTTTGGCAATCTATCACAGACATCTTTCTTGATTACAACGTAGTAACCATGATTTTTATGATGGCATAACATTTCATAAAATGAAATGGGTAATCTTCTCTTACCCATCCCTTTAGCTGAGCATTTAGGTGGTTTGCACATTCTCACTACTGTGAGTAAATGTGCAGTGAACACATGCATGCATATAGCTTGACTTTTCTTTTGAAAGTTTTCCTGGTATGCCGTCTCAAAAATGGAATTGCCGATTCAAAATATTTTTCTAAGTTTTGACATTGCCAATTTTTTTTATGTTATTGCCATAAGATTTGACCCATCTCCACTGCCACTAGCACTAAATCATGGTCCGATCTCATTGCCAACTCACCAGAACTAGGATTTGTAGTTTAAAAATGCCTTTTCCTAGGCTGAAAATACATCTGACTCTTTGAGTTTTATATGAATCAAGCCCCAAAGAAGGACCTTATGAAAAAATGCTATTAAAGAGTCAGGTAGGGGTGCCTGGACGGCTCAGTCTGCTAAGCATCCAACTCTTGGTTTCAGCTCAGGTCAGGATCTCAGCGTCGTGGAATCGAGCCCCGCGTTGGGCTCCATGCTCAGTGAGGAGTCTGCTGGAGAGTCTTTCTGTCCTTCTCCCTCTGTCTCTGCCCCCCACCCCTGGCGTGTGCTTTCTCTCTCTCTCTCTCTCTCTCTCTCTCTGAAATAAATAATTCTTATTAAAAAAAAAAAGAATCAGGTAAAGGAGAAAAATGCATTTATATGAATAAGTGTTATGAGCTCAGGAAACTAAGATCAAAGGCCTTTAAAACAGTGTCATTTGTCATTCTTTGAAGCCAACTTCGGGTCAAAATAAGGTCAGCAGCAGTTGGAGTAAGGACAAAGGCATGAATAAGAATTTGGCTTCTGAATTGTTCCTCTTCTTCCTTCCATCCTTGTGGTTCTCATTCCTGCAGCTTTAAAGCATCTTACACCATCATCTGTGGAACTGCTTCATTTTCTCCAATTCACAGGGTCTCTGGTTTGTCAATCGAGGGCACAAAGTTAATGAAGGAGAGTCATGGTGTTTCTGCCTTCGTTCTCAATGCTGCCCCCAGTGGTGGGTTCAAAAACTGTCTAATATCAGGAGCCAGTTTTCCAGAAAACCAAACTGAGTAATACCGGGAAGCAGTTATGCACATTTAATTCTACTTCACAGTTTCATATCCCTAAAACATGACTCGCTTGGATATATATGAATAAAAGCGTAAACATGAAGACATAAGTCCCCAAAACCTGCTGTCAGGATAAGCATGGTCTGCTACTTGGATTTGTTGATCAATAATCGTTGACCATTTGTTCATCTGTGTTGGCACCTACTTGTACCTTCAAAGACAAGTGGTAGGACGCACCAAAGGTTTTTAAAATAAAGGCAGAAAAACTAAAACTTGAGAAAAAAAAAAGCTCTCTGCTCTATTAGTCTGTTCTTGTGAATTGGGAAGAAGATCAATCTCCTTTTCTCTTGCAGTACCTCCGTTTATTTTTTCTCTTGGTCTGTCTCAGCCTCCCAGGTGGACGGTCACACAGAGTATCATCCTTCCCAGACCTGCTGCTCCCCTGTCATGCCCGTTTTTCCCAGGCTCCTCATCGTTTGGTTTGATGGGTGCAGGTTACAGTGGCTTGTCTTTGTTTGCTCTTCTGTCCTCCATGGTGCGTTGTGGCGACTTGTCCGTCCTTCCTCTGTCTCATCTCCAACATCCAGCTGCTTCTCTTGGGCCTTGCCCAGGGCTCTTCTGGACCACAGCATCTGTCTCTTGACTTGCTCTATCTTTCCTAACTCTTTCCTATTCTTAAGTCAGCTCTCGTCTCCTAGGGGCTCCCCTTCCTAATGCATGAGGCATGCCCTCTGTCCTCGGTGGGGGTGTCGGGCTATTGCAGCGAGTGGGCATGTGCACAGAACAGCAGGGCACAGGCATCCCTGCCTCCATCCCAGGGAGCCTCCAGGTTGGGGCTGGCTGGTTGCTGTTTAACTAATCCGCCACCAATCCAATTTCCTAACCTTATTAGTCACATCAACAAGGGCTTAAATTGGCTTCGCTTTTATAGCAGATGTGCAAACCTAATGAAGTGAGGGGAAGACATTAGGGTTTTTCGTTTTTACAACATTCGTGTTTTGAACCTGTGTGGTAGCTTATTTTTTATAAGTGTGCTATGTCTTTCTGAGCAGGGCTCTTAACGTTTGTGAAATACGCATTCTGTCTGGGGAGTGGTGTGCTCTTCCAGCTGGAGTGGACAGCGAACCCACTGGATGCAGAAGAAGGACCTGCCATTTTACTCAAGATTAAACTGCATCAAACCATTATTGGAATTTCCAAAGCGTGTATTACAGATCGGCTTTTCTCCGGTTCCCCAGAGTTGCAGCTCCTGTATTCTTCCACTGTAGTGGAGGGACTTGCGTTAGAATGTTCTTACGCATACATTTCCCCCAAAGTCTCCTTCTTTCCTCCAATTTTGCAAGAAGGAGCATGAATTTTCATCCAAAAGAAGCGTGTCCGTGTCCTTGTCTTTGGTGTTACCGACCCTGCCTCTTCCAAGTCCAGGCACTGAGTGGGTTTGCCCGGCTGTGGGATGGGGTGGCGTGGAGTTACCTTTCACGTGTTCTGTCCTCTTGCTGGCCTGAGACACGCTTTCCAGCGCGTCCGTCGTTACCTTTTGTTAACTGCTTATAGGCAGGTCTTCACAGGTGATGAAGAAGCTCTGCGAAGGCCGCCTCACAGCAATTCCTGGTTCTTCTAGCCCTTCCTAAGAATCTTTCATGACGTGCATGCCGCATCTCTTCTCCTCCGTTGTCACCTTCTACTGCTTCTCCCCTGCCCATTAGTCCTGGAGGACGTATTCTCTGGTCTCTCTCCTTGCCACTTTCCTGCTCCTCAGGTCATCCCAACAGTGTGTTCGCTGTCCCCCATGCGCACCTGCCCTCACCCAGACCCCAGTCCTGGAGTAGCATGTTCATTACTCTTGAACTGGGGACTTTGGGAGATCTGGACTTTTTTCAAAGGAGAGCTCCTACGTGTGAAGCCTTCAGGATCTGCTCGGCTAGGGTGCAGAGATTTGGAGGCATCGGCATCTTGGTGCCCCTTCCACCGGCTTGTGCACTGACTGAGCCATGTTACCACGAGATGGGCCTTCACCAGGCCTGAAACTAACCTCTCCCCTGTGTCACTGACACCCCTGCCCCCAAATCGGTAACGCTCTGAGTCTCGGCCTCCCTGGATTTTGCTTCAGAAAAAAAAAAAAAAAAAGCATACTTTCAAATTCCCTTCTGGCACCTTTTTAAAGAATTCCATTTGTTATGTCTTTGGGAGAAACGGAACTAACAGCTGAGAATTGCGGCAAATGACTGCACGGGCTGTATACCATTAATAAAAATGGGGTGGAAAAGTCTCCACAGCAAAATCATATTTTCAATCATGGAGTTAATTGTCTGTCATTTTTGTGAGGGTCAGTAAAATGCTCCACAGCTTCCGGAAATTCCCATTTAGTTGTAACACTATTGGAACATGAGTAATCTTGGCGTCTTCGATGTTGTTGAGGTCCTGTTTGAGTAATCTCTTTCTCCAGCCCGTGCTGGTAATCCTAAGCAAATAACTGAATAACCCAAGTGGACGTTGGCTGCTTCTGCCACTTGGTGGGGTGCCAGGACATTTTGCCCTGTCCTATGGATGCGAGTTTGGTGGCGATTTTATCCTGTTTATTCTTTAATTCTTTGGGATTTTGTTTGTTGGTTACTTTTGCTTTCGATTTCAAAATAGTACTTGATTTTATTGTTTTGGACCCTGAAAGGGAACATACAGCACAAGAACTAGGCTTTTATTTCATTGAATCCCAGACCCAAGCGCCTGAGAGATCATGGAAATGAATGCCCTTGAGTCTGAGTTCTGGTGACGTTGAATTCTGTTCTCACGAGCCCTCCAGCAGAGGGATGCCCACACTCCTGTATCTCTTTTAACCAAATTAAACAGGACTCACTCTGAGAGCATGTTCCTGGAGTCCAGGGTCATTGAATACAGCCCAAAAGCCACTTCTCGGTGTGTGTGGTGTGGACATGGGGAGCAGCCATACTTGTCTGAGGTGTTGCTGGCCAGCCAGGCAGTGCACGGTGCCCCAGCCGTGGGGCTCTTGGGCTCTAGGCAGAAGCTTCAAGGTCAGCGAACAGCCTTCTCGTTGGACTTGGAAGGATGTGGGGATTTTAGAATGTGAGATATGGAGTGCCGGAGATTAACTGTGTAATTAAGTTTACAGAGCGGTTAAGCAAGAGGAATGCAATATACATAAAAATATTCGTGTGTCTGAGCAGAGGGATTAAAGGCTGTGAGAGGCTGGGGGGACTCAGTGACTTCTGGGATGTCAGCGTGTGAGCACAGAGCCCGGAGGGTGTGGGGGTGCTAGGCGGCTCCCTGCCCAGCCATGCTGGCTCCTTCGTCCCTCCGTCCTGTTTTCCCTGAAGGTACAGTTCAGTGATATTCTCCCACCTGCCCCTCCTGTCCACACTAATGAGAAGGGACATGGTTCTGCAATCCTACTGGATGGATGGATTGGCCCAGTTCCTTCTGGAAGTTCAGACATTGAGAATCTGATTCCTTGGAGTCTCTGAGACCAGGGAGTGCTCTCAAATCTTGATCCTACCTCCAGCACCCGTGAGCACATTTTCTTGAACAACAGGAGAAAGCAGAGCACCTTTGGACAAAGAGCACATTCACTAAGGCTTATTTGTAGAAAGTTGAAGTGCTTTTGCAAATGTACGTAGAAGACCATTGGCCTAGATTTCAGATTTCACCCCGTTCTTGATAACCTCCAAACACTTTATCGATGTGGTGAATTATTTGTGCAAACCCTTCCATCTGGGTCCAGCCCCCTTCCTTGCTCTGACATAAGCTCCAGTCTCTTGTGTAAATGTGTTCCTGGATGCCTGGAAAATGCAGGCCTGGTTCTAGACATGTATAAATGCATTGTAGCAGGAATGGTCAGTCTAACTCCCAACAAAAATGATGCATTCTAAACCAAACAGAATTGGCTTTTGGATTATCCACTACTGAGATCCTTCACTCCATGATCCCTTAAATTGGAGCCAATAACCCGTGCTTAACTGTGGCGTCGAGTGGCGAAAGCAGTCATTCCTTTCAAAGTTAATTGAATTAACAACGCTGTCAGTACCCCTGTGAATGTAGCCCCCTGCTTCACTACCTTTGGCTTTATAGCAGCCTTCCAAAAAGCCCAAAATTTGCACGTGGACTCTGTTTCATACTCTTGGAGGGCCGCTGGTATTGTATGCTTAGAGATGCTCTCTTCAGCATTTTAAGTTGGACACCCTGTGGACATTTTTGTAGTGATACTGGAGATTCCGAAAAGAGAAGAAGTATAATGATTTTGCTCATCACATGAGGGAGCCTCTGCCACCTTTTGAGCAACACAGTCAACCCTTGCTAATTTTAACCTAACCATAGAGAACCCTGCTGCGCATTACCCGACAGTGTGCATTTACGAGTCAGATAATCAACATACTTCTTTATAAAACCAGCTCTGCTCTATCAGCAAATGGACTTTCTCCAGTTTATTTGGACAGGATCGTTTAGTTCTGATGATGATAACGGTTCACAGCACGCTAACAAATTGATTCTAGTATATTCTGTAAAAAATAATGCAGACCCTGGAATGAGAGGCCGGCTGCAGGTCTGGGTTATTGAATCCTTGCTGATAAACAGAATAGGGTTGCCAGGTGCTTGTGCAAAATTACTAAGTTGAGAGGTTAGTAAAATTAGAATCAGCTGTGTTCTTCTGATTTACTTATTCATCTGCTCATTTTAGGAAACATTAAATTCATCAGTCAAAATTTGATAAGCAGCATACTTAAGGAGCTGGAGTTTCCTTATTGCTCTTGTTTGTGACAGCTAGGTTTACGTGGAAGCAGAGAAAACATGCCATTTCCATAAAGTAGACTCCCAAGTTCAAATACGCCTGATTAACTAGTGATGAACAGTTGAAATGCCTGTGTGTGTTTGCCCACGTTAGGATAAAGCATGTTTTCCTGCATTCTGTGTGCCTTCCTCATTGTATGCTCATTAAACATGTGTGGTGTGCAATCGTGTGTTTTAATTAAGTTGAGTCTTACTTTGTACCTCAGTTATTTGTTCTGAAGAACCAGCACTCACAAAACTCTTTCTCTGTGGTGCTCCTATCATGGTACCCTCCAGGAAATGGGACTGGCTTGAAGCATCAACGTTTGGGCTAATGGCAGCTGATCTGCCTCGTATTTGATTCCCAAAAGGCCCACCTTTTGCAGAATTCTTTACTGTAAAGAACAAAGTACTAGTGTGTTAGCATCAGAAGGCTCTTACTGTACAGGAGAGTCATCATGAGGCTTCAGGTAAAAACAATAAAACAAGTTCTTTTTTCTTCTTCACTAGAGCTGCCTTTTTTTCTATGTTCCTAAAAATCCCTGAACTTTTCAGGCCAAACAGAATGAAACAGAGGGTGTTTATTTGGGCAGGAGACAATGGGGAAGATCAAGGAGAGAACTACAGGATGCACGGCGGTCTGGGATCCGTGATGTGGCTGAGTCCTTGATGTCAAGCAGGAATCAATACTCCTCTCCAGTGCTGTTAAAGCCTCCGCTTCATCTGTACTGTGATAAAATTGTGGCTTCAGGCAGCAAGTCCTGATCAAGGTCAGGCAGCTCTGTGCCGGTGTGAGACTCCTCCCTGGGTCTCCCCAGACCCCTTGCCTTCTGCCTCACGGGGGCCACAGTCAGCTGCCTACCATGGCCGCAGCAGCACCCCGAGTGCCCAGTGTGGACCGGATGCTGGCAGCCCCTGTTGCCAGCCGTCAGATGAGTGTGTCCGCCCCTTGGCTTGCGTGGCCAAGAGCCCAGCCTGTGTCTTAGCAACCTGCTGGACCATGCCTCTGCTGATCTGTGAAGCCCTCCCCAGCTCCAGTGTAGCACTAATACCCCAGTGATTCATGTGCACATAGTACATTCATGCCATTAGAACATCAACACGAGGCATTGTTCTAGGAGAGACCCAGAGACACAAAAGTTCTGTCACACAGCTTAAATAATTATAGGATCCTAGTAATAGTGGAAGACTTGGGGATTCTTCCCTGGGAAAGCATTGTCTGAGCATGTATTTTAAAAGGATCCTAGGGCACCTGGGTGGCTCAGTCGGTTAAGTGTCTGCCTTCGGCTCAGGTCATGATCCTGGCGTCCCGGGATCGAGTCCCGCATTGGGCTCCCTGCTCAGCGGGGAGTCCGCTTCTCCCTTTTCCTCAGCCCTCCCCCTGCCCCCGCTTGTGCGTGCTCTCTCTTAAATAAACACTTAAAATCTTTAAAAAAATAAAATAAGGGGATCTTAGAGGCCCCTGCCTACAATGCAGGGTGTTCTTGCTTTCTGAACCCCAAATTTAGCTGTTGTTTCCCCCAATTCCTCCTATACCTGTCTTCTTTCAGTTTGGTGTGGTTGTCTCCCGCTCTGTGGGAGTAACTGTCTCACCGGGCTCCTTCCTCCCTGCCCCAAGTCGATGGGTAATTTCAGGGCCCCTGCAACATGGCGGTCAACTACGGAGAATCCCATACAGAGGTGGCCCTGAATCCTGCCAGGGTTGGGGGACTGGGCAGCAGGGATGGGTGCTCAGATCCATCATTAGCAAGGTGGTTATTTCCAGCCCCGTCAACCATGAGGTTCATGACCCTTGTGAAAACAGCCTGGAGATTTGTACCTCTCTAGCATTTAGAGTTTTTCCCAAAACTCCAAGAGACAGGGTTTGGGTCCAAGAGACAGTTCTAGGGATCCTTTCCCACTGCTGTGCTCTGGAAATCTGATCAGAAACTTTGGGGTGTTCAAGGAGAAGGCCTGGAGATGGACCTTCTTGAGATGTCTGCTGGTGTTTTAGGGACATTATCCCTCCTGTGTTTTATAATATTTTTTTTCAACCAAAGTGAGATATTTCACTAGATCCATCAAGGAATGGCAGTGAAGTGGCCCCTTGGATGTTTTGCGATTGCAGAGAACTCTTTGCTGGCAAGTGAAATGCCATCTGTTCTTTTCCAGGAACCACCGAGCTATTTTAGATGTTACTTGTTCGTGGAGATGAAGTTTGAGACGCTTTTTCATGTTCCGTAGTCTTTCTTTCTCTGGTTCTTGCTCCTGCTATGAGCATATACATGTTTAGGCTCCATTAACCAGGGAAGGAAATGAAAGATTCCCCCTGTGGCAGGCGATCATCAGACATCTCCCGGGGTCCAGGGATGGCGATTCTTAAATGAAATCAGGCTTCAAAGGCTTAGTGTAACTAACTATCTGATGATGCTCTCTTACTGATTTATGTACTCCTGATGCTCATTTTTAAAATGAAATATCCGCCATGCTGATTATTTACGCTTCCTGTGTTTAATTATAGTTTGAAAATGAGATCATCACCAAACTGGATCATGAAGTGGAAGGAGGCAGAGGAGATGAACAGTACAAAGTGTTATTTGATAAAATGTAAGTGTTGATTAACAGTAGGAATTATGTC